>NW_026555331.1:91253764-91659526 GCF_014898055.3 Talpa occidentalis
GGTTAGGAACTGAGCATTCTAATGAAATTGTAGATCTTTCTATGTGGAAAGATCCCTGGAGATGAACGTGCTGGACAGAATTCGCACAGAAGATTTCCCTTGCTTTGAGTGCACATAGAATGAGAGTCAGAGATTTGGTTCTCTGATGTCCTTTTTTCCTGCCTTACTTTTAAAACCTTGTATTAACCGTGGCTTCAAATATTCTTATTTTAGCAGGTATATTAATGGGCTGTGTTTGACCTATCTGAGTAGTTCCTGGTTTAGATAAGACTTAAAGAAATCATTCATCATTATAAAATTTTTGACCTTTGCAACCATGAGTACTGAAGTTCTCTGTGCCTTATTGAATACAATGAGAGCTTGGGTAGGGGTGGGCGTAGGGGGAGAACAGCTGGCTGCATTGAGACCTGGAGAATGGCAGCAGGTACTCTGGACACGCTGCTCCTCTTTCCACCTTTCCCCTGAGCATCTGATTTGTTGCTGATCCCAAATCTTCTGGGTCAGTATTGCAGAGTGTTAGGAGAATGGATGCTCGTGGATCCGGTGTGTACACCGGTTGAAGAATAACAGCCGCCACACCTAACGTAAGCGCAAGCAAGTGTGGATTTATCGAAGAGGAAAGAACTCCTGACAGCAGGTGGGGTCCAAGGGAGGACGCCCATTTACTCCAGCCTTGTCTATGACTATACACTGCCAGATTTCCTGTTGTCCAATGTGTCAGACTATTGATTAGGCACTATGTGGTCTGGAATTTTTTCTGGTTGTTTTTCGGCTCCCTAATGATCCTGTAACCAGATCTAACTCTAGGTGGTAGCTAGCTCAGCAACACTTCAGTAAAACACTTCAATTTTTCTGGGAGCTGCTTTGTATCTTCTGTTCCTATATTGTTTAAAATCACTGTCCCGTGTCTCAGCCTTTCCCATTCCCCAAGTTCTCCTGGTCTCAGTTCCTCTCAAGAGCACATAGGACTGCACCCTCAAGGGCACAAAACAGAAAAAGACACCCTTACTTTGTTATTCTTTGGTGCGCGGTCAGATTTTTCTACGTCAGGGTAAATTTAATATTTCACCCACATGATTTCCTATGCCAACCTGGTCCATGCCTTATTCCAACGTTTACTCAATCGGCATCACATAAAATCATGATTTAACTATAGTGCCACAGTAAATGTTGTTTGTTTGCTCTGCCCTTGAAAGGCAGCAGGGTCTATGTCAAGGCTTCCACTATTAAGGTTCAGACTGTTTCTTCTATTAGCCTGGGGACTATTGGACGTAAAGCATGATTGGTTTACAATGAACATCATGGTAATGTTGGAGTTGTGTGGAGTTAGTGCGGGGTCCTGGGCTTCACTCTGGGAAAGGTTTTGTTATAGGGCAGCCCCGATACAAAACGGGGTGCCTGACTGTGGGTCCTCACCCGCGCGCTTAAAAGGACTTATCAATGCTCTACTGCAGGCACACGCGAAAGGTTAATAAAAGGTTTATTTACAAGGGAAGGGCAAATGAGGAAATGTACAGCTCAGGGAGAAAAGTGGGAGACACAGTTTTAAATGCATCCTACCCGATCTGCTGATCTGGAATCCCAAATGGCACTTTGAGAGCTGGCTGCGAGCCAGAGACCGAGCGCCCCCAAGGCCCACGTGTTTGGTTTTTATACCAAACCTGGCTGCTTAACTCCACCCTCAGGTCCCAGCCACCTTCCCTTTGGTGGTGACGGGATTTGTCTTTCCCAATGTTCTGATGGCTTTGGTCTGGAGTGGGGGTGGAGTCCACAAAGCCTGTATGGGATTAGTGCAGGACATCCTTTCCCCCTAACAATTTCACCAGAGCTCCCCTTTCAGCGGCATGCAGCGAGTTCCCCAGGTGAGTTTCTCCATGAGACAGAGATGTTAGCTATATTTAAAGAACAGTTTTATTTGGGAAAGGGAAAGGGACAGGTTTTGCTGAGAGAGGCCTGCATGGTTGCAGGCAGGCAGCCTTGAGGAGAGCGGCCTCCACTGAGGGAGGTCAGTGAAGAGAAGTCCCGGCATGGTACAGGTCACGGTCAGGCAGGAGGCTGCTGCCCTGCAGAGGGAGAGAGTTGGTGAGAAGAGGCACCTGCATAGTCACAGGTGGGCAGTAGGAATGCCACCCGAGCCTGTGCAGAGACTGTGCTGATATAGTCCTCTTCTCTTGGAAGGGGTCACTCCTCCATGGAGTGGCCTGCTGGTTGCTGATGTTGGGTAACAGGCAAAACTCGAAGGGGATCAGAGATTCCAGGGTGGGCCCAATCTCCATATCTTTACCCTCAGGCCTGTGTTCCACACCCTAGAGGGTCCCAATCTCTGCAGCTGGGTTAAAGGTCATGTTATTCCCCTTGACCCCCATCTCCTAATGTGAGTCAGGTTTTAATCTTGTGAGGCCTCCTTTCCAGTTTTTCTATTCTGTCCTCCATTAGTAACACTGATATTGTCTGTGCAAGGAAACTCCCCCCTCTACTCCCCAAACTTTGGAACAATATTCTCTCCCCATCTCTTAATGATTCCGAAATCGCAGGTTTTCAGGCCTAGTCTCCCAGCCAGGAACGGATCCCAGGCTGCAGGGGCAGCGCTGAGCCCCAGACACTAGACTATCACGGGTTGGCGTCTCACGAAGCAGCAGCAAGAACTTTGCAGACGCTCAGGTAAGCAAGTGAGAAGGGGCAGATTTGTTTAGAGAAAGAAAAAGTTTATTGAGGAAAAAAGGAACAGAAGTAAAGTGGGACTCCCGGGCTGTTGGAACCAGGCCAGGGAGAAGCAAGAGAGCTGAAAGTGGAGCCGTGCCTCAGGGAATATATCCCCTCTTTCCCTAATTATTTTAAAGCTCCACCAGTCTCTTTGTGATTGGTAAGGTCTTGGTGGTCTTACTGCCTAAATGTCTCTGTGCCCAGAACTAAGGCTCTGTGTCACAGCCCTTATCATTTTTCTTCATTGTCCTTGATTTGGAATGTCCTGTTAACCTTAGTCCCGGGGTGTTAGATTAGTCCCCTTTAGAATTTGTTGCCCTTATCTCTGGAGCCTTCCTTAACTCTCCTGAAGTCCCTGCACTGCCCTTGAGGCTACCTGATTATCCCCAACTTGCCCTAGGACTCATTACCACATGATCCCAAACCAGACCAATAATTATATTTTATCCCTTTGGCTTCCCTCACAAACATATAATCCAAATTTGAACAATGGGAAGCACTCATGAGGATTTTCTCTGTTAGTGTAACAGGGTGGTCCCCAGAAAAGGGTGAGGTTCCAGGTTTCCTGCCCCACCCAAAGGAGGGTGATGCAGAGCAGGGAGAGAAGAAGCTGCAGGGGAGACTGAGGAAGGAAGGAAGCAGGATGGAGAGCCAGAAGGAGACCTGGAGGGGGCAGATGGAGCAGAGAGACACATGAAGAAACTGCACTTGCCTTTTGGTCGTGAACTGGTTGACACAGATGTGGGTGAGAGACCGGTGGGGAGGTGACAATGGTGGTTTTTGTCTTGATTTTGATTTTGCTCTTTTCCTTCCAGACTTGTCTGGTTGTTTCTGATCCTTTTCTGTGGGTCCCCACTGGAAGATGCTTTAGACTTGTGGCAGGCTTTGGGGCCTTGCTCTGGGCCAATCCCATTTGGATGGGCTTTTACCCACGTGGGGACGGGTAACTTTGGGTGCTTGATTTAGAAACTATATTCTTTGCCTTTCCTGTATTGTTTCCTAATTGTATTGTATTTCCTAATTGTGTTGATGCGGCTGATGGCAGAACTTATTTAGAGCAGGCAGGTTTGCGGGGTCTGGGCTGCCCCTCTCCCTGCCCTGTAACACCAGAACTAGCAAAATCATTTATTTTATCCTGCTCATTTGTGAACTATAAAAACTATGTCTCAGAGTTGCCAGTGTCTTCCCAGATACAGGAAATCCCCAGACAACGATAAGAGCAGAATATCTCATTTCAGGTTCTATATCTGAAGGTCCTGCAGCTGCCCTGCCTAAACCTCCCCTTTGTGAGCCAAACCGATAATTTTCAAGGAAACCACTTTTGTTTAGCTTATGTTGGGTTTCTGTAAAATATGAGTCCTACTGCACAGCAGACTCCCAAGAGCTTATTTTATAAACTAGCTTGTCAATTTAAATATTTATGCTAAGAAATATAACTGCCAAGTGGATTGGAATATTACTGTAGGCTGGTTAGCTCATACTCTTTCTTCCCTAGAGGATGGCCTACGTGGGAAGCCAAATTATGATGAAAAGGTTGTTTCACAATGTCAGGATAAAAGGAGTAGGTCAATCTCAGGGGGCTCTTTTTAGAAGCCATGGCACTTGAGGGACATAATGTCAGTTAAGTAGGGCAGAACAATTCTGCAAACAAGGCCTTTCTCTCTTGCATAATTCTTAGTGGCATATTGACAAATTCTTTTTTTCAATTTTTCACTTTAATGTTTCTTATCAGTCACCAAGTGATTCCAGCCCCTTTTTCAGATATCATGTAATTTTATACCTTTATGACTTCTCATTGCCCTCACCAACCCCCTCCTAAACTCCTCACTGCGTTTTTCTTCTCTGATTGTAGAAATCCTCCTAGTCTTTTAGGACCTACCAGCACACATCAATTCCTCTATGAGACAATCTGATTTTTTCACAAATCAAAGTTTAATTCCAGCCTCTCCTGTGTTCCCCTTCAGGAGCAAATTACACTCATTTTGCAGTATTGCAAAACGTTGTGTATCTGATGGAGGATAAGAATGGAAAACTTGGAAAGGAGGTGCCAAACTGTTGTAGAGCAACCCCGATACAAAACGGGGTGCCTGACTGTGGGTCCTCACCCGCGCGCTTAAAAGGACTTATCAATGCTCTACTGCAGGCACACGTGAAAGGTTAATAAAAGGTTTATTTACAAAGGGAAGGGGAAATGAGGAAATGTACAGCTCTGGGAGAAAAGTGGGAGACAAAGTTTTAAATGAGTCCTACCCGATCCGCCGATTAGGAATCCCAAAATGGCGCTCTGAGAGCTGGCCGCCAGCCAGGAGCCGTGAAGCCAGGAGGCGAGCGATCGCGAGCCAGAGAGCCCAAGGCCCATGTGTTTGGTTTTTTATATCCAACCTGGCTGCCCAACTCCACCCTCAGGTCCCAGCCACCCTCCCTTGGTGGTGATGGGATTTGTCTTTCCCAGAGTCTTGATGGCTTTAGTCTGGAGTGGGGGTGGAGTCCACAAAGCCTGTATGGGATTAACTCAGGACATCACTTCCCCATAAAAAAAGACCAGAAACCTGGCTCACACAATACCGGGAGCTGGAGATGGGGGTAGACATGATTAACATAGTCATTAAACTATTAGGGGGAAATGAACCAGCTAAAGAAACTTAAAATCCTTAAGCACCAAGGCACAGACCCAAGCAAAGTGTCAGACTGCATTTAGTGTCATAGGTCAAAGTCCAGATGTAAAGCTAAGGAGATTGAGGGTCATTTTAGAATGTCAGGTCCCTTGCAAATTCTACATATTTAATCAGACTCAACAACAAACAAACTACCCACAAAGGAACAAGCCCCTCCCAAGAGAAGACTCTATCAGTGCCATCTCTGCACTGGCACAGGGCAGCAGTCCTTCTGCCCACTGTGCAGGGGCTTCTCTTCATCAATCTTTTCCCTCTATAGCGTGGCCACCTCCTGCCTGCTCGTGACCTGCACCATGCAGGGGCTTCTCTTTACTGACCTCCCTCAATGGAGGCAGCTCTCCTCAAGGCCGCCTGCCTGTGTGACTACGCAGGCCTCTCTTTTAGCAAACCTGTTTGTTTTTGTGGGCAGCTCCTTCTGCCCACTTGTGTCTGGGCAAGAGTCCTTTATTCTTCCCTCTCTTTTCCATAATAAATACACCTTTAGAATGTAACTAATGTCTCTGTGTCATGGAGAAACTTGCCTGGGAAACTCAGTGGAGCCACTGAAAGGGGTGCTCCAGTGAAACTTCCCAAAGTGAACCCTAGGACCCCGCTCTCTGAAGCCAACATCTCTGAAAACAACCTCATATCCTTCTAGATTTTTAGTTCTTTGAGGACAGGGATTCAATCTATGCCTTTTTTCTAATCCCCAGTTTCTAATACAGTTCACTAAAATAGTATGTCCATAAAATAAGTGTTCTTGGTGGGCTATATTAGCATGAGTTATTGCAGTATATTTGTTATTACTTACAGGGTGTTGTATTGCACAGGACTTTTGTGGTGACATTTAACAGAAAGTCAACCTAAATGAAAAGAGTTTGGGTAAGGATCTCAGATGTAGGCTTGAGAAGCCAAATGATGGGACAGGCAGTGACTCACAAGGGTTGAAGTCACCTGTTTTCTTTTTTTTTTTCCTCTAATTTTTTAAAAAGATTTATTTATTTATGCATACAAGAACTAGGGTGTAAGCCAGAGGTGAGGGGGTGAAAGGATTCACCAGAGAGTGGGGAGCAGAACAGGCAGGTCTACTGAAATACACTGCTGAGGGGAACAGCAGGAGAGGCAGGAGAGGTCTGCTGCACCATGTGGATCAAACTCTTGATGCAGTTGCTGCACCTCCCCCTGCAGTGACCCTTAGGGCTAATGGCTTGCGCCACGGTCCCTAGGTCCGGCTGGGCAACCAGCGCGCAGGCGGAGAACAGCAAAACCCCCTGAAGATATACTTGCTGCACCTCCTCCTGCAGTGACCTCTAGGAATCCCTAGGTCCGGCTGGGCAACCAGCGCGCAGGAGGAGAACAGCAAAAAACCGCCCGAAGACATAGATAAGACGGAAGCCTGTTGAAAGATAACGACCACCAGGAGCCAGTACAGGAATGCTGTCCGCTCGGAAACTTATCTCACCTTCTCTAGACCCACAAACTTTATTCTAATACAACTGTCTCTCTAAAATCTTTTCTCTTTCTCTGTTTAAAAGGTCATTGGTTTGCCGATTAAAAAAGAACATAAGAAATCTAATAACTAGGCTGATTCAAATGAAACGTTACTAAACTCTGTGTATTAATTGAACTGCTAGCTTAATAATTTCTCCGTTGTATACTTAGCCTTGTTTGTATTAATCTAAATGAAAAAAATATTACATTGTGAAAAGTAAAATTCACCCGTGTTAATTATTAGTAATAGTGAGTAGTTAAAACAAAAAGTAATCATATAAAACAAAAAGAAAAATTAATAGCCTAACTACTTAGGAATGTGCCTGGGTCCAGATGTAAATCACTGCCCTGTCAAAGATAAGCTAAACCTATAAGCAAGCTGATTTCTTCACTGATGTTCGCCATTCCTATGCTTTTAGAAAACATATATATACTGGTCACCAACTCAAATAAAATTACACTCAGATTTTCACTCTTGAAGTGTGTCTGTTTGTCATTTCTTTAACCGAATCCCTGACCACCCTGCGCAGTCTCTCAACCCTGAGACGGCCTCATCGTCTACTGCTGTGCTGGTCCGCGGCAGCAGTGACTGGCAATAACTTGATAGCACTGTCTTTAACCCTTGCACCACCAGAGAGGCCCCTGAAGGAACCTGTTTCAGGATTATGGGCACCTGGGGACTTCCCTTTCTCCCTGTATGTCTCCCACATACCACTACAGCTCAGCTTCTTCCTCACACTGTGTAATGTGAGTGCTGACAGTCTTAGAGCTTCTTGTCTCATAATATTAGCTACTGACAAGGAACTGAAATCCACCAACTTGAGATGGAAAATTCTTAAAGAAGTATGTGGGATTGTATGGTAGGTTGTGGCATTGGCCCCAATTCTTCACTTCTTCCTTTATCTTTTGACTGTGAAGTCCTTTTCTTTGTTGCAAGCTAAAAATAAATTCTCAATGATAGTTAACAAAGAGTTTTTGAGATAAGTCTTTGAACCTGAGAAGCTATCCAACAGATTGTACTCTGTGAGATCAGTTCCAATAAACACAAGTTTGAATTTAGTTTGTATTGGTAGCAATAGTGAGTCAATTATATAAAGAATATAATTATTCTTGATGGGTGGGGCTTCTAGTTCTAAGTTGTCCTGACCTAAAGTTATGTTGATGCTAGAGAAGTCAATAAAGGATTAATCTCTTCCTTTTGACTGAATGTCCTTCAGAGATGCAAAGGCTGGGTACCCAGTGTTAAATCTTCTTTATCTGGCTCCTTGGCCATCAGTGAGTGTGAAAATTCTAGCTTTACCTTAAGGTGTCAGATTCTTTTTTTCCTAAGATTTATTTATTTATGCATACAAGAACTGGGGTACAGGCCAGAGGTGCGGGGGGTGAGAGGATCCACCAGAGACAGAGTGGTAAACAGAACATGCAGACGGAGTGAAATACACTGCTGAGGGTGTTAGGGGGAAAAGGATGTCCTAAAGCTAATTCCATACAGGCTTTGTGGACTCCACCCCCACCCCAGGCCAAAGCCAAAGACACTGGGAACTCCAAATCCCATCACCACCAAAGGGAAGGTGGCTGGGACCTGAGGGTGGGGTTAAGCAGCCAGGTTAGTATAAAGCCAGACACGTGAACTTTGGAGGGTTTCCCCCAATTTGGCTCCCCGCCAGCTTGCAGCGTCCGGCCAGCTCCGAGAGTGACTTTGGGTTTCCAGGTCGGTGGATCGGGCAGGACACATTAAAGACTTTATTTCCCTATTTTCTCCCTGAGTTGTACATTTTCCTTATTTCCTTTTCCCTGGTAAATAAACCTTTTATTAACCTTTTGTGTGTGCCTGTAGTGGAGGATTAATAAGTCCCTTTTAAGCGCGCGGGTGAGGACCCACAGCCAGGCAACCCGTTCAATATCGGGGCTGCCCTATAACAAAACTCGTGCTGCAGAGGCTGTGGATTGTTCATAGTCATGTGCTTAACCCCTTGAGCTACCAGGGAGGCCCACGGCATCAGATTCTTGCTTATAGAATGGATCCTGTGAAGATGGCTTTGCTCTCTGTTACCTGCTATGCCAGGGTTGGTGGTGGTGGCGAACCCCAGAAAAATTGTATAATATAGTCACATTGCCTTTAATTTTGTTTGGGAAGTCCTCAGAAAAGAGAAACTGTATTTTCCACTTCTTTACTATGTTTAGATGAGATGGAGAGTAAAGTGAGCTGACTCTGAGCCAGGGACTTTAGGAAGCATCTTGCTTCCATCTGTGCTTATTTTCTTTGAATATTCACAAGAAGGGCATGGCAAGGCTTGTCCTCAGATCACCAAAGGGCAGGGCATCCCCTGGTGGCACAGCGGTTGAGCGCTGGGCTGCGAAGCTGCCCGCAGCCTCTGCAGTGCCGTTTCAATCCCCTGCCGCTGGCGAGGGTCCCACATGGCTCTCAGACCTCTCCTGCCGCCCGCTGCTCCCCTCAGCAGTGTATTTCCTCAGTCTGCCTATTCTGTTCCCTGCTCTGGCTCTGGTGAATTCTCTCACCCTCCCGCGCTTCTGACTGTACCTAGTGTTTGTATAAATAAATAAATAAATAAATCTTAAAAAAAAAAAATAAGGGCAGAAGAGACCTATGGAATACAGCCACCTAGCATCTTAATTGCATCTACTGGCTACAGCTGACCCAGCTACATGAACCAGTTCAGCCAAAGTCAGCCCAGTCTCCATCAACCACAACTCATGTACTGCCCAGATCCGTGAAGTATATGAGTGTGTTTTAATCCACTGAGTTGTTAATCCAGCATTTTTGTGGCAATAACTCATTGATACAAAGTCTCAGCTTTATACCTTCCTAGATATATCACCCAGGGCAAAATGCCTAATCATCTGAATTTTCCTGTCCACTTCTGCAATATAGAGATATTAACATTACCTATATTATTAGAAATGTTGAGAGAATGAGTTAAAATGTACAATGATTAGTACATAAAAACACTATTATATTATTGTTATTACTGTTTAATATACCCACCCCCAAACAGTCTTAGCCAGCAGGGGTCCTATGGCCAGCAAGAGCTTCACTGCAGACAGAGGGACAAAGGTTTATAAGGGAGAAGCTCCCAATTACTGAGATGGTTGGAGAATCATTCCTCTGAAGGAGAAGATGCTGGTTCCATGTCAAGATGGGAGTAGGTTGGAAAGACAAACAAGAAGAATGTAACAATGTATTGTAGTTTTTTCTCAATTCATAGTTTCATTGGTGAACTCATTTTTTTAATAATTTTTTTACAGATTTATTTATTTATTTATACAAGAACTGGGGTATAGGCCAGATGCGTGGGAGGGTGAGAGGATTCACCAGAAACAGAGCGGGGAGCAGAACAGGCAGAGCTGACGAAATACACTGCTGAGGGGAGCAGCCGGCAAGACAGGAGAGGTCTGTGCGCCATGTGGGACCCTCGCTGGCCGGCGGGGATAGAACTGGCGCTGCAGAGGCTGCGAACAGCTTCACAGGGCGGCGCTCTACCGCCTGCGCCACCAAGGTAGGCCCTCATTGGTGAACTCTTAATCACAGGTAACGGTTTCAGATACCTAGCACAGAGCTGGAAGAACAGGGCATATTGTCCCTTCTCCTTACTAGGCACTTAGTCACAGAAATTACAAACTTAGCTTTATTTAAATCCTTTGAATATTCAAGAAAGAAAATAGTAATTCCCATTTCCCAGTGTGGGTTTAGGAATTAAATAAGATGATGTATGTAAAGCAATTGGTGTGTTATATGACATAGCAGGTGTTCAATAAGCGGTAGTTTTGTCGGTGCTGCTGTTATTTTTTTTTTCTCCTTTTTATTTGGTTTGAAACCTGGGACTGCTGTTATTCTTAACTCCTTCCATGATATGCTGTTTCTCATTAGTTTCCATTCAAATGGGAATCTTCCTGACCTGGCCACCTTCATTTCTGTGGTTCTTTCCACTGACTGCAGCCTAAAGAACATCTTATTACAATCATGTCTGTGAAGTCTGAGTTTAAGCCAGCTGCCTCTATTTTAGCACAGTTAATGTTGAATGTCCATGTGCCTAGTTTTTTCAAAGGTAACAGGCTTGGAAGAAACCTTGTGCTATCTGATCTGGAAATACTTTCAGTGCAGAATCTGAATTGCAATGCTGTTATTAAAACCCGCAAATGATGAACAATGGTAAGTGTGACACTAACTCCCTCTTTTTCTCTTCTTGACTGACACTCTTAACTGATGCTGATTCACTGTGCTGAACTGTAATTGGTATGGGCCTGGAGATGCAGGGTGTTCACTAATAGAACTTTTAGGAAATTGCTCATTATTCCTGTGATTTTAGGAAATAAAAACCCAATTAATTTGCAAGTCCAAGAAAGAAAGAACAACAAGTAGTTTTCCTTCAGCAACAATAAGCAGGGGAAAAGCCAATGAGACTCAGTTTTCTACACAAGATTACAATCCGATGGGAGTGTATTTGTCCCTTCTCATCTCCATTCCAAGCAGCAAACAGAAGCAAGCTACTTCTTACTAAGAGGAAGATGAAGGTGCCTTTCCAAGCACTTCCCTTTCCAAGGCTGACCTTTTCAAGCACTAGAAGCAATTGCCCTTTGTCACACCACAGGCTGGTGCCAAGATGAGCCAGAAAAAAAGCAGGTAGTATTTATGTAAAGGAAGTAGATAAACAAAGAAAATTTATCATGTCTCTATGTGAAGTTAAATAAACTACTAGTCATAATTTTAGATATTTTCTTTGGGCAAAGACAGATACCTGGAAGATAGATACATAAACAATTTTAATCCTGGTGTGTATAAGTCTGAATGTGTGGTGTGTAGGAATGGGGGCAGAGAATTGGGGAGGTTTTAAGAGGAGCACAGTGGTGAGGATGTTCTAAAAGGTGACTGTATGTCAGGAAAGTGGAATCATCTGCACAAAGGATTGTCCTGGTGCCTAGCTGTTAATTAGATCATCAGAGGTGACGGGAAGTTGTCAGCAGGCTTAGGCATCTAGCATGTCTATAGAAATGCCACTGCTCTTACTATCCCTGGAAGAAAATGGTGAATTCTCACACTGGTGAATTCTCAGACTGGCTTCCATGAACTATGAGGGTGCTGTTATCAGACAAAACCAGTGGTTCTGGTGCCTGGAGTATATTCCACTGGTTTTGCATAGAAGACATGATCAATGGCTGTTTTTGAAAGATCTTGATTTTAGGTAAATTTACTTTCCCATTGTGAGTGCCATGCTATCAGAAAGACAAATTAATTTAACATGAGTGACTTACTGCTCCCTTATAAATTACTTTCCAATTGTTTTTAATAGCATCTCTTTATCTCTAGCACAAGAAAACACAGTTGACCTTTAACAGTCTCTTTTATAAATGAACCCAATAGCAGTTCAGCTTTTCCTCTTTCAGATCTTTATCCCCTGGCACCTTGAATCCAAGCTCATCTGAATGCAGGTCCAGCTGTCTCTCTAATGGTATCTATCCATTAATTAAACACTCTGCTTAACAGCTTGCATGCTAGCAGCTGTAAAGGATGAGAAGGCAGTTTTCCTTTAATCTACAAATATTTATTTTCTTTTGGGGGGATTGACTGGGAAAAGATTAAGTGTATAGAAGGATAACCAGATTTTGGAGAATGTGTGTGTTGTGGTAGAAGTGTCCTGCCGAGTCACATCAGGTGCATTTAGTAAGCAGAAAGGCTGGCTCCTAATCCCTGCAATAATAAATTATGAAGTGCTGGATAAAGCAAGCATCTACCTCCATCTGGACTGAGGAATAAGTCTGTATTCTCTGAGTATTTTAATGCGTGCATATGAATGAGTTTGCAGGGAGGAGTTAGTATAACTCAAATAGATTCAGACTCTGATATTTATGGGATCCTCTCTGCATAGAAGCCAGGTCACGGCTTGCATATTCTTATCCTGGCCCAATGCATTATGGGGACCTCCTTAATTCATTTACATTTTCCCTTGTTTCTTAGACTCATTTATCACTGAACTGTATAGAAACTGCCCTAGAATAACAAACTAATAGTGTTGGGTTTTGTAAAATATATTTTAAGTGTTATCTCAGTACAGATGTAGTATATGTATGTGGTACAATATTAGAAAATACAGACACGCAAAGCTAAGAGAATAAAAGGGTTACATTACAAATACCCAGATACTGCACAGTCAATATATTAGTTTGTATTTTTCCAGCTGCATGATTTTTTAGATCTATTTCTTTAATTAGCAATATTTATTTTTCCACTTTGGTGTATTTCTACCTCTTCAAGCACCAGACCATAGTCACACTTTTATGCTTTTCTTGAAAATGTCCTTTATATCTGCTTGGTTCAAATTAGGATCCAATGCAGAACCACATCTTGCCTTTAATTATTATGTCTCCTAGGTCTCTTTCATTGTACCCCAGTTCATCTTTTCATGTATAAATGTATTGGAAAGCATGTCCAGGACAAAGTCCCAAGACTGAGTTTCGGTTCCCTGAAGGCATGTGCAAGTAGTTTCAGGAAGGTGATCTCATGAAGTAGAAGTGAGGCAACATGAAAAAAATAGGAAGATGGAAATGCTACTAGAAAGATATGTTGCTGATGTTGTCACTATAAGGAATGGGACCGGGTTCTGCCAGGACTGTTGAAAGCATCCAGAACACCCCTGGAATTTTTCACCAAAGAGATAATGTATGAAGTATTTAGCTACCAATTACCCTTGGAAGGAGGACATTAACTTCTCTCTGCCTCCAGATGTTCTTATACATCTTAGAACTTGTACATCACCAGAAAAGGCCCTGGGCAAGAATGCAGAGTAGATCACAGAGCATCTATCCATTCCGACTGTGGCTGCCATGAGAAGTAGGCTCAGCATATGAGGAAGTCACCAGGAGCCACAGTCCCTGTTATGGATTTGTCTGTTTTTTTTTTCTTTCTTATTTTTATTCAATTTATTATTCTCTAGTGGCATTTCCTATGAAGAAAAAGTTATCTAAGGCTAGATATAGTTAAATTAAGCCTTTAGGGAAAAGAATGATTTGATTACTATTACTTACACATGTCTGCAAAGATGTGCAAACATCCTATATTTTATTATAATGAGATCAATTCGTCCAACAAACTTTCTGAGCACAGGATATTAAGATAAATGCTGAGGAAATAACCCTGTGCTAAAGTTTATGAAGATTTGTAAAGTAAAACGTGCTATAGTAGATTTTATGGAGTATAATGTTGGGTCAGGAGAGGAAGTAATCAATTCTCTCAAGATGATGAGGTTGCAGAGCAGGTAGAAGGGGAGAGAAAAGTCTTCATTAATGTAGTGATGCTTGATGCTGGGCTTTGAAAGATGAGTGGATGGTGAAGAGGGACCACCCACATCTATTTAAACCAGTCCACGACCAAAAGGCAAGTGCAGTTTCTTCACGTGTCTCTCAGCTCCATGTGCCTCCTCCAGGTCTCCTTCTGGCTCTCAATCCTGTTTCCTCCTTCCTCAGTCTCCCCTGTATCTTCTTCTCCTCTCTACTCAGCTCCACCCTCCTTTTGGGTGGGGAAGGAAACCTGGAACCTCCCCCTTTCCTGGGGAACACCCTGTTACACCTTCAGCAGTGTATTTCAGTCAATCTGCCAGTTCTGCTCCCCACTCAGTCTCTGGTGAATCCTCTCACCCCCCACATCTCTGGCCTGCACCCCAGCTCTTGTATGCACAAATAAATAATTCTTTAAAAAAAAAAGATAGAGACTAGAGTCCAAGATCAAATTGTCATAGTAAAGATGGCTAATAAGGCAGCATCTCCAGGTGCCTTTGCAGGTAGCAGCTATAAAGCAGAAGGCAGGAGCATATCAGATGGATGGTGGAAGATGCTTGTAGCGGCAGGAAATGGCCACAGTGCAGGTTTCTAGGATCCAGCAGACCGGGTAAAGGAGGAGTCAGAGTCCTCAGTGGTTTTGCAGGGTTTTATTGGGATTGCCAGGTACAGAGCAGGCAGGGGTACTGGGGGGCTGGGAGGCGCCAGCCTCCCAGCCCCAAGCAAGTGTTCAGTTTATCTGGGCTCTCCGGCCTTCTCTCTCTCTCTCTCTTCCCCCCTCTCCCCCACTTCTCTTTTGGCTTCTACTGGCGTCCCGGTGATGCCGCCCTTAAAATCACAGTGTTAAGCCCTTAAAAAGCACAGTCAGCCCAGGTGAATCCCATCTTCCTATGCCACACCCTATTCCAGGTGCCCGCCATCAGGCATGCATTCAGGACCGCAAGGATCCTGTTTGTTTTCATTATGGGTAAGATTCCCACGGGAAACATCTCATATGGGTAACATGAGAGATTCTCTACCTCTTTAATATTTGGGTGAGGCCTAGAAGATTTGCGTCATAAACCTTGACCAAATCAGGAGTATACTTGTGTAGGGTAAAGAAAATATCAGGCTTTTCTGCCCTTCCGCCATCGGGATAGATGATGGATCCTTGTCCTGAATGTGTTATAGGACAGGGAGAGGGGCAGCCCAAGCCCCACAAACCTGCCTATTCTAAATGGGTTCTGCCATCCGCCGCATCAACACAAAACATAGGAGACTTTAATGGGAAGGAACTTTAATTAAACTAGGAAACAACACAGGTAAGGCAAAGAGTCTAGTTTCTAAATGAAGGACCCAAAGTTACCCATCCCCTCATGGGTAAAAGTCCATCCATATGGGATTGGCCCAGAGCAAGGCCCCAAGGCCTGCCACAAGTCTAAAGCATCTTCCAGTGGAGACCCACAGAAAAGGGTCACAAACAACTGGACAAGCCCGGAAGGAAAAGAGCAAAATCAACATCAAGATAAAAGCTGCCATTGTCACCTCCCCATGGGTCTCACCCACATCTGTGTCACCCCGTCCACGACCAAAAGACAAGCGCAGCTTCTTCACGTGTCTCTAGGCTCCATGTGCCTCCTCCAGGTCTCCTGGCTCCATCCTGCTTCTTTCCTCAGTCTCTTCTCCAGCTTCTCCTCTTCCTGCTCAGCTCCACCCTCCCTTGGGTGGGGCAGCATTCTGAAAAATAGTCCATTATACTAGCCAAAAGAAAAAAAAATTGGAGCGTTAGCTAAAACAAGACAGTAAATATATCAAAATCACAGGGAAAAAATGTTAAAATGGTTCAACTTATGCAAAAACGAATTCTCTCAACCTTGATCCCAAACTTTAACAGCATAGCAAAAGTTTGCAAATTAAATTTACTTTTAAACCATTTTTCCTATTTTTGCATAAAATCACAGGGCAGAAATAACTAACAGCAATTTTTAGCTGGCTTTGTTGAAATACTCCATATAGGATCAGAGCGAACCATTGGCATCCAGTAGACGTAGGCTTCAGGTACAAAGTTAGTCTCATTAGACTCCACCTGGGCTTTTCTTTTTTTGAGGGTACCAGGGACTTTTTGTTGGCCGGGTTGTCCAGTCCTGCCAATGGAGGCAAGCTTCCTCACCTTTTTTGGAGGTCTCTGGAACCCTACAAACAAGGCAAACAGGTTCTCCTCTTCTTGGTTCAGCTCTGTTTCAACTTTCTGGAGGAGCTCCACACAAAGCCACACAATGAAACTTATGTCCAATTTTTTTGTTAAAACAGGCAAAATCCCTATGTAAGTTATGCAAAAACAGACTCTAAGATAAGTAGCAAAATTACTACCACTATTTGTATGCCGTGTTGGTATTAAGGGGAGAGAAAATGTGACAAGTTAGCTTTGCTGGAAAAAAAATTGCAACCTTTCTGCAGATTCTGGTTACTCAAAACAAAACAAAAACTTCATGGATTCAGGACAGAATGCATAAAAAAATTTCCAGTATTATGTCAAAGAAACCTTAGTAAATGTCAGGTGTATTTCCAGGTCTATTTAGTCCTTTGTAGGAAAGTTTTTTTACTCTCAACAGTTCCATCAATAGGAATTTGTTGAGACCTTTTTTCCCTATATTTTCAGAAACAATTTCTGTAGGTGTGAAACAATTGAATTATACAATATTACAAGGTGACAAGCACCATTGACAATTTACATACATACCAGATACTGAGAGGTTTTTTTTTATACACATTTTAGAAAACTACTGTTAACATTTTGTACATACCAAAGTTTTACCATTTTTCCAAGTGACAATGCTTCCCTTCCAGTGTTACTTCATTAGGTAAAAGCCAAATAGAACAAATTCATCTAATGCCTTCCCAGGAGGAAAAGGAGAAACTTCGTGGAGTGTCTCAGGAGCTCTACTGAGGTTTCACAAAATTTCCTTGCATCAGTCAAATGACAGGCTACCAAATTTGTACTTGAATTTAGATTTCTGGGAAGCTTTGCCATAAATATCAGAAAATTAACAGAAACAACAATATTCAATCTCTATGAAGGCACCGGCTTAGTTCAGTAGCACAATGTTGACAATCAAACCATAACCTTTAGTTTTTTTCATAACTGCAGACTTTTTTTTTTTCCCAACGTCTATGGGCACCACGTATACCAATTTTTTAACCTCTCTAGGCCAAGACAGACACAAGGACATACAACATATAGACAAAGACAGTTTTTTTTAGTTATGCCACGTAGAATATGTTATGTAACTGCAGTTTTACTCCATAGACTCAGAAAAAAAATATCAAAGTCCAAAAAAAAATGGAGTGTTGCTGGCAGAAAAATTTCCAGTTGTCATCCTATAAACCTAAGACTTTGGAAATAGGAAGGAAAAGTTTTATTAATCACAAGAGTTACATGACCTTGTTTATCACCTTAGGGTTTTCAGTGTTGAAGACTTTTTATTAGAAGGCAATCCTGGGGTATTCTGTACAGCAACTGAAAGAATAAAAGTAACAGTTAACTTTTAAGCAAAAGGAGTCATCTCTTGTTAGCCACCAAGCAGGCACTTCTTGGGTTTCCTGGAATAGAACCTGAAAAAGCAAAATCAAATTATCAGTAATTAACTTTCAATTAAAAGGAGTCATCTCCTTACTTCTGTTAGCCACTCTGGGACAGAAGCTGAAAGAGCAGATTAAACATTTAAGCACAGATTACACCTCCCCCACACTAGGGAGGGACAACAACAACACAGGTATGAAAACCTGGTACAGTTACATGATGCACCCTAAAAAGTGCTTTCTATAACAGACCTTCCTCAGTAGGAAGCAGAAACTTAGAATCTTGTCTTGCACCAGCAATTGAACAAATCCAGTATTCAAAATGGCAAACATGCCCAAAACAAATTGTGTAGACAAAATTTACAGCAGCAAATTCTTTCAGACTCAGACAAAATTTTGTTAATTTTTCTGATCCAGACTTTGCAAAAATTCAAGTTACCTCCAAGAATCCATCAAGGCTACCAGCAATTACCAGTTACTGCTTAAGGCTACTCTTTCCTTAACACCCAGGCATAAATTTGCTAATTTAAACACCACTGCTCCACAATTGGCTTGCAAAATCCATCAGGCAGAGAGCAGGAAGTAGCCAAAGACAAAGCAAGGTATCACAGAACCATTATTGCCTTTAGAAATGCTAATGAGACAGCAGAGATTACAAAAAGAAAGAAAAAAAAAGTTCCAAAGTCCTAGCAACAAAAACCTCTGAATTTTACAAGAGCCCGCCAAGTGGCCTCAGACGCCATCTTTGATCTGGCCACATGGTCCAACGTACTGCCTAATCTTTTGAGTGAAACTAGCACAGAACAATTTCCACAAATTAAAATTTCTTAGCAAGTCACTACAAACAAATTACACACAAACACGCAGAATCTTCACAAAGCCCAAGCCAGTTTTTCAACAGCAAATCGACATATGAAACAAACACACTGGAGAAACCAAAAATCACATTTGCGCTTATGGTAGCCAGTGCCATAGGGAAGCCCAATTTACCATGGGGCTGACTAACCACGGATGGCTCTGTCCTAAATCACGTTGGACGCCAAATCTGTTATAGGACAGGGAGAGGGGCAGCCCAAGCCCCACAAACCTGCCTATTCTAAATGGGTTCTGCCATCCGCCGCATCAACACAAAACATAGGAGACTTTAATGGGAAGGAACTTTAATTAAACTAGGAAACAACACAGGTAAGGCAAAGAGTCTAGTTTCTAAATGAAGGACCCAAAGTTACCCATCCCCTCGTGGGTAAAAGTCCATCCATATGGAATTGGCCCAGAGCAAGGCCCCAAGGCCTGCCACAAGTCTAAAGCATCTTCCAGTGGAGACCCACAGAAAAGGGTCACAAACAACTGGACAAGCCCGGAAGGAAAAGAGCAAAATCAACATCAAGATAAAAGCTGCCATTGTCACCTCCCCATGGGTCTCACCCACATCTGTGTCACCCCGTCCACTACCAAAAGACAAGCGCAGCTTCTTCACGTGTCTCTAGGCTCCATGTGCCTCCTCCAGGTCTCCTGGCTCCATCCTGCTTCTTTCCTCAGTCTCTTCTCCAGCTTCTCCTCTTCCTGCTCAGCTCCACCCTCCCTTGGGTGGGGCAGGGAACCTGGAACCTCCCCCTTTCCTGGGGACCACCCTGTTACAAATGCATGCCTGATGGCGGGCGCCTGGAGTAGGGTGTGGGCATAGGTAGATGGGATTCAGCTGAGCTAAGACTGTGCTTTTAGGGGCGGCGTCACGGGGACGCCAGCAGCAGAAGCCGAAGCAGAAGCCGAGAAGCAGCAGAACGAACGCCAGAGAGCCCAGATAAAGACTTGCTGGGGGCTGGGAGGCCTGCCAGCCTCCCAGCCCCCCAGCCAGCACCCCTGCCTGCCATATGCCTGGTGAACCCCAATAAAAGACCTGCAAAAAAACCACTGAGGACTCTGACTCCTCCTTTACCCGGTCTGCATGGGATCAGAAAACCTGCACTGTGCCCGGTCAGGCCCTTACAACTTGGTTGGGTCTTATGGTTCAGGATCCTTAACCTGTATAGTAAGTCTTCACTTTACATCATCATTAGGTTCTTGGAAACTGTGACTCTAAACAAAATGATGTACAAAGAAAGCAGATCCCCTAATACATTGCCTTGTTCAAGATGGCCAGGACTGAGGATTGTTTTTTTTATGTTGACATGATAACTAAAGAACAATGAACAGAACAACATTATTCCAGGACCTGGTGTACCTGATAGCCTCCTTCTGTGTTTGTGGCACCATCACTACGTTGTCCATCTTATATTCTTATCTTCCTAAAATGTGTATTATTGTTACGGATTATATCATGAAGGTCAGAAGGCTTCAAACAAGCCAGAACTCTTGCTCTTACCCACCTTTTGTTGGTTGACTTCTCTCTGCAGTATTTGTTGCATTGGGCAACACCACACTGATAAAGAAACGGGAGTCGTGGAGCCAGCTACATAATGTAGGTCGCTTCTAAAGAGCAAGATCCTGGCCTTTTTTTGGATAGAAGAGTCCTGAATGCATGCCTGATGGTGGCACCTGGAGTAGGGTATGGGCATAGGTAGATGGGATTCACCTGGGCTGAGACTGGGCTTTTAAGGGCGGCGTCAGGGGGACGCCAGCAAAAGCCAAGAAGCCGAGGAGGAACAGAAGCTGAGAGAGAAGCAGAGAAGGCCGGAGAGCCCAGATAGAGTGAAGACTTGCTGGGGGCTGGGAGGCCTGCTAGCCTCCGGCCCCCCAGCACCACTGCCTGCTGTGTACCTGGTAATCCCAGTAAAAGACCTGCAAAAAACCACTGAGGACTCTGACTCCTCCTTTACCTGGTCTGCATGGGATCAGAAAACCTGCACTGTGTCCATGTCCTGCCCTTACAGAGGACAAAGAGAAAAGGGAAGGGTAAAACTAGAAAATGTGTTGTCATCTATAGTATCAGGGGTTGTGAGTCTGCCCTCCAGGCACTTCTCATTTGATAGATGACTTTGGTATTGTAATTGAGATCAAGCTCTAGTTCCCCAGCCAAGGTTTTAATCTTATCAACAAAGGCAGTTCACTGATCAGCTTCTGGGGTCCCTTGTTATACATTGGTTCTCAGCCCACCCAGGCATTCCTGGTCATACTTGGTCAAGTTGGGAGTACATTTTATGTATCAGTCACTAGCCCCCCAGGCATTCCCAGTTATACTTCATGATGCATAGCCTTTCCAGCGTGATCCAGCTTTGTGCTCTTGATTGATTTGAAAGGCACCTTGCAGGGTTGGGCTCCTGTACCTAACTGACCAGGCCGTTCTGACCTGCTTAGGATTTAGAACTGTAGGTAAAAAAATGGTTGCCGAACAGGCAGCTTAGGATTAGCAGACCCACATTATTGATCACTGCAAGGGGAAGAGGCTGTATATTTAACCCCTTCTGCCAAAGTGAGAAGATTTATCTTAGTACCAGTAATGCAAAGAGGCAGGCAGAGGGGAAATATGGCCAGGAATCAGCTACACTAGATGAGACAGTGATGTCTAAAAGAACCTGTGACAAAAATGAGAAAAATTCGAGCAGTGTCACTCTCCAGAGCATGACCTGCAGCACCTCCGGGTGATGGACAATGACACAGGCTGCTGAGAGCTACCTGCCTAGCAGGGATACATGGGGCTCTTGTGAACAAGCAGATTTATTGTGTTGTCATTGGTGCAATACAGCACAGAAAAGTTGTAAGGGATTGTGGATAATAGGTTTTTGGGTGTTTTTTTTTTTTTTTTTCCTGGTTGAAGTCAATAACCTGCTTTCTTTATCTCTGAAAGCAGAAGGCTCAAAGAGAGCAAACTGGAATTTATACATACATTGATTATGTTTCTGTCCTTTCTGTTGTTATAGTATGTGTTTGACTTTCATTATTAAAAAAGTAATAGAATACAGACAACATAAATAGCAGTCATATATAATGTGTGGAGACTAAGATTTATCATTGTTTTTTCTTGCTGTTTTTATATTTTTATAAATTAATAGTATAGTGTTTTTTTTTTTTTTAATAGAGGCATGCTTTATTTATTTGTTTGCTGGTTTGTTTGTTTATACATGCACTGGGTACAGTCAGAAGCGCGGGAGGGTGAGAGAATTCACCAGAGCCAGAGCGGGGAGCAGAGCAGGCAGAAGGACCGAAGTACACTGCTGAGGGGAGCAGCGGGCGGCAGGAGAGGTCTGCACGCCATGTGGGACCCTCCTCCAGTGGCCGGGGAGCAGCCGGGGATCGAACCGGCGCCGCAGAGGCCGCGCGCAGTTTTGCAACCCAGCGCTCAACCGCTGCGCCACCGGGGAGGCCCCCAATAGTATAGTGTTTTTAATAATTACAGGTGAATAATAAAATACAGTGGGGGTTTCTTTTTCTCAGGAGTAAAAGATGGAGGGAGCTTGATGAGAAAGAATCTGGTCACATACCTGTTGGTGGCAAAGTCACTTGATGCTCCTTTTGGGAAGCAGTTTCAATACCTAGCAGAATATAAAAGGTAAATTTCCTTTCATTTTGTGATTTCGCTAGTAGGAAGATTTCCTACATATATATAAATGTACAAAGATAGATGGAAGAATGATAATGGAAGCATCATTTAGAACTGAAAAATAAGGAAAACCTTAATGTTGATTATTTAGGATCACATGGGATTTGATGACCTCATGATGAGGTGATGAGGGTGACCTCATGATGAAATGTTAACTCTACATAAACTGAATGGTACGTGGGCCTCCCCGGTGGCGCAGCAGTTGAGCGCTGGGTTGCGAAGCTGCCCACGGCCTCTGCGGCGCCGGTTTGATCCCCAGTTGCTCCCCGGCCACCGGAGGAGGGTCCCACATGGCGCGCAGACCTCTCCTGCCGCCCGCTGCTCCCCTCAGCAGTGTACTTCGGTCCTTCTGCCTGCTCTGCTCCCCGCTCTGGCTCTGGTGAATTCTCTCACCCTCCCGCGCTTCTGACTGTACCCAGTGCATGTATAAACACACACACAAAAAAACAAACAAACAAGCAAACAAATAAATAAATATTAAAAAAAAAAAACTGAATGGTACGTATTGAAAAAAGCAAGGTGAACAACGGTATATGAAGTATGATTCTATTTGAAAAACATATATGTAGCGCCTCCCTGGTGGTGCAGCAGTTGAGCTCAGGGCTGCAAAGCTGCCTGCAGTCTCTGCAGCGCCAGTTCAATCCCTGGCCACTGGTGAGGGTCCAACATGGCATGACAGACCTCTCCTGCCACGCCCACTGCTCCCCTCAGCAGTGTACTTCATCAGTCTGCCTGTTCTGCTCCCCGCTCTGGCTCTGGTGAATTCTCTCACCCTCCTGCACTTCTGACTATACACAGGTTCTTGTATAAATAAATGAAAAATAAATCTTTAAAAATATATAAATAAAAATAAAAATGAAAACCATACATGTATATAAGTGCATGTGCTTGCATAAACCCAGAATATATGTGGAAAGGAGTGAGAACTCTGAACAATCATTCCACTGAAAAATGAGACCAAGGGGTGACTATAGAGAAGTTTGATACTGTCATAAAATATGACAAAATATATTACCAACATCTTTTATTTAATTTTGAATACACTCAAAAGTGTAAAAGTCAAAAGGGAATGTGATTTGCTTTCAGGAGTTTTTGAACAATAGGCTGCATCAGGATAGATAGACAAGCTTTTCCTAGGACAAGCTGTAGAATGCTGTAAATTCAAACTAGTGGAGAGGACTATGATGCAGGGAGAAATAAACCAATAAACCACTATGGAGTTTGTTGACTGTCCATTTACTAAATCCACCATGTTACTTGAGATTCCCTCCTCTCTAATGAACATTGCAATAAAAATCAGAGCCCTCTTGAATAGTTTTCCAAATCAGGAGAAAAAATTTTTACTCCTGAATATTGTACAAGAAAAATTAGGTTTGGATTATTCCCGAAAACTAATCTTAGGAGCTTTTAAAGCAAAAGTTAGTAGCTATCAATGAGTAAACAAGAGTGCTCTTGACATTCTTAAAGATTATTAGATTTTTTTCCTTTCAATTCTGAAGTTTTTCCATACTTGTCAACTTCATTTATTTTAAATTATGCCACATGAATAGATCACATGGACAAATAATGTGTCTGTATGTTAATTACGGACTGAAAGAAAAAATTGATTAAATGGAACAGAATAAATATGTGTGTGTTCTTTAATTATTTTTGTTTGGCTGTCTGTTTTAACAAGCATTATCTAGATTAGCAGTAGTGTAAAAGGACAGCAAAGAGAATGCGATGGGTAAATCTAGGTTTATGTTCGAATAAATTAATGGAGCTAAAAATAAAGAGCCCAAAATTTTATAACAATTTTTTGTTTTATGATTTGATATTTGGAGCCTTTTAAAACGTGAATTCCTTATTGCTGTTCAGAAGGCTTTGGAGTTAGCATCGCGCCACCTGCTGGCTCATATTAGGTCTTGCATAGCATCAGAGTGGGATATGGGTAGACATCCTAATGCACACTTAATGTCTTTGTGTTGCTCATCAGAGTACACTTTCTTCCTTTGTCATTTTCCTATGAATATCCTTTATCTTTCTTCTGTTTTCACTTCTAGAAATATGGACAAATTGGGAAAAACGATGTTTATTTTTCAATTTTGATGTATGTAAATTATGATCTTTGCAAACAAATGAGTTTTAGGATTCAATTAGTGAATGCACAGACTCCATCCTTCCCCTCTTATACTTTCTGAGTGGTTATGTTCTTAAGCAGCAGACAAAAAAAGTAGTTAGATAAACTGATCTACTCATGTCATATTTTATTTTTTCTATTCTATCAGTTAGGATAGAAAGCTTACAAATAAAGATAGCCACATTAAGTTTATTCCTACTAGTTCTCTCATTAGTCAGAAATAGGGAAATATATTTTGGTAAAGGAAT
This sequence comes from Talpa occidentalis, assembly GCF_014898055.3. NCBI lineage: Eukaryota > Metazoa > Chordata > Mammalia > Eulipotyphla > Talpidae > Talpa > Talpa occidentalis. The sequence continues at coordinate 91,278,365 of NW_026555331.1, forward strand.
TGGCAAAATGATGGATATTTAAAATATTAGGTTTATGGAAAGATCAATACTTAAAATTGTGATTTAACATTTATTATTTTATTGTTTTAACTTTGAAATCTAATCCTTTCCTAAACATCATATGAAATTTTATCAGAGTAGAATTAATTCAAATATTTTTTTCGTTGTTACCTATAAACAAAAACAAATACATTAAGCTGAAGGACCATTTCCACAGGACATTTTCTCACTAGATGGACATGTGAGGTCTTATCAGTCATAATAGCTACTTGCTATATTGTTTCAGATTTTTGAAATTGCTGCAGCATTTACATGAAACAAATGTAGCCACTACTTTCATGTTAAATTTTTTTTACCATTTATTTCTTTATTATTTTGTCATTTTTGTGCATTATGGTGCTGGTGGAAGTGTTATCTGTATTTCTTTTTTTTTTTAATTAATTAATTTATTTATACAAGCACTGGGTATAGTCAGAAGTGCAGGAGGGTGAGAGAATTCACCAGAGCCAGAGTGGGGAGAAGAACAGGCAGACTGATGAAGTACATTGCTGAGGGGATCAGCGGGCGCAGCAGGAGAGGTCTGCGTGCCATGTGGGACCCTCACCCGGAGGCCGGGGATTGAACCAGTGCTGCAGAGGCTGCAGGCAGATTCTCAGCCCAGCGCTCAATCACTGCACCACCGGGGAGGCCCTGTTATCTGTATTTCTAACTGTACTATTGTTACAGAGCAGCCCCGATATAAAACGGGAGTCCACAAAGCCTGAATGGAATTAGCTCAGGGCATCCTTTCCCCCTAACACTATAAGCCTTAAAATGAAAGTATTTCCCATTTAGCCAAACTGGTTCAAAAAGGTAAGTAAAGATATGCATTGAAACACTGAGCCCCTGTCTTATAAGCTGTGTTGTTTCATGGAAAACACCTGTTATAGGACAGGGAGAGGGGCAGCCCAAACCCCCGCAAACCTGCCTATTTTACATGGGTTCTGCCATCCGCCGCATCAACACAAAACATAGGAGACTTTAATGGGAAGGAACTTTAATAAAACTAGGAAACAATATAGGTAAGGCAAAGAGTCTAGTTTCTAAATGAAGCATCCAGAGTTACCCGTCCCCTCGTGGGTAAAAGTCCATCCAAATGGGATTGGCCCAGAGCAAGGCCCCAAGGCCTGCCACAAGTCTAAAGCATCTTCCAGTGGGGACCCACAGAAAAGGGTCACAAACAACCAAACAAGCCCGGAAGGAAAAGAGCAAAATCAACATCAAGATAAAAGCTGCCATGGTCACCTCCCCACGGGTCTCACCCACATCTGTGTCACCCAGTCCACGACCAAAAGACAAGCGCAGTTTCTTCACGTGTCTCTAGGCTCCACGCGCCTCCTCCAGGTCTCCTGGCTCCATCCTGCTTCCTTCCTCAGTCTCTTCTGCAGCTTTTTTTCTTCCTGCTCAGCTCCACCCTCCCTTGGGTGGGGCAGGGAACCTCCCCCTTTCCTGGGGACTACCCTGTTACAATCCCCCCTTTTAATTGGAAACCATGCTGGGCGCCAAACTGTTGTAGAGCAACCCCGATACAAAACGGGGTGCCTGACTGTGGGTCCTCACCCGCGCGCTTAAAAGGACTTATCAATGCTCTACTGCAGGCACACGTGAAAGGTTAATAAAAGGTTTATTTACAAGGGAAGGGGAAATGAGGAAATGTACAGTTCTGGGAGAAAAGTGGGAGACAAAGTTTTAAATGAGTCCTATCCGATCCGCCGATCAGGAATCCCAAAATGGCGCTCTGAGAGCTGGCCGCCAGCCAGGAGCGGTGAAGCCAGGAGGCGAGCGATCGCGAGGCAGAGAGAGAGCCCAAGGCCCACGTGTTTGGTTTTTATATCCAACCTGGCTGCCCAACTCCACCCTCAGGTCCCAGCCACCCTCCCTTGGTGGTGATGGGATTTGTCTTTCCCAGAGTCTTGATGGCTTTAGTCTGGAGTGGGGGTGGAGTCCACAAAGCCTGTATGGGATTAACTCAGGACATCACTTCCCCCTAACACACCCAGCCATGCAATAAGCTAGCATTTTATTCTTTTATGTACAGAATAATAGGTCAGCAAGATTGCAGCATGGGAGAGAGTGCGAAGGTCTAGAGACTAGGGATAGGCTTAACTGACAGCTTGCTGTAGTCTTGTTATGCAAGATCAGTTGCTGAAGAACAGATTTGTTAAATCTTACATGTACTTCTTGTCAGTCACTGGGGTTGGCCACTTTATCAGATGTAGATGACAAGAGGTAGGCAACTGTAACAAAACAGAGCCTTGCATCTCAGAGAATCTTGTGTCATCTCCCCTTTTCATTTAACCTCGGTACTGGTCCCGTCGTATGAGTCTTTGAAATACCTTATTATCCATGGGATAAAAGTTGATCCAGAAAAGATGAAGTTTCATGAGACTTGGGGGAAATAGAAGTGGGTGAAAACCCTTTTTTTTTTTGAGTTCTCAATGTAATATTTTATTGTAGACATATATTTTATTTTTATGGGAGGCATAAATCTTTCAGATCAATTTTTTTCTTATATAGTAGGCATCATTTTTCTAATTTTAATGGAATTAAAATACACCTGAATCTTAAAAACCAAATTATTTAATTAACTAATTAATTAATTTATTGAATTAACATTCCTATATAACCCTATATAAGTTTCAAGTGTCTATCACTGAATCAACACATGTATATACTACATTAAGTTTAATACTATATGTCTAATTTTATTCTTCACCGTACCGTTTTGCACTTTGTCCCAATTTATCCATCTTCCTTCTCCCTTCCCTTGTGGCAAATGAGGCCATTTCTGAAAAAAAAAAAAAAATATTATAAGAGTCCCTAACTTAATTAGGTGGGGAATGTAAATGAATGATAGGAAATAAATTCTGCCATCACTAAGAAAACAACTGCCAATGACAACTTTTAGTGCATAGTTATGTACCTTAATGTGCTCTTTATTTATAACAACAGATGATGGAATTGGAAATTTGTCTCTTCCTTCACCAGACAGGTATAGTAGACCCTCATTATTTGTAGATTTTGTATTTTTGTATGTTGGGAACTTGGAAATAATATCTTCCCAGGTGATTCTTACATTGTGATACTGTAGAGCATAGACGGGCTCCCAAAGCAAAAGCTTACCCATTGACAAGCTGTGTTCAAATGCAAGATGGAATAGTCTCCTTTTACATCCCCACCTGCTTGTTGCAGGGGTAGAAATTTGTAAATATTGGGGCTTGGCCAGTTGAACTGCTGAGGCAGAGGACAGACAAAAAACATGAGGAGGTGCTCTTCTTGGGAGTCAGTATAGATATTCTAGAATTCACCTTTGAGAAGGCCTAGAAGCACATTAAACAGCATGAAGTCCCCAGCTACTCCAGTCCACTCTGTGTGACTTTATTCATAATCTTTTAAGTCTTTAGTTCTCCTTGAAGACAAATGGGGAATAATCCCAGCAGAGTCAGTTCACTCATCACCCCTTACATGGCCCTCCAAGATGTTCTCCCTACCATTCACCTCTAACATCCTATTCTACCTCCTTCCTCTCACTAACTTCATTCCTTATGATTGTCTTAAAAATTGTGGCTTTTCATGGAAAACATGGCATACAGCAAGCTAGCATTTTATTTTTTATGTATAGTATAATAGGTCAGCAAAATTGCAGCATGGGAGAGAGTGCAACAGTCTAGAGCTCAAAGGCTATTTTTGAATAAAGGGAGCCCATTCCTGCCACAGGTCCTTTGCATTGCATTTCTCAAATCTTCACTTGCTTGGTGAAAGCTCTTACTTGATTTAGCTCACTACCCTTATGTTATCACACAAGAGGACTCCTCTAGATACCTTATCACTATCTTATCTTGTTTTATTTTATTTTTTAAAAGATTTATTTATGTATACAAGGACTGGGTGTAGGCTAGAGGTGCAGGGGGGAGAGAAGATTCACCAGAGACAGAGTGGGGAGCACAACAGGCTGAACTACTGAAATACACTGCTGAGGCGAGCAGTGGGCAGAGAAGACAGAAGAGGTTTGCTATACCATGTGGGTTAGCTCCCTGGACAGCTGGGGGATCAAACTTGTGCTGTAGTGGCTGGCAATAACTTGATAGCATTGTGTCTTTAACCCCTGCACTACTAGGGAGGCCCCTTATCTTGTTTTATATTCTTTCCTTCCTCTCATTAATACCTGACATTATATTATGTAATTTTTAAAAATTATCTCTACTCTAACCTCCCTCCTCAGAATGTAAAGCACATGAGGATAGAAATTTTGTCTTAATAATCTCTGTGTTGTTGAACTACTATTACAATGGTTGTGTAAGTTATCAATAAAAAAGAATTGAATAAATATTTACCTATAAAAGGGTCTGTAGAAATGTTTGGACCCATTGTCATTGCTATTCACCCAGAAAGGGAATCCAAAATTTGATTAAGCAATAGTCACTCTATGTTGCATTAATACATGCACATATTTAGAGAACATTATACTTAAAATTACAAATATAGTGCAAAGAACATTTGTGAATTCTTTGTGGGGAAGCATTTATCCTGTTACATAAGGGATTAGGAGAGAGGATATTAACTCAATATATACATTTGGAGATTGGGTGTGCTTTGAGTGTTCATAAGGCATTTCAGGAAGCAGAAACAATGTGAACAAAAGCACGTTATATATTTGAAACTAGGCGATAAGGGGACATGGAAGAAAATGGAAAGAGATGAGGGTGAAAAGATAGAGAGCTAAGTTATGAATAGCTTTGCTTATTATGCAAAATACTTTCTGTTTAATTTTGAAGAAATGGGAAAACCAGAAACTTTTAAATGGAGAAATAATGTAATCATGTCTGTGTTTTAGGAAGATAATACCAGTAGTGAGTGGTATATGGATTGAATAATTCTGTTGGATTTAGTGAAGACTTAGGTGACAGGGAAATATGAAAAAAATGTAGGGCAATGAAGGAAGTGAAATGAGAAATTTGCCTGAAGTAGAATCTGTAGTATTTCAAGTTAGTTTAGGTGTAAAAAGAATGACTGTAAGCAACCTATTTAATAGTGTTGTCTGTCCTTTTCTTTTGTTGTGGGGTAGATGGAGGACCATTACTGATCAAGGAAACATTTCAGAATGAAGAAAGGGAAAACCATAGTCATTAGAGGACTAAATAGTGCGAATGTGGGAAATCAATTATTACGAGATTGAGGAATTTAGGATGATTTAGGTATCTAGAAGGTTCACCTAGGAGTGATCTATGATAAAATGAGGACAGAGAAAAGATATAAAGGAAGGCATCAAATAGAAGATTATTGACTTTCACACTCATTTTACCTTTATTAACATTGTCATTATTAGGAATACCTCCTTTGAGTTAGCCGGAAAGTATTTGATGGTGTTTTCCTAACTCACTCAGATGCAACAATTGAATTGGATACTTAATTCCAGGCACTTAAAAAAGATGAAAAAGCAAAAGAAACTTATTTGGTAAGCAGCAAAGGAACAAGCAGAACTAGTGGTAGCTGCTGCCAACTTCTTTTACTTCCAGCTCCGGGCAAGACACTGACATCTGGGGCATTTTCCATTGAAACGCATGACCCTGTTGAAGTTTACAGTTTATTGACTGACACTCAGCAATGGTAAGTCCACTTGTCAAGTATCCTGTCCAGGGGTCAACAGGAGAGGCTCAGAGCACAGAGCTGGGCTCTGGGCACATGTGTAGTAGTGTGTCCATGACAACAATCTCATTTTGTGATTTTCTATAAAAGCTTTCCATTGTAGCTTCTGAATATTGGAAACATGAACTTATCCTCAAAGATTCATGCACTCTCAAGAATACTCTGAGAGGGCCTCCCCGGTGGCGCAGTGGTTGAGCACTGGGTTGCGAAGCTGCCGGCGACCTCTGCGGCGCCGGTTCGATCCCCGGCTGCTCCCCGGCCACCTGAGGAGGGTCCCACATGGCGCGCAGACCTCTCCTGCCGCCCGCTGCTCCCCTCAGCAGTGTACTTCGGTCCTTCTGCCTGCTCTGCTCCCCGCTCTGGCTCTGGTGAATTCTCTCACCCTCCCGCGCTCCTGACTGTACCCAGTGCATGTATAAACAAAACAAACAAACAAATAAATAAATAAAACATGCCTCTAAAAAAAAAAAAAAAAAAAGAATACTCTGAGAAGTGGGAGGTTAACTCATAATTCTCTTAAGGAAGACAAAGTTCAGTAAGACTTAGGCACACCTTGTAGTCATCATTTTTTAGTGGCCACGTTGTGATAACCTTTTCAAAATTATTTCAAAAGTATCTCATATAATTGAAACAAAACCAAACATCTAGATCTAAAGAGTTTTGGAACAACTTTTCATTGCCATTAATGATGAGGTATGTCATCATTTCTTCAGAAAATTCTTCCTCATAGTTTGGCTCATCCTAACTTTTCTCACCTCTCTAGTTGAAATTATCACAAATAAAATTTTGAGAACCGGCTGTTCAACCATTAATTGTAGCTTGCTTTGGGCTTCCAAATGTACCTTAAGGAGTGATAAACTGGAGGTTGCAACTTCAGCTTTCACATGCAAATTTTTTCAGAAAACCTTTTGTTCATCTCAACTAACCTTCACAGAGTACTTGCATGCTCAATTCACTCTCAGGTTCAGTGAGTTCCTATCCAGTCTCACTCATCTTTGGCTTTATAAAGTATATGCTCAAGGGGCCTCCCTGGTGGCGCAAGGGGTTAAGCACAGCACTATGAAGCAATCGGCAGCCTCTGCAGCACAAGTTCCATCCCCGGCCCGCCAGGGAGCAACCCTAGGGTTGCAGCTTAGCTTCATCAACAAGTGACCATGGAGGCTTCCATAAAAATCTAGAGAAGAGAGGGCATCCCCTGGTGGCGCAGCGGTTGAGCGCTGGGCTGTGAAGCTGCCCGCAGCCTCTGCAGCGCCGGTTCGATCCCCAGCTGCTGGTGAGGATCCCACATGGCGCGACAGACCTCTCCTGTCTCACCCGCTGCTCCCCTCAGCAGTGTACTTCAGTCAATCTGCCTGTGCTGTTCCCCACTCTGTCTCTGGTGAATCCTCTCACACCCCACATCTCTGGCCTGTACTCCAGCTCTTGTATGCATAAATAAATAAACCCTTAAAAATATATATATGTTTAAGATGTCATATTGTTAGGGAGAAATAATGTCCTGAGCTAATCCCCTACAGGCTTTGTGGACTCCACCCCCACTCCAGACTAAAGCCATCAAGACATTGGAAAAGACAAATCTCATCACCACTAAAGGGAAGGTGGCTGGGACCTGAGGGTGGAGTTAAGCAGCCAGGTTGGGTATAAAAACCAAACACGTGGGCCTTGGGGGGCTCACTGTCGCTCGCCTCCTGGCTTCACGGCTCCTGGCTTGCGGCCAGCTCTGAGTGCCATTTGGGATTCCTGATCGGCGGATCAGGTAGGACTCATTTAAAACTTTGTCTCCCACATTTCTCCCTGAGCTGTACATTTCCTCATTTCCCCTTCCCTTGTAAATAAACCTTTTATTAACCTTTTGCGTGTGCCTGCAGTAGAGCATTAATAAGTCCTTTTAAGCGTGCGGGTAAGGACCCACAGTCAGGCACCCCGTTTTATATCGGGGTTGCTCTACAACAATATTGCCATCTGTATCTACCCCTCTGAAACTTTGAAATATTTTCTACTTATATATACATATATGGGCATACCCACACTCTCCCATTTTCATAGAAATGATCTAGTGGATACGTTAAAGAGTTCCTGAGCTGGAGAAAGACAAAACTTGCAATTGGACCATAGATCTGAGTGATACAACAGGGGAGGGAGAAAGAGAAGGGTAAAAACAGGTGAGGAAAGAGCACAAAGTACTATGGTGATGGGTCACTGGTACCATGGTGGTGGGAGAAATATGGGGACTAAACCTGAAGGTGTAATAGGGTGGCCCCAGGAAAGGGGGAGGTTCCAGGTTTCCTGCCCCACCCAAGGGAGGGTGGAGCTGAACAGGGAGAGAAGAAGCTGCAGAGAAGACTGAGGAAGGAAGGAAGCAGGATGGAGAGCCAGAAGGAGACCTGGAGGGGCCAGATGGAGTGAAGAGACATGTGAAGAAACTGCACTTGCCTTTTGGTCATGGACTGGTTGACACAGATGTGGGTGAGAGATCCATGGGGAGGTGACAATGGTGGTTTTTGTCTTGATTTTGCTTTTGCTTTTTTCCCTCCAGACTTGTCTGGTTGTTTCTTTTCCTTTTCTGTGGGTCCCCACTGGAAGATGCTTTAGACTTGTGGCAGGCTTTGGGGTCTTGCTCTGGGCCAATCCCATTTATATGGACTTTTTACCCACGAGGGGATGGATAACTTTGGGTGCTTGATTTAGAAACTATATTCTTTGCCTTTCCTGTATTGTTTCCTAATTGTATTAAAGTTCCTTCCCATTAAAGTCTCATATGTTTTGTGTTGATGCGGCACATGGCAGAACCTATTTAGAGCAGGCAGGTTTGCGGGGTCTGGGCTGCCCATCTCCCTGCCCTGTAACAGATTTGGCATCCAACGTGATTTAGGACAGAGCCATCCGTGGTTAGTCAGTCCCATGGGGAAATTGGGCTTCCCTATTGTACTGGCTACCATAAGCGCAAATGTGATTTTTGGTTTCTCTAGTGTGTTTGCTTCATATGTAGATTTGCTGTTTAAAAACTGGCTTGGGCTTTGTAAATATTCTGTGTGTCTGTGTGTAATTTGTAGTGATTTGGTAAGAGATTTCATTTTGTGGAAATTGTTCTGTGCACCAGTTTTATTCAAAAGGCTAGATAGTAGTTTGGACCATGTGGCCAGGTCAAGGATGGCATCTGAGGCCACTTGGCAGGCTTGTAAAACTCAGAAGTTTTTGTTGCTAAGACTGTGGACCTCTTTTTTTTCTTTTTGTCATCTCTGCTGTCTCATTAGCAGTTCTAAAGGCAATAATGATTCTTCAGTGATATGTTGCTTTAACTTCTGCTATTTCCTGACCTCTGCCTGAGGGGTTTTGCAAGCCAACTGTGGAGCAGTGGTGTTTAAATTAGCAAATGTATGCCTGGGTGTTAAGGAAAGAGTAGCCTTAAGCAGTAACTGGTAATTGCTGGTAGCCTTGATGGATTCTTGGAGATAACTTGAGTTTTTGCAAAGTCTGGATCAGAAAAATTAAAAAGATTTTGTCTGAGTCTGAAAGGATTTGCTGCTGTGAATTTTGTTTACAGAATTTGTTTTGGGCATGTTGGCCATTTGAATTCTGGATTTAATTGTTCGTGTAAGACAAGATTCTAAGTTTCTGCTTCCTATTGAGGAAGGTCTGTTGTGGAAAGCACTCTTTATGTTGCATCATGAAACTGTAACAGGTTTTCATACCTGTGTTGTTGCTGTCCCTCCCTAGTGTGGGGGAGGTGTAATATGTGCTTTGATGTTAAATCTGCTCTTTCAGCTTCTGTCCCAGAGTGGCTAAGGTGATGACTCCTTACTTTGAAAGTTAATTGCGATATTTTGATTTTTGCTCTTTCAGGTTCTATTGCAGGGAACCCAAGGATTGCCTGCCTGGTGGCTAACAAGTGATGACTCCTTTCGCTTAAAAGATATCTGTTGATTTGCTCTTTCAGCTGCTGTACAGGATACCCCAGGATTGGCTTCTAATAAAGGCTTGAACACTGAAAACCCTAAAGTGATAAACAAGGTCGTGTAACTCTTGTGATTAATAAAACTTTTTCTTCCTATTTCCAAAGCCTTAGGTTTGTAGGATTGTTATAGGACAGGGAGAGGGGCACCCCAGACCCCCACAAACCTGCCTATTCTAAATGGGTTCTGCCATCCGCCGCATCAACACAAAACATAGGAGACTTTAATGGGAAGGAACTTTAATTAAACTAGGAAACAATACAGGTAAGGCAAAGAGTCTAGTTTCTAAATGAAGCACCCAAAGTTACCCATCCCCTCGTGGGTAAAAGTCCATCCATATGGGATCGGCCCAGAACAAGGCCCCAAAGTCTGCCACAAGTCTAAAACATTTTCCAGTGGGGACCCACAGAAAAGGGTCACAAACAACTGGACAAGCCCGGAAGGAAAAGAGCAAAATCAACATCAAGATAAAAGCTGCCATTGTCACCTCCACACAGGTCTCACCCACATCTGTGTCACCCAGTCCACGACCAAAAGACAAGCGCAGTTTCTTTACGTGTTTCTAGGCTCCATGCGTCTCCTCCAGGTCTTCTGGCTCCATCCTGCTCCTTCCTTCCTCAGTCTCTTCTGAAGCTTCCCCTCTTCCTGCTCAGCTCCACCCTCCCTTGGGTGGGGCAGGGAACCTGGAACCTCCCCCTTTCCTGGGGACCACCCTGTTACAGGATGACAACTGGAACCTATGATTTCTGCCATCAACACTCCACATTTTTCTGGACTTTGACATTTTTTTCTGAGCCTATGGAGTAAAATTGCAGTTACATAAGATATTCCACGTGGCATAACTAAACAAACTGTCTTTGTATGTTGTATGTCTGTATGTCCTTGTGTCTGTCTTGGCCTATAGAAGTTGACAAAATGGTATACATGGTGTCTATAGACATTGAAAAATAAATTAAAGGTTGTGGTTTGATTGTCAACATTGTAATACTGAACTAAGCCGGTGCCTTCATAGAGATTGAATATTGATGTTTCTGCTGTTTTCTGATATTTATGGCAAAGCTTCCCAGAAATCTAAATTTAAGTAAAAATTTGGTAGCCTGTCATTTGGTTGATTAAAGGAAATCTTATGGAACCTCAGTAAAACTCCTGAGACAAGTCACAAAGTTTCTTCCTTTCCTCCTGGGAAAGGCATTAGATGAATTTGTCCTATTTGGCTTACCTAGTAAAGTAAAACTAGAAGGAAGCATTGTCACTTGGGAAAATGGGTAACATCTCGACCTGATATGTATGTAAATTGTCAGTGGTGATTGTTGCCTTGCAATATTGTATATTTAAATTGTTTGATAACTACAGAAATTTTTTCTGGACAAAAATAGGGGAAAAAGGCCTCAGCAGATTCCTATTGATGGAAGTGTTGAGAGTAAAATTTCCTACAAAGGACTAAATAGACTGTTGGAGACACACCTGATTTTTACTAAGTTTTGTTTAACATAATCCTGGTAATTTTTTTTTTTTTTTTTTGCATTTTGCATTTTGTTCTGAATCAACAAAGTTTTCTTGTTTTGGGTGACCAGGATCTGCAGCAATGTTGCATTTTTTTTCAGCAGTGCTAACTTGTGTTAGCATTTTCTCTCCCCTTGATACCAATACAGCATGAAAATAGTGGTAGTAATCTTTTACTACTTATCTCAGAGTCTGTTTTTGCATAACTTCCATAGGGATTTTGTCTGTTTAAAATAAAAAATTGGACATGAGTTTCATTGTGTGGCTTTGAGTGGAGTTCTTCCAGAAAGTTGAAACAGAGCTGAACCAAGAAGAGGAGAACCTGTTGCTTTGTTCGTAGTTTTCCAGAGACCTCCAAAGAAGGTGAGGAAGCTTGCCTCCGTGGGCAGGACTGGACAAACCGGCAAACAAAAAAGCCCTGGTGCCCTCGAGAAGAGGAAGCCCAGGTCGAGTCTGGCAAGACCAACTTTGTTTGTGAAGCCTACATGGATTGGACATCAAGAGTTCACTCTGATCCTATATGGAATATTCCAACAAAGCCAGCTAAAATTGCTGTGTAGCTATTCTGCCCTTTGATTTTATGTGAAAATGGGTAATATGGTTTAAAAGTAGATTTAGTTTGCAAACTTTTGCTTTACTGTTGAAACAATTTGGGCTCAAGGTTGAGAGAACTTTTTTTTACATAAGTTGAACCAATTTTAAGATTTTTTTCCCTGTGATTTTGATATATTTGCTGTCTTGTTTTAGCTAATGCCTCCAGATTTTTTTTTTTTTTTTTTTGGCTTAGATAATGGACTATTTTCCAGAATAGAAAACTGTCATACTGGACATTCATGGACAATGCTGCTGACTCATTGTTGCTTCTCTTACATACATTGTAATCCTGAAAAAAGACTGTCTCCTAAGACTACACCCTGAGATTGTGCCACCATAGATATGGTAGAATAAAAATTAAAAGGGGGAATTGTAACAGGGTGGTCCCCAGGAAAGGGGGAGGTTCCAGGTTTCCTGCCCCACCCAAGGGAGGGTAGAGCTGAACAGGGAGAGAAGAGCCTGCAGAGAAGACTGAGGAAGGAAGGAAGCAGGATGGAGAGCCAGAAGGAGACCTGGAGGGGCCAGATGGAGCGAAGAGACATGTGAAGAAACTGCACTTGCCTTTTGGTCATGGACTGGTTGACACAGATGTGGGTGAGAGATCCATGGGGAGGTGACAATGGTGGTTTTTGTCTTGATTTTGATTTTGCTTTTTTCCCTCCAGACTTGTCTGGTTGTTTCTTTTCCTTTTCTGTGGGTCCCCACTGGGAGATGCTTTAGACTTGTGACAGGCTTTGGGGCCTTGCTCTGGGCCAATCCCATTTGGATGGACTTTTTACCCACGAGGGGATGGGTAACTTTGGATACTTGATTTAGAAACTATATTCTTTGCCTTTCCTGTATTGTTTCCTAATTGTATTAAAGTTCCTTCCCATTAAAGTCTCATATGTTTTGTGTTGATGCGGCACATGGCAGAACCTATTTAGAGCAGGCAGGTTTGCAGGGTCTGGGCTGCCCCTCTCCCTGCCCTGTAACAAAGGGAGTAATGAAATATTCTCCAAAAATGAACAACAATGTAAAAAAATAATAATAAAATAAAACCTGCCACCAAATATTAAAAAAAATTAAAAAATAAAAATAAAGAGTCCCTGTGACTACTATTGCTAGTAGTATTTCATCTGGAATATTTGCCTTGAAATCATATAGAAAGATTGTTGTAGGATAAGTGAAAAAGTCAGGCTTTTCCACCCTCCCACCAGTAGCATTAATGATAGCTCCCTGCGGTCTTACATGCCTGATGGCGGGCACCTGGAGCAGGGTGTGGGCATGCATAGGTGGGTGCACCTGGGCTAAGACTGGTTTATAAGGGCTGCCTCACGGGAAGGAGCAGGAAGGAGAGAAGGAGCACAGCACCAGCAGAGAAGCAGAGACCAAGAGAAGGCCAGAAAGTGAAGATTCCCTGGGAACTGGGAGGCCTGCCAGCTTCCTGGTTCTGGACAGCCCTGTGCCTTGTACCTGGTAAAAGCTCAATAAAAGCCTGAAAAGCCACCGAGGGCTCCAGCACTCTCCTTTATGGGTCTGTGTAGGGTAAAGAAAATATCAGGCTTTTCTGCCCTTCCGCCATCAGGAGAGATGATGGATCCTTGTCCTGAATGCATGCCTGATGGCGGGCACCTGGAATAGGGTGTGGGCATAGGTAGATGGGATTCAGCTGAGCTAAGACTGTGCTTTTTAAGGGCGGCGTCACGGGGACTCCAGCAGCAGCAGCAGAAGCCGAAGCAGAAGCCGAAAGAGAAGCCGAGATCACCAGAGAGCCCAGATAGAGTGAAGATTTGCTGGGGGCTGGGAGGCCTGCCAGCCTCCCGGCCCCCCAGCACCCCTGCCTGCCATACGCCTGGTGAACCCCAACAAAAGACCTGCAAAACCACTAAGGACTCTGACTCCTCCTTTACCCGGTCTGCATGGGATCAGGAAACCTGCTCTGTGTCCTGTCCTGTCTTTGCAGTCTGCTTGGATCATAGAGATCTGCTCTTTGCCTTCCTGCCACTACAATTGTTCTGACGGGTTTAGAGATTATGGGATTGATTGTAAAACTATGGTTTAGAATAATCAAATACTGAATCGGGTCAACAGAATGGTGGATATATGGTTGACCTGGAACAAAACAGTTCTGAACTGCGCTGCTCCACTTAAACACCGATTTTCTACTATTAGCGACTGGGCATTCAAGGGTTCAACCACGGCAGGTGCCTGTAATTAAATCCCGGAAGCAGAAGACCCGGGTTGCCCCAAGGGCCGACTTTAAGGTACAAGTGGATTTTCAACTTGCAGGCTGTCGTCACACTCCTGACACCCAGGTTGTTCAAGGCTCAACTGTATTTGTCCAACTGGGGTTCTGAACTTCTTGGTAAGTCAGAATCATTTCATAAGCGATTAAATCGGTAGTCTTTTGCAGTAAATAGAATTTAGAACAGTGTGCACCGTGAGCAAGGGGTGAAGTGGATTAAAGCCCACATGCAACCCAGGGCACTTATTGTCCAGCCTGGTTAACCGATTTTGATATTTCAGACTCTAGTAAAATACAATGAGTGGTGATTATTCCCAAATGAGGGGTAAACCAAAAAGGTCATTCTGGGCATTGTCATTTTAAAAGGCTTTTTGGAGGATAAGGCCTTGGGACAGGTTTTAAAGACAGTATGAAACAAATAAAGCTGTCGGCAGTGATAAAGGACTAGAGGACGCATATCAAATTAAGGAGAGTCAAGTGCATCAAGGAATGGTCTGTAGTTGTATGGGGCAGGTGTGTGGGATATTTATGATTAGATTTTTTGTCTTATTTGAGATGAAATAAGCTACTTCTATTAGCCATGAATGAGAAAGTATATCCAAAGTATAATTTTAGGTAGTTCTATTTCACTTTTTATTTATAATTCCATATGTCAATCCAGGAACGTCTACTGATAACACTGAATAATTTTCTGCTCTCCAGTGCTCTTTTGAGGAGGTATAGTTTCACATAATTGCATGGAATCCATTATGAACATTCATTTCCTTCAGATTTTTTAATTGAGTGCCTGCTAATTGTTCTCCTCACACCAAGGTCCCAGGTATAATCACTGGTGGTTTTTCTCATTCATCAATAATGCCCACTGTGTTGCAGCAAATTGGTCCATGAATATTTTCTACAGCTCTTTATTAAGTTTTCCTTATTGCTTTGGGAAGACCAGTGCCAAGAACAGACTTTTTGCGTGAAAAGTTATCATTAATTTTGCTCCATTTGCTGGACCTTTGTGAGTCTTTGTAAATTCCCTGTTATTTTAGACTTAACCATAGTCTGAGAACACATTTACAAGATTAAGGTCTGCATTTGAAGGCCTTCATCTATTTCTGATGTACTCTGTAAAAATGATGTTAGTATGGATAATAGTCCCTTACTCTTGTGGAGAAAAGTTTAGTTAATCTGAGTTTTATTTATTTATTTTTAAAAAGATTTATTTATTTATATAAGCACTGCGTACAGTCAGAAGTGCGGGAGGGTGAGAGAATTCACCAGAGCCACAGTGGGGAACAGAACAGGCAGACTGACGAAATACACTGCTTAGGGGAGCAGCGGGCGGCAGGAGAGGTCTGCGCGCCATATTGGACCCTCACTGGTGGCCTGGGATCGGACCGGCCCTCAGAGGCTGCGGGCAGCTTTGCAGCCCAGCGCTCAAATGCTGCGCCACCAGGGAGGCCCTAATCTGAGTTTTAAAAAGGTCCTGGGACCCCCAGGTTTCTTCACTTAGGAATGAGGATGAAAAACTGCTTAGTATCCAGAAAATAGTTTGCCTTCCTATGCCTTCTCCCCAAGTCATGAAGGAGATTGAGGCCAAGAGGGCAGAGCCATAGAAATCAAGAAATCTGGGAGGAGTCTGTTGAGCAGAATCAGGGTATAATAAGAAACATTTGCAACCCTTAGACTGCTGGGATCTGGTAACATTTTTCCAATGGGATTTCAGAGTAGCTATGATGCAGTGATTATTACATGCCTCCTGTTTTACTTTTCTGATTGGAGTTCTTACTCACTTTATTCTTACCCTATTTGTCTGTTGGGTGTGTACTGTTTAGATAACTTGTCATTTCATTAAGGGGTCTCTGGTAATGAAGCTACAGTTAGGCCTGAGATATTTTACAAAGTACTGGACTTTGAACATGATGTTGTGATTAGGTGAGACATTTAAGGGTCATGGGGTGGAGGGGTAGATAAAAGTGTGCTTTGTATATAGTAAGGATATGAATTAATATAAACAGAATTGACTGGAATAGTTAATGTGATTGTTCAGCAAAGACTCCTTTCATCCTCCCAGGTCCTATGCTGCTGGGTTAGCCATATGATGCCACTGGCTTTGGCCAATGGGGTGTTAGTGTATATTATATAAGCAAATGCTTGAAATGTACTTCAATCTCTGCCATAAGAATATGCCCTGGGAAGCCTGCTGGTTCTTGGAGAAGGGAGACATGTGGATCAGAGCCTCCTCAGCTTTGCCCACCTGTACCTCGAGGTTGTCACCCTAGTCAACTCCAGACCTAGGAGTATGAAAGTGAAAGTTTATTACTGTCATGCCACAGCATCTGTGAGATATTTGTTGTACATCAATAGCTGACTGGTGTAATGCTATATCTTGGGCACCATGCTAAGTACTTAACAATTTTTGAGTTGCATGAAATGTGTTATGAGCTCCGTTTTGCAGGAGAGTGGACTTTAGAGAAGTTCTGTAATAGAGTGTGCTTATAGCCAGGTCTCTCTGGTTCCTCTTTAATCCTGTCAGTATCTTTCAATGTTCTGGAAATTTCATGTGTGATAATTTTCTTCCATTTGGTTGGTATAAGGTAATTTTCCTACTCTTACCTAAAGATTATCTGCTTTTAGATGAATATATTCTGTGGATAGGATAAGAGAACTTTCTCTCTGCCTGCCTGCTGTTTTTGACCTAAACAGAGATGACTCCAACAGGGCTGCCTATAGCCCAGTTGTGAAGCTGGCAAAAGTTCATTTTGGGCCATGTGGTTGCCCCAGTTTATGTTGCTACTTCTTTTTTACAGTGAACAGTAGCACCCTTAACCTTCCAGTGTGCCTTTTGAGTCCTACTCAAATCAAAGAGATCTGAAACATTTACTTGGTGAAAGAAGCTCATCAATACTGAGTACTCTTGATCCTAGTTCCTTGCATTTTAATCTTTTTATCTCTAAATGTGGGATTTAGGGCCTTCTCTGTTTTTTGTTTTTTTTTTTTAAAGATTTTTTGTTTATGCATACAAGAACTGGGGTACAGGCTAGAGGTGTCAGGGGTGAGAGGACTCACCAGAGACAGAGTAAGGAACAGAACAGACAGATTGACTGAAATACACTGCTGAGCTGAGCAGCGGGTGAGTCAGCAGAGGTCTGCTGCACCATGTGGGTAGCTCCCTGGCAGGGGATCAAACTCTTGCTTCAGAAGCTGTGGATAGCTTCATAGATTGCATCTTAACCCCTTGTGCCACCAGAGAGGTAGGGCCTTCTATTCTCTTAAATGTATTTGAGGTAGGCAGTTCGAGAGAGAATCTCTTCAACCCTAAAATACTGTCTTAACTAGGTCTAGCTCTGAAGAGCCAGAAGGTAAAAGAAGTGTGGACAGTGAGTTAAAGGAAAGAACAAAATGTAGATTTGAGTCCACTCCAAGTGTCAGTGTATTTGTGTTCTGCTGTAGCATCTAACCCCTCCAGATAGAAACTGACCTACTGAGAACATGTTATAGGAGGTACTACCTACCTTTGTCACCTACAAGTTGAACCTTAGCAGAAATAAACAGGGCTCTCTATTGCAACCCTAAGCACTAAGGAACTGACTTATAGCACTTCTCTTGCTTGTTACAAAAGTACTTTTATATTGCAAGTTTTTTTTTTATATATATATAACAACTATGCCTTATATTGAGTGTTGTTTACTTTTAACTTGCTAGGCTTTTCTTCACTAAGGAAACTGGTAAAAATCCATAGCCAGGGAAAAAATGCCCCCAAACCTCATTCAGGACAGAATGTTTTTTGTGCAACATAATTCATGATTTTTTTCTGGGAAGATGTTACTAAAATACTAAGCAATTTTCTGAAAATTAATAGGACTAAACTTTATTTTTAGAAAACTTGTTATCCTTTCTTTTAGGAATCTAATAATGTTCTTTTTTTCCTTTTGTATTTCATTTAACAAAGATTATTCAGATTGAAGCTTTAAATTAGCATGCTAATTAAATTGCAGGCCTAACAGCAAAATTGTAATCAAATGTTTCCCTGTACTTATAAACGGTAAATTCATAGCCAAACTTATCTATAACTAAATTTCTAATGTCAGATTTTTTTTTTTTAAAACAACTTCTGATAGGGCTGTGTAGGGTAAGGTAAAAAGTATCAGGCTTTTCTGCCCTCCCGCCATTAGGATAGCTGAGGGAACCCTGTGGTCCTGAATGCCTGCCTGATGGTGGGCACCTGAAGTGGGTACACCTGGGATGAGAACCTGAGTTTATAATAAGGGTGACGTCACAGAGACGCCAGCAGAAGCTGAGAGAAGGAGAACAAAAGAGAAGGCCGGAGAGCCCAGATAGAGTGAAGACTTGCTGGGGGCTGGGAGGCCTGCCAGCCTCCCGGCCCCCCAGCACCCCTGGCTGCCATGTGCCTGGTAATTTAAATAAAAAACCTGCAAAAGCCACCGAGGGCTCCAGGATTCCTCCTTTACCCGGTCTGCTGGATCAGAAAACCTGCACTGTGTCATGGCAGGCTGACACTTCAATTTTTTGCTGGAGACTACTTATCCTTGGTTCACTCTGCTTTTTCTCCAGTATCTGGGGGCAGGATACGGGGGGATGACTGATCTCAACCTTGGTGGACTCCATGTTATATGATAATTACAAAATGCCTACAATGAAATAGTTACTCAAATAGTGTTGATTTCTTTCCTTATATCCTCTGTCTTTCCTTCCTACCTTTTTCATATCCTCTACTCAGAGAAGCCCTATCTGTTACGTGGTTTTAGGGCTAGATTTCCCCTCCAAATAGCAGACTGCTTGTCCTCATTCTCTGCTCATGATGGTTCACAACATCCACATTAAGTATTACCTTTATGTTTTTTTTTTTTTTTTAAATATTAAATTTTATTTTTATATTCCCCCATACAATTGCAAACGCCCCATTCTGACCCCAATCCTTCCCCTCCCGCCCCCCACCCCCCAAAAAGTGTCTCTGGTTCATAGTTTTTTGTTGATTTTGATTTTCACTTTCTTATATTCATTTTCCTGGTCCCTTATTTAAGTTTTCTAGATTCCTGCTATGAGTGAGACCATACCTTTATGTTTTTAATAGAATTCTGGCCTTTCAACATACTGCATTAGTCACAGAATAATCAACTTTCCCTCTGATGACTGATGACAGCAGGTTATTGGTTACTGAAACCAAGTGTGCTTGTTCCTACTTTATGGGTGGGGGTTGCTGCTGTGTGGGGGTGAAAAAGGTATGGGTATTTTGTTGTGATCCATTCCATTTAAATAACTTCGTGACTGAGGTTAAACTGAGATAGAGCCCTCCCTGCTAGGCATAAATATGGATTCCAGGATATTTTCTGCCCTGTGTTTAAAACCTACCCCTGACAGTAGAAGCCCAGGGTTATGCTTTTACCATTCCATGCACTCTATGGTATCTACAAGGTAAAAATCACAATTACTGCAGGTAAACTGAATCAGCGGGACTGATATCTTTATTTTGGATGGGGAAAGCTGATTGTTAATGAGATTAGGTCAGTTTTTCCGAGGTCATAGGGCTAGTGAGGGAGGAGAAAGATTCCCACACTGGTTGACAGGGGTTACCATGTGTTTTCAGTAAGCATCTCCAATTTGCAAAGTGGACATGTTACCTGGGTGTAGGGTAAGTGAAAATTATCAGGCTTTTCCGCCCTCCCGCCATTAGCATTAATAATGGGCCCCTGCAGTCCTACATGCATGCCTGATGGCGGGCATCTGGAGCAGGGTGTGGGCATGAATAGATGAGTGTACCTGGGCAGAGACTGGGCCTATAAGGCCAGTGAGGCAGAGGATGGTGTGGAGGAGTACTGCAAAGTACAGTGGAGAAGGTCATGAGAACAAATAGGGCAACAGAGAGGCTGCTTGAACCGATGAGGAACCTACCTGGTCTGGGATGGTTGCACTACACTGGGACCTTGATATAAAAATACCAGCAGCACTGGTATCTCCTGGGAACTTTAGCTTTATTACTTGAAGATCTGCTTCATAGGGAGTCACTGAAATCAAGAACACAAGTCACATCTGCTAAAAATTAGAGCCCAGTAAAAGTTCAGCTTCCCGTTACCTTTATTTGAGGCCATCCATATTTTCCAAGTTCCTTATCAGACATGCCAAGCAGTGGTCAAAGTCTGGGGTTTAAAATAACACACTAGCATTTAAATCCAGGCTCTGCTCCTTAGTAGCTATGTGAATTTAAGCAAAGCATTTCCCTTCTCTGAGATGCAGTTCTTGGTTTATAAGGTAGGCGTTATAACAAAGCCCAGTTGGCAGAATCAGATGAGATAATGAGTGTGGAGTGCTTAACAAGTGTTGTGATAAACAGTGACTGTTTACGATGAAATAGCTATCGATGTCCTTGAAAAAAGGTTAGCTCGGAGAGCTCCTAAATTTCTTTATTATTTATCCAATGATAGTGAATGTGGAGCATTGGGAACCCAGTTTGAAAAAATAAAATAGATGATTGGAGAAGCAAGTTGGAGCCACTCACCTCAAGGATCTAAGTATTTCCTGTAGGTCTTGTTGTGAGTATTTTGACAATATGAATCTAAAGCATTGAAAGTAGCCTCTTGCTGAGGAATCCAGGAGGGGCAGCAAAGGGAGAGGCGAAAGGAGAAAATGAGATGGGAGAACACAATGAAATATGGAGGCCCATGGTGCTCTGGTGATGGGAGAACTATAGTGATCTCATGTGATTGGAAAATTAATAAGGATATAAAGTAATTGTACTTCATTTAAATAAAAAGAAAGCAAAAAAAATACAGAGAGAGGCTTTTGGGGTCAGCAGTTCCCCTTTCAAACACTTTTTTGAATGAGTTACTTCAACCATTTACTATGAACCAGGCACTATTGTATATACTGGAGACATATTAATATAAAAACTAAGCCTATTGGGTCGCAGAAATTTTTGTATTAGAATAGTCATTGTCACATACTTCATGTAAAGGGTCCAGTCTAAAGTATAAATAAAGGCAGAGCTTTTATTTTTCAAATGAAGTCTAATTTGATCACTTCTTTGCCAGGTTGTCAGCAAGTGCAGTGAATCCTTTGGGAAGGGAAACAGTCCCTATTTCTTCTGAATTATGCAAGAAGCAATAAGATTTAGTCAGTCTCTACAACTCCAGATATTTTGGGATAGAGAGCTAGAGGACAATGCTGTTTGCAGAGATTTTGCAGCTTCTGTTGTTACTGATGCTCTCCTATGACGGTTCTGAAATCAGCCCCTCCAGTACTGTCAAGCCTTCCAGTGTGGACTCGGACCACACCTGGGTTGGGTCAATCCCTGCACATATCCAATGGTTCTTGAGACATTCTTGCTCCAGTTCAGGGCATTAATCATAGCAAAGAGCGTTCCATGTCAGAGTGTTAATACAATTTATCTCTAGGCTCTGCGATTATAGGTAGTTTCATTTTTTTCACTTTGCTTATCTGTAATTTCTATTTTTTCTATTAGAATGGAAATCACTTATATTAATTTTTCAAGTCAAGAAAAGCCTCTTTGAAAGTGAACTTTATCAGTTATTTCCAGTGTGAACATTCTTTTCTGGAGTTGATGGAGAAAAGAAGATTAGCTATGGATATTCATTTAAAAATAGATCAAACTTCCCTTTATGCACTCTCTGTTATTCAATAAGTAATTTTGGCACAGAGTTTGTGACAGAGAAACATAGATAGAAAAGGGATATGGTCTTGTGCTCATGGAATTTATAGACTTGGCGTTTTCATTTGCTCTGGCAGTGTGGAATGCTAACTTTTCACCCTGGATGTGGTGAATTTGCCATTAGACAAATAGTACCAAATGGCATCCAAGTCAGGTGTGAAGGACCCCTGTGCATTCATGTGGATGTCTGGCTGCTGGTGAGGGTGGTGGACAGATGCAGAATGAGAGGCAGTCCCACATGGGCTGCGTCCTGGTTCTGTCAGTGACACACTATGTGACCTTGAACTGATTGCTTAATTTTCTCTTTATGGCTCAATTTTCTCATCTCCAAGTAGGAAACCATAATAATACTTACTTTGAAGTGATGGTGAAAATTAAATTATGTGGTATAATATCATTTTCCATAAAGAGTTTTGGAACCCATAATCATTACCACCTGGATATCCTATGGTGTAAAAATCTGGATCTAGCCCACTTCCTCCCCAAACCTTTGTCTGATAGGTTTTGTGAAACTAAGCCTTAGGTTATGTGCACTCCTGAATGAAACACAACACAGCTTGCTTCTCTGCTATCTGCTAACAGTTTCTCTCCTTGCTGTTATCTTCAGAAGGCTTGTCACACCGGACACTTCTCTCACTTCTCAAAGCATTAACCTAAGACTGCTGTGCTCAACAGACTTTTGCTGAAGATGTAACCAAAGGGGAATCTGGCAATAAAGTAGACTTGGAATACAAGGCATCACCTTAAAAACTCCTAGGCCCCACTGGTGTTAGAATTTCTCACTGTCATCTTTTTTCATGATATATTCTCTTTCAAATATGCAATATTTTCATTCTAAGAGGTGGAAATTGAGGCAGAATTTTTTTTTTCTATAGAATGTCCCCACTTCTTCAGCTATTGCTGTTGTTGGTCTATCACATTGAAGTTAGATAATGAGGAAGGCAACTTGAAAGCAAATCTGTAGATTGGTTGAATTCCTCCGAAGCCTTTTTTCAAAGCATACTTTGAGGTGAATTTATAAACTCCTTAATTTAGTTGAGCTTAAATGATTATTTCTCCATTATTCCTGTGTTGAATTTTGTCCTGTGTCTTGCAGTGTGTGCACAAAAGACCTTCATAAATTTGATTTGATTGATAGCACCCATCAGTTTCATAGACACTAGGGCTGA
Organism: Talpa occidentalis; assembly: GCF_014898055.3. Classification (NCBI taxonomy): domain Eukaryota; kingdom Metazoa; phylum Chordata; class Mammalia; order Eulipotyphla; family Talpidae; genus Talpa; species Talpa occidentalis. The sequence continues at coordinate 91,301,168 of NW_026555331.1, forward strand.
TAGATAAACAAACCTAAAAGTAGAATGGGAGCTGTTTCAAAGTACAATACTGGTGGGGAGAGTGAAGGATTACTTTCAATGATATTACCAAGACCATCTCAACAGCTTGAAAACAGCTGATAAACACTGCAGGGGAAAAAAAAAATAAAGTTCTCCATTCAATGGGAACTGCTTGTCCAGAAAGGGTTGGGTGGCTGCCAGCGGGTGAATCAAATGTCAGTTTGGTTTACTCTGTAGGAGACAATCTTCTCTAGCAGTGCTTGAACTGGAAAAAGGGAATGAATTGGTAAAGAGCTGTCTACAGCAAGCCAGTCTTTCAAGGAATCGGGGAAAACCTGCTGAACACCAAATTGCTACAGGGTTAGTGTGTGCCATTTATCTGTTAGCAGGCACAGGAGTAATCATTTTCTCAGCATTGAGGATAAGATTTTCTGCAAAATGCTGCCTGGATGAAAAATGCAGGAAATAGATATATGTGTTAAAGAGTAAGTGACAGAGCTTGTGTAAAATTCATAGCCTCTGGGTTTCTGGTACTAACTTGAGGGATATTGGAATGTAACCAGTAGATTCTTTAGCCTATTTCTGTTTATGTGTTTTGTCATGGACCTGTAACAGTTTCTTTCAGCAAGGACCACATTGAGTAACATTGGTTACGAAGTTATAAAGACTTGAGGCTCATCAACAATTTAACTTTAAAATTTTAATTATCTTCTGTTTGCCATAAGGATAAAATCATATCTTATTAAAGCTTACCAATTCAATTGTTTTCTAGCCCAGGGCTTCTGAATCTCCTAGGGACCTTGTTAGGATGCACATTCAGAATCGGTAGATCTGTGAGGTCCTAGGTGATGCCTATCCACAGACCACACCTTAGTAGCAAGTTAGCCAATGGCTTCTCAGTGCTGAGTTGTGCTTTACAACCACATATGGGTGATTATGCTGACACGCTCTCAGTCCTTTTTTTAAAAGATTTTTTTATGCATACAAGAACTGGAGTGTAGGCCAGAGGTGTGTAGGGTAAGAGGATTCATCAGAGACAGAATGGGGAGCAGAACAGGCAGATCTAGTGAAATACATTGCTGAGGGGAGCAGAGGGCAAGAGAGGAGAGGTCTGCTGTGCCATGTGGGTTAGCTCCCTGGCGGGGGATCAAACTCATGCTGCTGTGGCTACTAATAGCCTGACAGTGCTGAGACATAACCCCTTGCACCACCATGGAGACCCTCTCACAGTCATTTTCATTCAGTTGGCCTGTACATATTTCAAAAGTTCCGTGTGTGATTTTGACCAGCCATGCTTTACGCTGCATCTTTAACTATACTTTTTTGTCTTTCTGAAATTTAGTCGGATAACTGTTATCTTTTTATCTCTATAATTTAGTTTAATTAAGTCCTCCAGGGTGCTCCCCTTGGACTCTTAAATTCTTTTATCACACACCTTTTATTCTTTATTGTAATTTCTTGTCACAACCAGTATTTTGCAGACTTGCTAAGAAGGGCAGGAACCATTATCTGTCTTATTACTTGTTTTTCTTGAAAGTAGCAACTTCTATTTTCTGACATATGCTCAGAAAAACACTGTGAAATGATTAAATGATAATATGTTCTGATTTCATGGACCACAATGCACATTATGCAAAATATATCACTTTATTTTTTTGCAACCCAATATCGATTTTGAGCCCCATTCCTTCTGATGGCAAAAAAATTGTAACCTTAGCTTCAGAGAAGGTCAGTTTATTCTTTTAAGATTAAACCAGTGCTCAGAAATTTCCTTTTCTAATTATTTCTCTAATTCCCACCTAATTTCTAAGATGTTAATTTTGCTTTATGACACTGATGAAAGCACCTCTGTAGCTGTTCATGCTGGCATTTACTGAAATTTACATTGTATGGTTCTCACTGTCACCTCTGCCTTTCATTGCAGATTAGTGTTCAGATACTTTTTTAGAGATAGAGTCATACCCTGCAGTTGTATGTTACCACATCATATTGACCATCAAGGCATCACAAGTCCTCCACCATAATCCATTGTTCCCCCTCCCTGCTTTGTTTTCTCCCTTCTCCCTCTGGAGAGCCTCAGATGCTACGATTTTATTATTGGTTTAATATTATCTGATCTTTTGTATCTCTATATTCCACAAATACAGCCATTATTTTTCTTTCTCCTTCTGACTTATTGCACTTAGCATAATCCTCTCTATTACATCCTTGTCAAGAGTTTCTCTTTTAATAGCTGAGTAGTATTCCATTGTGTACCTATATACTCATCTTCCTAATCCACTCATCTGTGTTTGGGCACTTAGGTTGTTTCATAGTTTGGTTACTATAAAGAGTGCTGCGGGCCTCCCCACTAGCGCAGTGGTTGAGCGCTGGGTTGCAAAGCTGCTCGCAGTCTCTGAGGCGCCGGTTCGATCCCCGGCTGCTCCCCGGCCACCGGAGGAGGGTCCCACATGGCCCGCAGACCTCCCCTGCCGCCCGCTGCTCCCCTCAGCAGTGTACTTCCATCTTCTGCCTGCTCTGCTCCCCGCTCTGGCTCTGGTGAATTCTCTCACCCTCCCGTGCTTCTGCTTGTATAAATACATAAATAAATAAATCTTTAAAAAAAAAAAAAGAGTGCTGCAGTAGACACAGGAGGGCATATATCCCATAGAATTAGTGGTTTTGCATTCTCTGGGGTAGATACCATGGAGCAGAATTGCTGAAACATACGATAGACCTATTTTTTTTTTTTTTTAAGATTTATTTATTTATTTATTTATTTATTTATTTATTTATTTATTTATTTATACAAGCACTGGGTACAGTCAGAAGCGCGGGAGGGTGAGAGAATTCACCAGAGCCAGAGCGGGGAGCAGAGCAGGCAGAAGGACCGAAGTACACTGCTGAGGGGAGCAGCGGGCGGCAGGAGAGGTCTGCGCGCCATGTGGGACCCTCCTCCAGTGGCCGGGGAGCAGCCGGGGATCGAACCGGCGCGGCAGAGGCCGCGGGCAGCTTCACAACCCAGCGCTCAACCGCTGCGCCACCGGGGAGGTCCCGATAGACCTATTTTTAATGTTTCAAGAGAACTTGATACCATTTCCCACAGGGGCTGTACCAGTCTTACATTCCCACCAACAGTGTTAGCGATTTCCTTTGTCTCCATATCTCAAAATAGAAATTGGGTTTGAGCTTTTTAGTTTGATGTAGTTCTCATCCACTTGTTAATATTCTCTTTTGTTTCTCTTGTCATTGGAAATGAGTCCACAAAAAACATCACTGAAACCACTGTCATGGAATTTTTTGCTCATATTTTCTTCAATGTCTTTTCATGATTTCCAGTGTTACAGTCAAGTCTTTTATCCATTTTAAGTTTAACAGTATCAATTCTTCCAAATTAACGAGCAGGTTACCATTTCATTTCATTTGTCTTCTATTTCTTTCAACAATGTCTTACCATTTTCACTGAATTTACCTTCTTGTTTACTCTTAGGTATTTAATTGCTTTGAGGTAACTGTAAGTGAAAATGTTTTCTTGATTTCTTCCTCACCTAGTGCATTGTTTGCATCCTGGAGTACAAATGGTTTTGCATATTGATTTGTATTTTAGGTTTGTGGGAAAGTTGACAGGTACCAGGCTTTCTGAATCACATTTGTCGAATTCTCTTGATTTCATGTATTCAAATTTTGTTGCAGAGCAGAATTTGCTATAACATAGTGTTTATCCTAAAATTCTTATTTTAATATGGTAAATTTTCCTTTTGATAATACTGCTCTTCCCTTCCTCATATGTGTTACATGTCTCTTTCTGAACTTTTTGTTACTTCATACCTGGAGCTAACATCTGAATTTTCCATGTTCTTCTCTCCTGATTGGCAGTAAAATGCACATTCCGCATGTTACCATTGTAAACTCAACTGAAATACCCATTTCATGGATTGTCAGTAACTGTTGTTCACAGTCATGTCACTGTTTGATTGACTTACCATTTTCCTATGAGCTGTCGCTCTGAAAGTAAGATGAAAATGGAAAGAAATGTTTTGGGCAATGAGCAGTAGAAGAATTAGGAGTCGAAGTTCTAGACTTATTTGATATAATAGTTCTAATCAGCAAAACATCCGATTAAAATCTGACATGTAAATATATTGGCGGGGCCGAGTAGCAGAATATAGAGGCCGTCTATAAGAAAAATTCATTTGTGAGAGAAAACAGGGAGGGCCCAGGTGAATTAGGACAATTAAGCAAAGTTTAGTTTACCAACATTGACTATAGGAGGGAATGCTAGAAATTAAAAAAAAAAAGATGAGTTTTCAGGTGTTTTATATTTTTACATACAGTTTCTTATAGTACTGATTTATTTAATAGTCAAATTATGTGGATTATTAAAATGAAGATATTCCAATTAAAAGAAATTTCACATGCAACATATTTATAGGGCATTAAACCACAATTATTTGTACTGAAATATATTTAGGTACATTATTGGAAACATAATATCATTATTGGATTATTCATTGCTGTATAGAGATAGTCATAATGAGTTGAAGCTGTTGGCAGTGTTGAATGAGATTCCTATTTTTCTTCCATTTATTTGGCTTTTAATAATATCAACAGGGCTTTTTTTCTCATTTCAGTGGCTGGCAACAAATAGTTATTTGAAAAGAGGAATGATGCAAAGCTGTTCTAGTCCTAAAGTGTTTTTGGAAATTGTCTTAAGCGTTTTAGGATCATCTCTTTATTGTCTAAATTCTGCTTTATCATGTCGTGTGCTCTGCCACAAATAATAACATTGAATTTATTTTTGTTTGCTGACAACATGCCAGCTAAGCACTGTGCAGTGTTCCAGGGAAAACATAAACTTTGTTTGAAATATTTGCTTTATGATTTTTCAAAAGCTTAGTCTTGTTGCTAGCTGCCTCATCTCTATCTCATATATATATATATATATATATAGTATTAGACACATTAGAGATATATAGATATATTTTAAAAATAGAATTAGAGAATTCAAAAAGAACAAAACCCTGATTTGTTGGGCACAAATCAGATTTCATGTAGCCATCTATCTGGGTAAGAAAATGAACCAAGCTTTTTAAATATTTTTGTTATTTCTTAGATTTCAAAGCTGTTTGTGTATGGGCATGTATAGACTCTTAGTTATTAACTACATGAAGCAAAAGGTAATGAAAATAGTATGTTTAATTTTGATGAACAGGACTTTTAACTTTTTAGGGAAATTATATGCAAGCCTGATAAAAGTAAAATGACATTCTGAGTAAAATGTGTAATTACTACAAATAAACTCTGAGACCCCTGCTATCATTTGCTGTGGTTAGCACCATAAAACAAATTACCCCATCTTTTGTCTTATGTAGCTTGTTTCACAAATTGGAAGGTAACCACACGCTGTATTCTTTCCTAGAACAATTAACATAACCATCAATAACAATAATTGTCTCTGTCTTTTACACAGTTCCTCCTAGTTTTAGTGTTTTGATTTTATCCTTTTGTATAGGACAAGTAAAATTTGAGAGTTTTTTCTTTCAGTGGTCCTTAGGGCCCTAAGGATTTGATTTTTCCACTGAGTTAAAGATGGTTCTTTAGTTATAAATTCTGTGATTTGCATGTAAAAGTCTTCTCCTCAATCCCTCTTGTGAAATTTGCTCTAGATGTTCTGTGAGAAAATGGTGGTAAACTCTGCAGGTTTTCGAAATCTTTCAAAAAATTTTGTCCTATGCTATAAATCCCCTGAACTCAACTATTCTCTGTCTGGAGACACTGCATCTGCCAATGTACCAGGAATGGTTCTAGATATTTCTTCTTTAAAAAAAAAAAGATTTATTTATTTATGCATACAAGAACTGGGGTACAGGCCAGAGGCTTGGTGGGTGAGAGGATTCACCAGAGACAGAGTGGGGAACTGAACAGGAAGATTGATGGAAATACACTGCTGAGGGGAGCAGCCAGAGAGGCAGGAGAAGTCTGCTGCGCCTTCTAGATATTTCTTATGGGGCATGGCCTTGGCCACCGCCTCCTCATTGTTTTTTTCCCCTCAGTTTCACTTCTTTTCTTCAATTTTCTGTTCAAATGTCACTTCCTCAGTAGAAATTTGCTGGTCTTCCAGTGGAAAACAATACCTCATTACTCTTTTCCATTACTGGCTTTATTTTTCCTTCAAACATGTATCTGGCATGGACTATGTTACGTGACTCTTAGAATAATCTTTTGGTATTAAGGAAATAATTCATAGGATGTTTTTGTGATGAGGTGATTTTTTTTTTTTTTTTGACTCAATAATATTGTGTGAACTGGTTGGTATTTCCCCATATGATGGCACTATTTGTCATTGAGTGTGGTTATACTGTGGAAGCACAGGTTCGAGGATTAGAGAGTAAAGAGAGATACCTGGAGAATGGCACCTGAGGTAAGTTATGGAGGCTTGCAGCTCACAAGGAGTTTAGGGGTGAGAGTCTAACTGAAGTTGTGGATGAAGTGGATAATACAAACTTAGTTGGTGTCCAAATTTTAGGATTTGTTGAAGGAGAGAGGAAAAAAAATCTGTAGAATATAATTTTTCTAAACCTGTTTAGTTATGTTTTATATTTTAGTTATTGGTATTACTGGTATATTTTAGTTATTTGGGGCTTTGAGGATATCATAAAACATTATAATACCATTTTCCATCCCATTTGGAAGTCCTGATAGTCCATTTTCAGAAGTTGGTAAGTTCTATACAAAACAAAGTTTAAATTACACTTGATTACCCTGACCTAGGAATCTCCTAATGTCTAATTCTTGCATGAAAATGTAACTAGAAAGATGACTCCTGCTGGCTTATAATATGCTTATTAAAAAAAAGCCCACTTATCAGGCACAGAGCTTTGATGTGGATATTTGAACATTATGAAAATGAATTCATAAGCCAAGTATGTCAGATGTTTTTAATTTAACTGTTCTGATGGGTGATGAGACTCAGCATGAGGGCATCCAAAATTGTCTTGTGAAATTAAAAGAAGTTGGGGGAAGGGGCCAGAAAAATTTCAACATTTACTTGATAATCATGTGCCTATTTGGAATTCAAAGATTTAGGTCAAGAAAAGTTTTGATTTTTCAAATTTGGATTTTATTGCCTAAAAATCAAGTGTCATTCTGCTTTTTTTTTATAATGACAGAAGTCACACATTGTACCACAGATAACCTGTGGAGTGATGGAGAAGTTAGTTTAGTAGTAATAAAAACACTTTTAACTAAGCTTCTAGGGTGAACAACTACAATTTTATTTTTCTAAATAAATATAGATCACTGGAGGACATTCATGGGCTATTTAAAAATTTTTTTTTTCAAATGAGTGTTGTAGTTTTCGTGTAGCACAAGACTGGTATACGACCTTCACTTGACAACAGTGTTCTACTGTAGCTCTTGTTACATGCATTTATTTCTAATGCCTGAATGGCCTCTGACTATTTGGAAATCCATAGCCAGAGGATTGCTAACTTGAACCCATTCTCAATCCAAGGCACAGAGAGCTCTGATTCCTGTATTGCAATTGTACTGTCATTGTAGTGGCGTCATTCTTAAAGCTCTCAGGTAGTCCTATAAGAGAAGTAAATTATTTGTTAGAAGAGGCAGTTATGAAAATGAGGTAGGATATTTGCAAACTAGACTGTCAACATGCAGCATAGATTCAGAAATCAGATTTGGATATATGTTTTTATTGATTCTTTCACTTTGGTTGGGTCTTTCCTTAGTATTCTGAATTTAGCCTTATTCTTAACTTTTAAGTCAATGTTCAGTTTCTCAAAAAGGGTTTTTTTTCTTGTTTATGGTATTTCCTAAGACTTCCCCTTCACATTTTTTGTTTTTTCTTTCATGATACATTTGAGATTTTATTTGTTAACTTGCAAAAAAAGGCCTCACTGATAGTTAGACAGATTTTATTAGATAATTAAAGTGAAGATTTGAACCCAGGAAGCAGTCCAACAGATTTTACTGTGAGAGTTGTTTCAATAAATACAAGTTTGAATTTAGATTACATTGCTAGAAACAGTGAGTGACTGACAGTAAGAATATGAATTACTGACATGAGAGACTTCTAGTTCTAAGTTGTCCCACCTAAAGTTGTTGCTAGAGGAAGGCAATGCAGCATTTAACAACTTCCTTCCCAAAGAACATGCTGTAGAGATGCAAAGAAAGGATAACCATTATTAAGTCTTTATCTGACTTTTTAATCATTAGTGGATCTGAAAAGATTGACATGATTTTCTGCATATAGGCATATAGCTTAACTTTCCAGTTAAAATAGAAAGTTCCTTCTTCCTGCTACTACATGTCCTTTCAAGATGAACCACAGTTATGAACTAGATTGTTGGAGTCACTATTAGCAGAGTTGCAGAGGGTGTGAGTGGGAATGCAGGGATGGAGTCTTGCTTTCTTCACTGCTAGACCAGGGGTGAGAGGGATGTTCCAGAAAATTTTACAGTATGTTCACTGGTAAGATCACAAGTTGGCTTGTCTCAGTTTTATTGACCCTGGCAGAAGATGTAAGATTCCTAATTTAGAGAACAAGGACTTCATTACCTACAAAATGGTAAGCTACATGAATATTAGCATTTTTGAATAACTTCCCCTTGTCTTTAAGTCTCATGGAAGTGAATGCTAATGGGACAGGTGTATGCTTGCATTCTCACTGAGTTTTGTTACAGAAGAGTAACCCTATGCTTTGGGAAACTAAATTTTTATAGTAAGTAGTAAGCAAGTTTGCTCTTTACTCCAGAAGGAGACATGTTTTCTATCTTTCCTGGCTTTAAGCATAGCATGCCTACACTTTTGTATGCCACACCCACAGAATCTACACTCTATCCTTATGAACCCCGACATTAAATCATGTATCTCCTAAACTTAGGAAAATATGCTCCTTTCCTGCTGAAAACCAGAGATACAGGATCATCTAAATAATTGGGACGATCTGATTCATCATCTATCCCAACACACCATTGTTTTTATTCTCCTAAAACACCATGTTTTTTAAATAAAACTCTTTGCCCAAGTAGTTTTAATGGTTCCCCTTCATCTGCAAGAGTAAATATCTGTTGGATTTGGTTCATGCATCTCAGAGACCTACAATGACTGTACTGTAGAGAGGGTGCCATATTTAACAAACAAAAATAGAGGACTTTGGTCACCCTCATTGAAGGATAACCAACTGCACCAAGGAGACGATGCTACTCCAGAATCATATAAATACTGGTTGCTACCATTTGAAATTCTAATCAATCAGTATAGCATGGACACTAACCATCAATTCAACAATAAGGCGGAATCAATGAATCCTCATAATATAATAGCCTGGGGCAACTCTTAACTCATATTGCATTCATCAAAAGAAATAACATAGCTATTTGCTTTATCCCTCCAAATCTTACCCATCTTGTTATTGTTCTATGGCCAACTGAGAGGTAGAGAAGGACAGAGGGAGCAGATAATCTCTTACAGTTTCTGCTCTAAGGCAAAAAGCCAGAGAGAGTGATCAATAAGGGACTGATATCAATGTATTCATTTATGTTAGGAAGTAAGCAAAAAATAATGGGGTATAGAGGAGTTTTTGTACTTTAGAATACAGACTTGAATGAGTTTTTATTTATATAACGGTAGTGCGTTTTGGTGCCAAGTGTATTGACCAGGAGAAGTAGAATGACTAAGGCAGTGGGTCAGAAAATGGGCAGGGGAAATACCATCACAGTACGGGATGGGGTTGGGGAGGGAAGCAGAAGGAAGCCAGGATGTCCTACCAGGATGAGGTAATTTACAGAATATATATCAAGAATACTCAGGGGATGGAGAAACAAAAGGCATGTAGGCAGGGGTTCCTCTAAAAAGAAAGTGATAGGACTTTAATAAAGTAAAATCATCTTCTGGGTTCCAGTGAGGACCCTATAGATAGAATTTTGGTCTTTTGGATAACATATATGATCCTTGTAAGTAGAAGATAAAGCAAATAAAACACTTAATTTTTTTTCCCCCAAAAGGTGAACAACTTATATTGTGGGAATTCTAGTCTAAGCTCGAAAAGCTATATACCTTAAGAGGAGAAATAGAAATGTAAGCAAATGATGCTGTTGTAGTTTTGGTTGAAGTGCTGAAAAAATTGCACCTCATTTCAAAGTGAAGTAGAAAACCACAACACAAAAGTTTCAAAGGAGGTATCTGTTGGAATTCTGAAGCAACATTCAATTCCAACTATTACATGGGAATGAATGATCTAATTATTCTACTGCAACTATATTGTGAAACCGGAGTATAGACCTTTTTATTACCTCTGTACCAGAATAAGCTCAAGAGGACCCCTTTGTCAACCAAGTACCAGAAAAGATCTAGCCATTAGAGTGTATTTTAACATTAGTAAGACACAGAACTAAATTTTCTTTATATTTTCTAAGTCATGCTGGTGAATGCATCAGTTACACAACATTAATATGGCAGACTGAAAGGTAGAATCTATAAAAGAATTGCTAGGCTTCTGGAAGTTTGGCGGATAAAGCTTATAGGATAAGAGTCACATTTGTGGCATCCAGTACACTTAAAAAATATAATTTAAGTAATCAAAAAGGAAAGGAAGGCATCCCAAGAACTCCATTGCTCTCCAAAGCCATCGATAGGTGAAGCTTAATTTTTATAAAGAAAAAGATAAAATTTGTTATACTATTCTATTAGAACTTGGGTTCAAATTATGCGGGATTGAACTCAAGAACATATGAATCAAAATGAAAAATATAAAAAGATGATTGGTCAGCATTTATCCATGGCATATAAGATACAAAAATAAGGCAAAAACTTTCTTTATGCTTGAGACGTTCTAAGGATTTCTACCAAGCAAAGGGCATGGAGAACTCTTTAAAATTATTCATCTAACAGACTGGAAAATATATTCCAATTATTTTTTTTTCTTTTTAAAAATGTTGCATTTATTTAACTTTTCTAACATGCAAATGTATTAAAGTATTTTAAAAATTCTAGATATGTTTTCTGACATGAGGAATCAGATGGTTTTTGGGAATGTTGAGACAGGACCAGTCCCAAAGCAGCAGGTGACACTTTGTCAGGGTCCACACTTTCTGTCTGAAGTGCCTTGTCTCGCTTACAGAGAATGAAATGCAGGAAAATATCTCTGGTATGTATCCCTTTTCTTCCCTGTGTTAACACACTGTGACAAAGAAGACTGTGCTGTAGCCATAGGGAAGAAAGGAGCGGGCCAACAAGACGACTAGCAAGCTGAGGAAATCAGAAAACTAGGCTAAGTCACAGTGGTTTGCCCAAACAGGTTGCAAACAAACCACCCACCAAGTAGCACTGCATGGCTGCAGTGAAACCTTCCGAGTAGAACACCAGCATTGTGCTCGGGCATAGAGGCTTTTTCAGTTGGAGTCCAAACTCAGAGCATCTGTCACTAGTCATTTATAATTAATTCTGCCTTTAAGTTAGCAGCTGTCTGAGGATACTTTGCTGGTGGGTGGGTTGGGAACGAAGATACATTTAGATCGTAATGAATTTGAGCTTGTCAGTCACTTTTAGGGTGAATACAGTCTCCAAGATTGCTCTCATCTGAAGGCTGTTCATGTTTATAGCATGTAGTGACCAATTTTTGCCATCTTTAATATTTTCTTGGCCAAGACTAACAAGGTAGCTATTTTAATTCAGATTTTAGACCATCAAATTCTTCTGTTTCCTCTTTCTTTCCTCCTAAAGCCTGTATTCACATCATTTAAAGGAAATCTGATTTGATTTACAAAAGCCATAGTCTAAACATTCTGCCATTCCTGAGGCAGTAGATACTTATTTTTCCTTCCCCAAATCATCATCTGCTACACCATAAAGCAGAGTTAGCTGGGCATGACCTAATCCAGGTGTCCTCAGTTGTGGAGTGGAGGAATGTGGTGGAAACAGGCCACTTTTGTGGATCTTCAAAGTAGATGATGCTTGTTTAACACAACTGTTTACTTCTGACTCTCCCTTTTGTTCCTGACACACAGGATTTCTAACATTATGTGCTCAGAGAGAACTCTCTGGATTAATATTTGGTGACTTGAGTTTCATAATTTGGTACATCCCATTTTGTTGAAGCTTGAGCACAAGTATTATCTCATTTACCCAGTAAACACAAATAGTGTTTGTGAATTTTCCAGAAGATAATAATCAGAGAAATGAGCATGTAAGACACTCTTATTATGTGCTAGCTCTTTGCTAAACACTGTGGTCACAGCCTCCAAGAGGACCCCTTATGATCCTTCCTCCTATAATTCATGTGTTGTCATCCTTCCCCTTGACTTTGCCTGAATTTAGTGGCTGACATAATAAATGTTGTTTACAGCCACTGCAATTTGAGGGCAATAGGTTTTACAGCAGTTAATAATTAATATAAGTTTGGATATATTACTTCATCTTTACAACAGTCTGGTGAAGTAGGAATTATTATTATGAAGAACAACTTTCAGAGGTTAAATATCTAAAGTACCTATAACCTAGGTGAAATAGTGATGTAAACTTAGATTTTCCTGATTCCAAAATCAGTTCCTAGAGTGGTCAAACTATCCTATGATAATAAATCTTTTTTTTTTTAAGATTTATTTATTTTATACAAGAGCTGAGGTACAGGTCAGAAGCACGGGAGGGTGAGAGAATTCACCAGAGCCAGAGTGGGGAGCAAAACAGGCAGACAGACTGAACACACCGCTGAGGGGAGCAGCGGGCGAGGCAGGAGAGGTCTGCCAAGCCATGTGGGGTTCTCCCTGGCCGGCAGGGAATCGAACTGGTGCTGCAGAGGTTGTGGACAGCTTCACAGCTCAGCACTCACTGCTGCGCCACTGGGAAGGCCCTATGATAATAAATCTTAGGTTTTTCTTATTAATCTGAATGTTGATATTACTGAAACTCTCTCTACTTTTCAGAAATTTAAAATTTAGGTGCATGTTCTCTGAACCCTGGTTCCACTTATAGCAGGGAGAAGATTGCATGGATCATATAAGTTTTCATGCATTACTTTGCCCACTAGGCCCTCCCTTCAGCTCTCTGCCTTTCCCAAAATTGCACTCCTGAGCAACCCTTCTTATTGCTGGCAGCCTACTAAGAAACTTGAGCTTCTCTTCCAATCCCTACCCTGCTTTCCTCTTGGCAATGGGTCTCATTTGCTACTGACCATCTGTAACTCTTAAGAATTCTTGAGACAACACTTGCTCCCTCTTGTTGAGTTGTATATACATATAACCAAATTCATCTTTGTGAGGATACTAAATTAAGACTTTCCCTAGAGGAATCACTAAGCTGTGAGTCATATTTTTCCTACTTTAAGTACATCAGATTGTTGCTGTTTCAATAGTTTTTCTGTTTTCATTCTCCTTTATCTTGAAGCTCTCTGGACACCTGGGATGGGTTGTATGATTTGTACGCAAAGTGAAAATAGAAAATGAGTAGGGAATGAGGTCACTTTCTAATGTAATGTGTGTGCTTGTGGCCATTTCTTCCCTCAGCACTTTTTGACTAGGATTGTCAAAAGTTAATTTTACTTTAGTGAGGCTTTACTCTATTTTTTTCATTTCATATTATTTAAAAAATGGACACAGTCTTTGTTATTTTATTCCTGAATAAATCCAAGAAGTATTCTAAGTATTCTTTCTGCCAACATTCTCTTCCCCTTCAGTCCAGTACCTCTTAAGTTTATATGACAATCAGTTCCCAAAACCCCTTACATCAAGGTGTAACCTGATGATGGCCTCCAGCATTTCTTCATGAAACAATCTGAGAACTCTATTTGGGGCTCAATAGTAATTGTTTTAATAAACAAAAAGTGAATATTTACAGTGAGGAATTGGCTAATCAAAATTGTGCTTTGTGAGCCATAATCATCAAAACTGCATGGTATTGGAACAAGAACAGACATACAGACCAATGGAATCGAATAGAAAATCCAGAAATAAACCCACAGATTTATGGTCAACTAATCTTTGACAAAGGAGCAAAGACTATGCATTGGAGCAAAGAAAGTTTGTTCAATAAATGGTGCTGGGAAAACTGGGTCGCTACATGCAAAAGAATGAAGCTTGACCACTACCTCACACCATACACAAAAATCAACTCAAAATGGATTAAAGAACTAGACATAAGACCTGAAACCATAAAATACATAGAAGGAAATATAGGCGAAACACTACGGGATTTGCACATCAAAGACATCTTTACAGACACATCACCCAAAGCAGTGATAGTGAAGAGAAAGATAAACAGCTGGGACTACATCAAATTAAAGAGCTTCTGCACAGCAAAAGAGACAATAACAAAAACAAAGAGAAACCCCACCAACTGGGAGAACATTTTTGCACCCAACACTAATGATAAAGGACTGATCACAAAAATCTGCAAAGAGCTGATGAGACTCAGCAACAACAAAGAAAATAATCCAGTCAAAAAATGGGCAGAAGAGCTTAAAAGAAACTTCTCTGAAGAGGAAATGCAAATGGCCAACAGGCATATGAAAAAATGTTCAACATCACTTGTAATCAGGGAAATGCAAATCAAAACTACCATGAGATACCATCTCACACCAGTGAGAATGGTACATATTAAAAAAACTAGCAACAACAAATGTTGGCGAGGATGTGGAGAAAAAGGAACTCTTGTGCACTGTTGGTGGGAGTGCAAACTGGTCCAACCACTATGGAGAGCTGTGTGGAGATTTCTGGACCTACTAAACATAGAGCTTCCATATGATCCAGCAATTCCACTCCTAGGTATTTACCCAAAGGACACAGAAACATCAATTCCAAAGAGCACCTGCACTCCTATGTTTATAGCAGCACTGTTTACAATAGCTAAGCTTTGGAAACAACCCAAATGCCCAAAAATAGATGACTGGATCAAGAAGATGTGGTACATATATACCATGGAATATTACTCAGCATTCAAAAAAGATAAACACATGCAATTTGCAGCAACATGGATGGCACTGGAAGGGATCATGCTCAGCGAAATAAGCCAAAAAGAAAAAGAAAAATACCGGATGGTCTCACTCATAGCAGGAATCTAGAAAACTTAAATAAGGGACCAGGAAAATGAATATAAGAAAGTGAAAATCAAAATCAACAAAAAACTATGAACCAGAGACACTTTTTGGGGGGTGGGGGGCGGGAGGGGAAGGATTGGGGTCAGAATGGGGCGTTTGCAATTGTATGGGGGAATATAAAAATAAAATTTAATATTTAAAAAAAAAAATTGTGCTTTGTGTATTGTCAAATAGGTGTATGATGACTATCATTAATTCTGATTTATACTGAATTTTATTCAATTGTGAAAATCAGTAGGAAAAAAATAGCATGATTTTGAATTAAATGGTAATTTCCAATATAATGAAAGTCATTTAAATGTAATGTGAATGCTTTAATTAATATACTGTGTTCCTTGAGCTGTATTAGTGTGATAGAAGAACACTAGTCTGATGGAATACCTGCGGTGGGACAATGATTCTGACAAGGACCTCAGAGTATACATTGTCTCTTGATTTTCAAAAAACCATATGATACAGGTACTGAGACAATCATATAATTTACAGTCTTATCTTAATTTCACAAGCTAGCCTACTGCTTGTTTCGCAAACCTTAAATAATAGTCCTTTTTTTTTTTTAACTAGTCAAGAAAAATGTCGTGTTTCTTCCTGTTCTCTTATAGGCATGTGCAATAGGGCAGTGTAGGGAAATATCTTCTATCGTGAAATATTTTATTTTTCTAAATCAAGATTTATTATAGCTGCTTGAAACTTCCACCTGGGGGAATTTTCTGTCATACAAGTCAAAGAACTTCTATTTGTTCTGCCTAGTTTAGCTTTTCCCTCTACTTTGCTGGATAAAATAAAAAGATGTGACAAGAGGAGACATTAATATCCACAAATCCATCCTTACAGAAGTGAAAATTGCTAGCTTTTATGATGCCTTTGGCAAAGGGCTCCCTTTTTAAAAGGAGTAGCAATTATAAATAATACTAATAGCTGTGGTCTAATAATAGAAGTCCATTGGTCTTAGAACTTTTGGTGTATTTTATTTTTCCAAATGAATCAAGATAGAATAATGTTCATAATGTCTCTTATATAATTGAGATATGGATTAGGAAGAAAAATTGTGTAAATAATTTTCTTGTCTATTTCCTTGCCATAAAGAATCATCATTAGTCTTTATAATACTCTAAGAGTTAAACAATATCTATTATTTTCAAACTTCTTTGAGAGCAATGACCCTGTGAGTCCATTTATTAAGATATAAAATATTCCCATTACCCTCCCTCTCAGCAAATGCTTGTTCATACTGCTCCCCAGTAAATCTTTACCCTCTCCTCAGTGTACTGTTTTTTTTATTTTAACTATAGATTAGTTGCCTGTTCTAGAACTTCATATATGCAATAATGTAGCATATACTTGTATTTTGGGTTTTACCCATATCATTGTAGGTGTCTGTAAATTGTTCTGCTTTATTGCCTAGTAATCATTTTTATGAATATTCTATGAACTTCTTATCTATTTTCTCTTGGTGGATACATAGGCTTCAGACAATTTTTAGATATTAATAAAACTGGTATGAAATTCTTGAACAAAAAATAGTATCATATAAAATCAAAGAATGCAGTCCAATGGATGAAAACAAAATACTAAGACAACTACTTGCTTAGGTATATTTTTGTCTCCAAGAATAAGTACCTTGGGTATTCCCTTTGCTTCCACAAGCATATATTTATTTGCCCAATTACTTGTTATTATTAATAATCAGTTTATGTTATATTATTTCAACTAAAATCATATAGTGATTCAAGGTAAGAGGTAAAAAAATTAATAAATAATAAGCAATTATCCAGTCATTTTGACTGTCACTATTGTTTTAGTACACTCAGTGAATTTGGTAAGACTAGATTTAAAAAACTTACCTGCCTTCTTATAGTCCTGAGAGGCTTAAGTGTCTTGTTAATAGCATGTCAACTCAGAGTCATGGAATCTAGCATCTAAGTCTTCCAAATAGCTTCCTCTTGCAATATTCATATTATCTATTCTTTTATCTATGCTTAAAATCCTCTCCTAAACTTCTGTAACTTAGTTTCAAGGTGGATTCAACCTTTCTCACCTAAAGTCCTAGTTTTGTAGAGGATTACTTTGTTATGTGCCTTTCCTGTCCTTTTCCTCTTCCATCTGGTGAATTCAGAATCTTGCTAAATCAATGATCTCATCATTTTGCATAAAATTGTTTAATATTTCCATATAATATTCAAAATCTTTAGCTTGGTATTCAAGATATTTAAAACTTAAACTGAAGCAGGGCCTCCCCGGTGGCGCAGCGGTTGAGCGCTGGGTTGCGAATCTGCCCGCAGCCTCTGCAGTGCCAGTTCAATCCCCGGCTGCTCCCCGGTCACCAGAGGGTCCCACATGGCGCGCAGACCTCTCCTGCCGCCCGCTGCTCCCCTCAGCAGTGTACTTCGGTCCCTTCTGCCTGCTCTGCTCCCCGCTCTGGCTCTGGTGAGTTCTCTCACCCTCCTGCACTTCTGACTGTATCCAGTGCTTGTATTAAAAAATAAATAAATCTTTAAAAAAAAAAATTCTACGTGATTTCCCTTTCATTACTCCCACATTTTACTCCCACCAATTTCATCTATTAGCTCTCATGGAAACTGCAATTCTCTTTCCTGCCTCTGTAATTTTACTTTTGAGGTTCTCTTTGCTTTCTTCTTCTGGTGACTTGTCTCCTTCCAAGAACTTGTGATCTCCTCAGATCATTTCAGTTTATAGCAATATCTCTTGAATTTGTGCTCAGAGTGTCTGTTATTCTCAACTTCACTATTATTCTGTGCTCTTTTGCAGGACAGTTCCAGACATCTCTTTCTTTATGAATCTCCTTTGGGTATATAATCGAAACTTTTAAATATCATCAAATTTATTTTTTCAAAGTATTTAAATGAATTTTCATAAAAGAATTACATACACTGAATTTTACTTTTTAAAAAGATGTATTGTGATATTCCTTCTACACTTTTCAGATCCCTGATCTTTACTGACACAGAAGTATATCACTTAAACCCGAGAAATTTGAGAACTGAGAAATTGTGAAGATTTTTTTAGTGGAACATTTCAATGAAGCCATTATTTCTTCTATAGCCACCATAGAATGAATAACAAAGATGGTACTGTTTTGGATGAATATGTATGTGGAACAGATTAATCTACAATCAACAAAAGTTCAGAGACTCTAAAAGTACCAGATTTTGGAAAAATCTGTCAGGAAGTTTAAGTTAGTGAACTTATTTGGTGTTTATTTTGAAATTATAAAGCATGGCAGTTTTTCCTCCTTGAAACTTACTGTTTCAAATGCTCTGGAGACTGGTATCTACTAATAAAAATATTTTTCCAGCTGCCCCATAAATTAGAAAAGCTCTTGGACATAGAAAATATGCAAGACCACCTGTGCATTTGCATGGAAAATATAATCCTTCTCCATACCAATTCATAGAGTTCCAAATAGACCAAATAGTTCATTAAAATAGAAAGTTAAAAAATTGCTGTGTTAAAGTAGGTCTAAGTTCAAGTAGACCCCTGAGAATTAGGCTTTGAAGATAGAAGAAAAAGAGAATTTTTTTTTTTAAAGATTTATTTATTTATTTATTTATTTATTTATTTATTTATTTATTTATTTATTTATTTATACAAGCACTGGGTACAGTCAGAAGCGTGGGAGGGTGAGAGAATTCACCAGAGCCAGAGCGGGGAGCAGAGCAGGCAGAAGGACCGAAGTACACTGCTGAGGGGAGCAGCGGGTGGCAGGAGAGGTCTGCGCACCATGTGGGACCCTCCTCTGGTGGCCAGGGAGCAGCCGGGGATCGAACCAGCGCCGCAGAGGCCGCGGGCAGCTTCGCAACCCAGCGCTTAACCGCTGCGCCACCGGGGAGGCCCAAAGAGAATGTTTTTGTTCAGAAATTGTTTTGAGTAAGAACGTCTCATCCCAGTAAACTAAGTTCACATTAGTTATTTTCTGGTTCAAGATGGTGATGTAGAAAGATTCTGAAGCCACCTCCTCCTATATAAACATTGAGTCTGTAGCTACATGTGGAACACTTTCCTCTTCAAAAAACCTGAGTGATGATTCCACATTGAACAAATGAGACTGTGACCTTAATATATACATTCATGTTGATTCTTAATGATGTTATAATGTCATACTGCAGTGCTACCTCAATAAAGTAAAATAAAAATACCTATTGGCAGATAGGAGAGACTAGGAGGATATAGTCTCATCACGAAGGAACTCAAAAGTAGGAGGTTCTCCCAGAGAAGCTAAGGCTTGAACCCCACATGGCATCGTATTATAGTGTACTTGAGACACCAGCTCCTCTAAACATCTAACTTTCAAACCAACAGGGCTCATGTTCTGAGACCCACAGTGTTCTAGTGATCTGAGAAACCACTCTTAAAAGGTCTCTCCTCACAGACACTTACCTGCCCTGGGGCAGTCAGTGGCACCCAGGTTTAAAGTGAAGGAGGTTCACCTGCTTATATTAGAGTGTTGGGATTAAGGGTTGGCATCTAGTTTAATACACAAGTAGTTGTTGAATTTGACTGTCTGAAACAGTAATTCATAGTATAACTTAGGGGAAATACTATAATTCTCTGAAATGGAAAAAGTAAAAAATATGTGATAGATAAAAACAAAGAGTTTCTGATGATTCATAGGGTACAGATTTATTTTGAAACCTTTCCTTAGAGAATGGTTAATGGAGAGGAGGGGAGGAAGGGCCATTACCCCAGGATAATGGGAAAATAGTTCTCCGATAACAAACTGTTCTTTGCTCCAGACCTGGTTCTGCCACACGATGGATACATTGCTTTGGGAAGCACTGCCTAATTTCTTAGTATAT
Organism: Talpa occidentalis; assembly: GCF_014898055.3. Lineage (NCBI taxonomy): Eukaryota > Metazoa > Chordata > Mammalia > Eulipotyphla > Talpidae > Talpa > Talpa occidentalis. The sequence goes on from NW_026555331.1 coordinate 91,321,070, forward strand.
AGCCTCATGTATAAAGTGAGGATTCTAATATCTCCTTTATAACATGATAATGGTAATGAGGGTTTAAATGGAATAATATATGTAAATTACATAGCACTGTGCCAGGCACCTGGGCACTTTTATTTTTTATTTTTTTTAAGATTTATTTATACATACAAGAGCTGGGGTGTAGGCCAGAGGTGTGGGAGGTTGAGAGGATTCACCAGAGACAGAGTGGGGAGCATAACAGGCAGACCGACTGAAATACGCTTCCGAGGGGAGCAGTGGGCAAGATGGGAGGTGTCTGCTGTGCCATGTGGGTCCGCTCCCCAGCTGGGGGTTGAACTCAGGCTGCAGTGGCTGGGGATAGCTTCATAGCACTGAGACTTTAACTCCTGTGCCACCAGGGAGGCCCAAATATTTCCATTTTTGATGTTTAAAACAATTTAGACACTTAAGAGAATTAGAATGTATAGGAATCTGAGTAGGCTGATAAGCAGCATCCTTGTTCTCTGAGTATAGAACTGTTTGAGAAATAGTTACACAAGTCAAGCAGATGAAGATGAAAATATCATTACTTTTATTGCTAGTTGGAAGAACGTGACTTAAATAAAGGAAAGAAAAGTTGCTATTGCTTCCCAGATAAAGATCTACCGAGTATGACTGCCTTTCTCTCACTGGGTGGGTACAGAAAAAAAGAGACTAAATTCTTAGTGTTTAACAGACTTAATAGGAGCCTATTCTGTCCCATTTGGAAATCAGATTTACTAATTTCTCCCCACTAACTGGTAGGCGGGCAGTGAGGAAGTAGTAATGCAAAAGACTAGGGAGTCTATCCATTTTGAATCATGGAGATTAATGGAATCATGGAGATTAATGGATATTAATGGATATTGAATCATGGAGATTAATGGATTAATGGATAACATTTTAAACTTTGTCTCTTAAACTATTTGGCTTAGCAATTAGCCTGTAGTTCCCGAGGCATGTGACTGTGGACCCTAAAGGAGATCAACACTTATCCCTATACAATTGGAATCTTTTTAAAAAACATGACTCTGTGACCCACTTAATGTCAGTCTCTAGCTCTCTCAGGTCCAGAAACATTTGTATATAATATAGCACCCAATATAAAGTCATGAATCCCTTTTAGGAGAAAACCTGTGCTCAGTGATGTGAAAAATACAAAGTGAAGTTAATCAACTCCCAGTTACTCCTTAGAGATGAACCTTTGATATTTTTCTGAGGAACTGGAAATATCCCCTTCCCAGTTAGAATGAGAACTCATTCTCTCATTTTAAAAATGGTGGTGCCAGGCCTCCCTGGTAGCACAGGGGTTAAGTCTCAGTGCTATCAAGCTATCAGCAGCCACCGCTGCACGAGTTCGATCCCCAGCCAGGGAACTAACCCACATGGCACAGCAGACCTCTCCTGTCTCGCCCACTGCTCCACTCAGCAGTACATTTCAGTAGATCCATCTTTTCTGCTCCCTATTCTCTCTGGTGAATCCTCTTAGCCCCTGCGCCTCTGGCCTACACCCTAGTTTTTATATGCATAAATAAATACAAAACAAATCTTTTTTTAAAAAAAATGGTGATGCCTCAATTGCAGGGCAGTGTCTGCAGCCTTATGCTCCAGAATTACCTGGAACACCCAAGGGTGCTTACAGCCTGTTCATAGTGCAACTGGTGCATCAACAACAGCTGTCAGGTTAAAATTCTAGCCTGAACTTCTTTGGGTATTATAGAGAATCTAGGTGTCCACTTTTTAGTTTCTCTTAAGATGTCTTTGCTTTTTAAAAATCCTTTTTTTCATTTCACTGCTTCTGTTGCTTTATCTTCCAGCTCATTTATCTGCTCCTCTGTTCATTTAGTTGGTGGCTGGACTCCTCTATTATATTTTTATGTTCTGTCATTGTATTCTTCAGCTTGTCACTTGTGTTTGGATCTTTCTTAAATTTTCTAGTTTGCCCATTTTCTCCCAATGATGCTCACATCATTATAGCCATTAATTTGACTTCTTCATCAGATAGTTTGCTTATGTTTGTTTCTTTATGGTCTTTTTTTTTTTCCAGGAATTTTGTCTTGCTTTTTCATTTGGGACATGTGTTCTCTCTCCCAGTTTTGCTTGATTCTGTGTGCTTGCTTGCATATGTTAGTCTACACTATTACCCCTTCTATTCTATAGGAATGGCTTTGTGCAGCTGCTTTCTCAAGAAGTCCAAGAGCACAGTCTCCTGTGGCCACCCCAGCTACAAGCTCCAGGTGTGTCCCTTTATGTAGACTGTCCCTGCCCTCCTGGTTTGTTAGTGTGACTTGGTTGTGTGGGGCTGTAGCCCTGTCTGGGTGGGCAGTACTGTGTGTGCCTGCCTGCTGCAATGTGCTGCCCCCTATCAGCAGGTGGGTGGGGCTGTTGACTTAGAATCACTGGTTCTAGGAGCAAGGCAATAATGAGTGGCTGTTCTGGGAACTAGGGGGTAACATGAGGTTAAATCTTATGGGTAGGGTAGGCTGAGTCCTCAACAGGGTGTATCTGAAGGCTTTATTAGGCTGGAATGGTGGGGGGGGGCGTCTAAGATTGCATCTGTGGGTGTGGAATTAGTAAGGTTGCTTGAAGTTATCAGGGTAGCACCTGCCAGTGCTTTTGACTTGGGGATCATGCCAAAAACTTTCTGCCTCTCAGACAGCTGTACAATACTAGTTGCAGGTTTCCATCATGTATGGTGAAGGTACTTGAGGTGCTTTTCAGACCAGTGTTATTGTACTGGGTCTCTCTGTGGGTCTGTGTGCAGGCCCATTCAGAACAGCTTCCCCTTCACTTGCTAGATTCTCCTGGGTGTTTTTCCATCTGCCCTCAATGCTATAACACTAGGTGCTCTTTGTTACGTATAACTAAAAGGTTGGGGTGCCTGATGCAGGGTACAACTATCTCTTACACCCCAGGGAAAGGTTTCTCACCTTCAGCATCCTTCCTGATGATGATCTCCACCTCTGGGTGAGGTATCACCTGGGTGAGAGCTTCTCTCTGTCTCCTGCCCATCTTGGTGGTGTTCTTTTATCCTTTATTGTATATTCTCTTTCTGTCCACTGTTCAGATCTTCCTGGAAAATTATTATGTACATCATTGTAGATTTGTTGTGTCTGTGGGAGGAGGTGAGTTAGTTACTGGTGAATGTACACTCTACACTCTTACATTTTTATTTTAAAATCTGATAAATTTTGATGGCTACAGCTCAACCTATAGTCAGACGGCTATTTTTGTGCTATGTTCCTTTCCTCTTTTTATAGTAGTAGATGTTAAACTCTGGCATATTTGAGACATTATTTTGATGATAAACGACCTAATGAGCAGTATGGGAATTACTCCACCATTAACTTGTGATCCTCTCCTTTTAAAGACAAAAAGTAATGTCAGCTACAATTTTTCCTCATACATTTGATGCAAAAAAAGCTGATAAAATCACATACATCAAAAAATGTTCCTATCTTGAGAAGAGACCAAGTCAGAGGCCCTGAGGACTTGAATTTCTTCACTGAACAGGTGTAAACCAATCTGGGGGCACATTTACAAATGGCATCCTGCTGTCAGCCCATGACGCCTGGTTGTTTTTTCTAATCTTCATGGGAAAAGGTTCCATCCATTGGGATAATTGTAGCTTTTTAACACATTTCACTATAATTAGTGAATCTGCATGTCAGTGTTTTCTAGCATATTCCCTGATTGAATTGGAGACGTTTTAGTTCTCCCCATGACCCGTCAAAGATAAAGAATTTGTTTACTGTAAATTGCACACCACTCACTCCTATATGCCATCTGCCACACTTAACTGCACAGTGCTACAATTTTCTAATAATAGCTCTTTGAACTTAAGAAAAATAGTCAGAATGTTAATCATACATGCTAGAGCAATTTTACCTCTCTCTGTCAACCTTTTACTTGGTGGGATTTTCATTTTAATATATTAAGTTAAGATGACTTTGTATTTCTATCAAATAGTGCATAGCCAACCAGGTTTCAGAGACTCACCTAAGTAGCTGTCATTTAACATAACTTTGAGAGGTGAACTTCCCGAGAAGAGAAGAAAGTTCCATATTTCAGAAAGGAATTTAGATTTTGAACATGGTTCTTGCTGTCATGTCACAGGTCAATCTGTGAAGTTTGCCTCTGAAGCGTTCTCAAATTCTTTATGGTTATATCCTTTTCCCTTCCTCTTTTATAGAAATTTTGGATCTTAATTTCTTAAGAAATCATGTTCTTAACTTATTCCTTACATTTTCACTTCCCAAAGTAGCTCTCCTTAGCTGCCATATTAGAAAGGGCAATAAAATTACTTTAATGCACTGTTCACTAATAAACCTTAAATGTTAACAAGGCCTTCCTTCAAAGAAATGTTACTGAAATTGATCTACCGATGGCAATATGGGCTGAATGCTAGAGGGCTTTATTTGGTTAGAAGTGCTCAGAGTCCCTTCTGCTATAATTATGGCCCTTAAATGAGGGCCTAAAAACTAATGACAATTAGTTTTTTTATTTTAAAAATGAAATAAACCAATAAAAAAAACAAAACCACTGATTCACTAACTCTTTATAAGGTGCTGCAGTCCACTATCCTTGAGAGTTTTTTTTTTTTCTCATTTGGAAAATCTTAGAGGACACTACATGATGGAGGAAAGCCAGCTGGCTGGACTTGAAGGGCAGGTTGAATTACTTTTCAACATTTAATATTTATGTTCTCATATATTCCCAAACATTTGAGGATATTGATGTTATGACTTTATTTTGTTATCTCTGAGTCATAGAACTGCAGAACACTCATTTAACTGTGATGAAAGAGCATCACAGTCTATCCTGCAGAGGACAAGCTGTAAACTTTTCCTTTGAAATTTATCTTTTGTAGTTTGGTATTTTTGTTACCAAATGCCCCCTAAGCTTCACAAACTTGTGGATAAGATGAAATCGTGTTTGTATTTATGACCAAATTTCATGACCTTAAAGTTTCACCTAGTTTACTAGCAAGGTTCCCCTTCCCAATTTTTTTCTAAGACTCTCCAGGGAAGCCCACACATAATCATGAATCTGTTATCTTAGAAGGAATAGATGTTAGTCCCAGTAGTTTTGTTTTAACATGGTCTTTTTCAACTTTGTTTCCTGTTTAACTACAGAGGACTTCTGTTGTAGACTCACAAGTTTAACTGTTGTATTATAACAGTATTAAATGTCAACAGTGTGGTTATGACCTTTATTTATATAAAAACCAAATATTTAGTCAAAAAAAAAAAAAGGAATAGAAAGTCAGAACTTTTGTTCTGACCTCACGAAAGCTGATACCTAGATAACTTTACCTGTCAGGTACATCTAATAAATCAGGTACCTCCTGGTTCTTTGGAGAACAGTTTCCTTAAGTCAATGAAAGTCAGTTCAAGAACCCGCAAGAGAGATAAATCGTTTATTGAAATTTTCTGTTCCTTCTGATTCTTAAGTCTAATTTGTTCATTCCATTGCTTTTTCTGTGACCTCCCTTCCCCCATACTTCTTTGGATGATTTATCAAGCTATGAGTTTCACTTTTAATGGGAAGGAGGAAGGACACATCTTTCCTTGGCATCACTCTCAGAAGGGGGAGGCCCAAATAAAACTTCTGAAGTCTAAATTTTGATTAGTTATGGTGCTTTGACTCTGAAAGTACATACTAGTCATTTCTTCAGACACCCAAATTGTAAGAGTGACTTGAAAAGGATGATTTCCAAAGGTAACCAAGATTCAAACTCATGATTCAAACTCATTTGGAACACAGGTACAAACACCCTCTTTTTTATGGTACATTTTAAATTAGACGCCCTAACTGTCCTTACTGTAAAAAGGTCTGATTTTTATATTTTGAACTTTAATGATGATGATGGGTAGATGAGTGGGGAGAAGAGTTATAGTCCAAGTTCTTTATCTTTCATGAGATACCTATTCCTCTCTATAAATTTGTAACATTAAATGTGTCTATCGAAGGAAAGAATTTTTCCGTACCCTCTTGATCCAAGCCATTGAGGAAGGAGTAACATCTCATTTCTATCACTGATTATATCTAAGCATAGATTTTTATTCAGACCAAATGCCTCATAAATTTTCATCTATGGTAAAATGTTTTGGCTACTGAGAATGAATGCATTCATTTTGCTGAAGTATGGCAAATTAAATTTATGATATGAAGACTGTGAGAATTGGGGTTAAGGTTATAATTGTAAAGAATATATATGGACTACAGTCTTGTTTTTTTCCTGACTTGGAACAATAATGTCAATTTAACTATGAAAAGCTGCATGAATTGTAGTGATAAAAATTTCTATAAATTTGTGTAGGTTTTCTTTCACCCTCTTTCCTCTTCTTAACTACCCAGGTTCTCATATTTTTATCCAGCTAGCATCTATTTGGTTAGGTATTGGAGAGAACTGGATGAATTAAATACAGTCTGTACTTTTAAGGTTCACAAAATAGGTTAACCACATCCACACATATGCACATGCACATAGGGACCTGTGCACATACACACACATTGAACACTAAGAAAAGAATTACCACCTAAATGCTTAACAAGCATTTGAGCCTGCTACATTTTCATGTATGCTGGCATAAGACATGCAATTCCTGGGTCAGAGAAATGGGCTTTCATAGGCAACATGAACTTCATGTTCTCATGGATTCCTTTCCACCTCCACCAAGTTCCTTGGGGATGATATAAATTACACAGAGAGCTATATATATGCATAGTAGATTTGCATCACAATTGAGGGATCCTATATTTAGGAAGTTCAATCTTATAAAGAAGGCTGCCAGCAAATTTGTTTAACCTTCACCTTAGAGAGAGACATCTTTTTATCAAGTTACAAAAAATCTGTCCTTTTTTCCTTTAAAGGGGACACTATCTCTGACTTCTAAGGCAATTTGCCATACAAACATCCTCGAAAAGATAGAGAAGATAGTCAGACAGTTGAAAATATTGTTGCTTAAATGGGTAGAAATGAGAGACCCATGGAGAATTGCCTCCTAACACTTACCTAGTAACAGTAATAACAGTGTAGTGAGTTCTGTAGAGTAGTTATGATAGCCAGAGAGAATCTAAAGAATGAAGGGAGATACTTTTTGTAACCTATTTCTTTTTTTAAAGATTTATTTATTTTATACAAGAGCTGGGGTACAGGCCAGAGGCACGTGAGAGTGAGAGGATTCACCAGAGACAGAGTGGGGAACAGAACGGGCAGATGGACCAAAAACACTGCTGAGGGGAGCAGTGGGCGAGACAGGAGAGGTCTGCCGCACCATGTGGGTAGCTCCCTGGTCTGCTGGGAATGGAACCACGCTACAGAGGCTGCAGACAGCTTCACAGCGCTGTGCTCAACCTGCTGTGCTGCCAGGGAGGCCCTGTAACCTATTTCTTTTCCTCTTCCTCCTCCTCATCCTTTTTTTTTTTTTTTAAGTTGAGGTGACTTGGTTTACAATGCTGTATATGATTTAGAGGTATAAAATCAAGCCCTTCACATGTATGTTACCACATCACATCTACCACTAAGGCATCCACAGTTCTCCATTATAGTCTATTGTGCTTCCTGTCTACTCTGTTCTCCCCTCTCCCTCTCTGGTAGCTTCAATTCTATAGCCAGATTTCTAGGGTTTGTTATTGCTTTGAATTTACCTGACCCTTTGTTTTATTTGTCTGTTTTCCACATAGAAACGACATCATTTGGTTATTTGGTTTTTGTCTTTCTCTGACTTATTTTGCTTAGCATATTTCCCTCCAGTACCATCCATATTGTCTCTAATGGCAAGAATCTTTTTTTAATCTTTTTTTTTTTTTTTTAAATAACTGAGTAGTATTCCACTGTGTATGTATACCACATCTTCCTAATCCACTCATCTGTCTTTGGAAACTTAAGTTCTTTTCATAACTTTGCTATTGTAAATAGTACTGCTATGAACATTCTTTTTGATGCAATTGTAAATGGAATACATCCCTTTAGTGTTTTTGTATTTGATACTTAGGAGTGGAAGTGCTGGTTCACATGGTAGATCTATTTTTACTATTTTGAGAAATCTCCATACTATTTTCCATAGCGACCGCATCAGTGTACATTCCCACCAACAGTGTCTAAAGGTCCCTTTATCTCCACATTCTCGCCAACACTTGTTTTTCGTCTTTTGTATGGGTCATTCTCACAGGTGTGAAATGGTATTTCATTGTGGTCTTGATTTGCATTTCCCTGATGATAAATGATGGTCAGCTTTTTTTCTTGTGCGTGTTGGCCATTTATATGTCTTCTTTGGAGAAGTGCCTATTCTTCCGTGCATTTTTTGATGAGGTAATTTTTTTTCTTTGTGTTGAGTTGCACAGGTCCTTGAAAATCTTGGATACTAGCCCTTTGTCAGATGTACAGTGTGCAAATATTTTCACCCATTCAGTAGGGTGTATTTTTGTATTAGTGATAGTTTCTTTTTTAAAAAGATTTATTTATTTATTTATACAAGCACTGGGTATAGTCAGAAGTGTGGGAGGGTGAGAGAATTCACCAGAGTGGGGAACAGAACAGGCAGACTGACGAAATACACTGCTGAGGGGAGAAGCGGGTGTGACAGGAGAGATCTGCATACCATGTGGGACCCTCACCAGCAGCTGGGGATCGAACCGGTGCTGCAGAGGCTGTGGGCAGCTTCTCAGCCCAGCACTCAACCGCTGCACCACCAGGTGAGGTTTATTGATAGTTTCTTTAGCTGTGTAGAAGGTTTTTATTTTGGCAAAACCCCAATTTTTCATATTTTCTTTTGTTTTGCTTGCTATTGGTGATGAATCCACAAAGACTTTACTGAAATGTATATTGGGGAGTATTTTGCCTGTGTGTTCCTCTATGTATTTTATGGCTTGACATCCTAAATCCAAGTCTTTAACCTATTTTCAGTTAATTTTTATGTACGATGAGAGAGATTGATGTAAATTCATTTTTTTTGCATGTGGCTCTCCAGTTTTCCCAACACTATTTATTGAAAAGACTTTCCTTTTTCCAATGTTTACTGTTGGCTTCTTCATTGTAAATTAGCTATCCATATACGTGTGGATTTATTTCTGGGCTCTCAATTGTACTCCCTTTTTCTCTGTCTGTATTTGTTCTAGTACCATACTGTTGTAATTAATAGTCTTATAGTATACTTGAAGTCTGGCAATGTGTTATCACCATTCTTCCTGCTTTTTCAGAATTGCTTTTGCTATTTGGGGTCTTGTGTGATTCCATATGAATTTCAATTTTGTTTGTTCTATTTCTTTGAAGAATTCCATTGAGCTTTGATAGGAAATTGCATTGAATCTGTATATAGCTTCAGGTAGGATGGCCATTTTAACAATGTTAATTCTTTGAATCCATGATCAAGGTATCTTTTCTTTTTGTCTTTGTTTTAATAATTTCTTATGGTTTTTATTGTACAATTCCTTCATCTCATTTGTTACATTTACTTTGTGTAACTAATTCTTTTGATGCAGTTATAACTGGAATTGTTTTCTTGAACACTTGCTTTTCTAGCTTACTGTTTTTGTATTGGAATGCAAACTGGTTTTTGGAAATTGATTTTGTGACCTGCCACTTTGCTGTACTGATTTATTGTTTCAATTAATTTTTTAGTGGAGTTTTTAGGGCTTTCTATGCATATTATCATGACTTTTTCAAAAATATAGTTTTGCTACTTCTTTTCTAAACTGTATTGTTTTTATATCTATCTCTTGTCTAATAGTTCTATCCAGGACTTCCAATACTAAATTGGATAGTAGTGGTGACAGTGGACATCTTTGTCCTGTACCAGATCTTAGTGGAAAAACATGAGTTTTTCCACTGGAGAATGATGTTAGCTGAGGATTTGTCACACATGGTCTTTTTTATGTTGAGGTATGTTCCTCTAGCCTCAGTTTTTGAGGGTTTCATCATAAATACATGTTGAATGTTATCAAATGCCTTCTCAACATATATTGCTATGATTTTTACCTTTTACTGATGTGGAGAAATATGTTGATTGATCTTCAGATGTTGAAGCATCCTGTGTCCCTGAAATAAATGCAAGTTAGTTATGATTTTTGAGCTTTTTAATGTATTGCTGAATTTGGGTTGCTAAGATTTTGTTGAGGATTTTTGCATCTATGTTCATCAAGGATATAGTTTTTTTTTTTTTTGTGGTGACTCTGTCTCATTTTGGTGTCAGGTTAATATTGGCCTCATGAAGAGTGTTTGGAAGCATTCCCTGTTCTTCAATTTCTTTGTTTGAAAAGGATTGATGTTAGTTTATCTTTGAAGGTTTGGTAGTATTCACTATTGAAAATGAATTTTTTTTAACATATTTTATGTAGAAGAACTGGAGTGTAGGACAGCAGTGCAGGGGGTGAGAGGATTCCCCAGAGACAGAGTAGGTCACAGAACAGGTGGATTAACTGAAATACACTGCTAAGGGGGAGCAGCCGGTAAGACAGGAGAGGTTGCTGCACCATTTGTGGATGAGCTCCCTGGCTGGGAATCAAACTCAGGCTATCGTGGTGATAGCACTGAGACTCCCACCAGGGACTACCACCAGGGATACCCTGAAACTGACTGGTTTTGGACATTTGTGATTTGGGAAACTTGATTACTCTTTTAATTTCCTTGCTAATAATTGGTCTCTTTGGGTTTCTCTCAGATGGTTGGATATTTCTAAAAATTTGTTTATATCTTCTAGGTTATTCAGCTAACTAGCATAAAAATCTATGATCCTCTGAAATCGAGATGTGTGTTTAACTTCTCTTTCATTCCTGATTCTATTTATTTTGGTTTTCTATAGTGAGATACATTTTAACTTAATATGAAAGGCAGGAAAATCCCCACAAAGGAAAGTTCAATAGCAAGGCAATACCTACTGCTGCTCTACAACTGCCTCTCGTGTGTGAAAAGGTTTCACCTCAGTGGGATCATAGGGCTTCCTGCAAGCTGGGAGGGTGACCTAATATCTCTGTTTCTATGAGTACTGTTGCTTTGGAGGTAAAAACCAGCTCCCAGGAATATCACCTGAGAATCTATTTCTCTTAGTACTCCTTAGAATTTATATTACGTTACTTTCATGGTACAGATTCCTTGCTGACATATAGTTAGTTTAGGGGAGTGCTTCAGATTGGGATTGGAGAACCAAAGGATAGCTTATTTTTTTTTTTGATAGTTTACTCTTCATTGCCTGTAGATTATATGTGTATGACATAAGGGTCTGATTTAGTAAATGGAATTTGATTCCAAGTAAAAGGAATCATGAGACAGAATTTTAGAGCTAACAATTCTTAGGGTTGTCTAGTTGATTACTTCTTTTTTTCGTTTTTATTTCCTTTTTTTCCTCAAAAGCTTTTATTGCTTGCTATGATTGATTTCCATGTTGAGGATACAAAAAATGAAGACTAGTAGCTTTTTTCCCTCAAGGTACTCACAGTAGGAATGAAGAGACACTGTCAATTATAGCAAGCAAATATACATTCTAAGACAAAAAGAACTGTAAGGTGCTGTAGTTAGGGAACCTGACTTAGATAAGGGTATCCTGAATGAATATTCAGAGGTAAAGTTTCTTGAATTGGGCCTGGAAAGATGAGTAGGGAACATTCAGGGAAAGAATGGGGAAGAAAGAAGTTAGTTCCTATCAAAGACTTTTTTTTTTTTTTTTTTTTTTAAATTTTCTAGAGGCATGTCTTACTTATTTATTTGTTTGTTTGTTTGTTTTGTTTATACATGCACTGGGTACAGTCAGAAGCGCGGGAGGGTGAGAGAATTCACCAGAGCTAGAGCGGGGAGCAGAGCAGGCAGAAGGACCGAAGTACACTGCTGAGGGGAGCAGCGGGCGGCAGGAGAGGTCTGCGCGCCATGTGGGACCCTCCTCTGGTGGCCGGGGAGCAGCCGGGGATTGAACCGGTGCCGCAGAGGCCGCGGGCAGCTTCACAATCCAGCGCTCAACCGCTGCGCCACCGGGGAGGCCCCCTATCAAAGACTTTTTATGTCAGTTGATATCTTGGAACTTTTGGAGGCTATTTATCAAGGAAATGATAGGATCAGATTTGTATTTTGGAATGGTTACTTTGGCAGGAACGTGGAGAATAGATTGAAAAAAGAAATACTGGAGACATGGAGATCAATTAAGACATTATTCCAGTGTTCTAGACAAGAGAATGATGAAGCTCAGACTCATCATTAACAAATAGAATGAAAGGCTTGTCTACATACTAGCAGTACCGGCAGACTGGGAAAAGATGGAAAAAGATGGGAGTGATCGAGGATTCAAAGATGATTCTGAGATTTATGGTTGGGTAACTCGTTAGATGAATTATCATCGAACAAGGTTTAGAGAAAGGAATTTTGGTAGCAGACTTGAAATTAGTCCAGATTTTTACATACTGTGACTTCATCATCTCTGGATCATCTGTATAAAAAGGTATCTGGGCTTGGATATACAAATATGAGAAACCACTTTTATTCTGCCCTTTCATTGCATGACCAGCATGTATTCCAGTTTGCCATTTCTTTCTATAGCCCTTTTAGAGGCATCATGATGAAGTAATGGACAGACTATTGCACAGCATTTTGGATTCTCTACTTCAGTGAGCACATTTATCTCATCTGAATGCTTATACATCTAAAGGTAGTTCTTTCATGTAAATCTTTACTTCATATTGAATGTGACTTGGAATTATTGTAAGGTTCACACTTTTATTTGAAAGTCATTTTATTGAATGGTTCTGTGTCATCAAAGTGTTTTTCGATAGATCTGCTTTTCTTTTCCCCTCTCTGTTGGAAGTGTTTTGATTGTTCGGCAAATGTGCATTGCATTCTCAGAACTCTATTCAGCTCGCCCAATACTTTCTGAATATAATATACCTGAAAATTGTAGATTCTTATGATGACAAAAAATAGTTTCAATTCTTTGTTACTATTTGCTGTTTGTGGAATTTGGTTTCTACATTATATTTATTCAGCATTGAATTATTTAAGAATAGGACATTGATCAATAAAGGCATTTTACACATTTTAAATAACAGAATGATTTTTTGCTTTTCCTGTTCACCCTTTGCTTCATGCTGTACAATTCAGCCTCTTAACACTTGCAATCTTAAGGTTATTCCTAACTTAAGATCTACTTTGTCCTTTGCATTTTACTGACCAGTGTGTATAGATTTATTTAAAAACTTTTTCATCTTTCGTAAGCAGATTGACTATATAGTCCTAGAGAAATAATTTCCATCAGAGAAATGAAACTTGATGAGAAAAGGATCAAATTAAGGTGTATAGCTAAGGTCTTCTCAGATCTTTTCTGAGTCTGTTCCTTTTCCTGGGCATGCTTAGTCATTTTCTAATTTTTCTCATTTATACAGTTGCAGTGTAATTCCTAATCTTTAATTATGGTCCCCAAAAGAGGAAAAGGGGGAGAAAGAATGTGGGAGTGGGAATAAAGAAGCTGGGTTTTTTTTAGATCCTCCGGAAGTTTCTTTAGCATAAGAGGGAGGAATTTGCAATAATAGGGGAAGGAAAACAATCACAGTCACCCTCCTTTCTGTTTGTGTTGTTATGACCAGAATCAGTAATCAGAACACACATCCCTGATACTTGGAGGACAGGATCCTTTTGCTCACTCTGTCTCCTGAACGCTGTGACAGGCTGCTCTAGGAACACATGCACAGCTGCCTGCCATGAACCTGGAGGGGAAGATGGGTAGCTGGTACTGCGCTAAAAGCAGAAATTGATCAAATGTAACTGCAATTTACTGTCCAAGCCTTCCTCTGGAAGTTACAAGCCCTCAGTACACTCCAGAGTTCCAAAATGGTTACATCACAGAGTCTGCTAGTGTAATTGTCTTAGTGGAGAAGACAGATTGCTGATGCTTCCTACTCTGCCTTCTTGACCTCCCTCGCTCCCTCCTTCCTTTCGTCCTTTTTTTTTTTTTCCCCTGGGAGAGCCAGGTTAGCAGCACACCACTGAAAGGCTGTTGTTATGGTTCCTGGTATATGTTGGCTTGAATCAATTGATGCATCTGCTCTGATTGCAGTTCTTTAATTAGTCTTCATAGTGCCTCATGGCTTCTTACCATTGCTGTTTCAATTCACTGGCTCTGGGGTTAAGTTGTGGTGTTTGCAACCTATGGTTCTAAATTATTTTCAAAATCTGGGTCCTACTCCTCCCTTGCACAGGGTTTTCAGATATGTCCCTTTCCTGCAGACATCTGTCCTGTCTGAGCACATAATTGTTTTCTCCTGCCGTCTGTCCATACTTGTACTTTCCAATGCTGCCCTATATCATGAATTTCTTATGAATGATGGGGCTGTTTTTGAATGTGCATGCATGTTCTAGGTCCTTCTTTTTATTAAAAAACAGAAACAAACCCTGTCTAAACCCATAATCTCTGTCTACTGTCACATTTCTATGTGTTCATTTTTATATCCCTTTACTCTTAATCTCACACCATCACTTTAATGAAACTGCTCCTGTCAAAGTCACCAGTGACCTACATTTTTCCAAATTCAACAGAGTGCTAATTGTTGGATTGCTTCAGAGTTTTTTCTTGATACAGCTTCTATCTATTTTACTCTTGCCGTAGTTGAGTTCATGTACACCTATTTCAAAATCCATCTTATATACTAGTGATTCTCAGATTTATTTACCTAGCTTTGATCTCTTCTTTGAGAATCTCATGTAGGCAAATATTTAATTGACATTTTTATTTGGAGGACTTCATAAGTTTTCAAACTCTACACATTCAAATCTGAACTCTCAATTTCCTCTCTAAACCTATTCCTTTCTCAGTTTATTTCTATCAATAATCCAACCAATAACTCAAATCAGAATCAGGAAATTAATTTTACTTCCTCTTTTCTTTCATCTCTCTTACACAAACCACAAGGGATTATTTATTCTTAATTCTTTTACACACCTCAAAGGCAACTTTCTCTACTCTTCTTTACTGCCATCATGTTATTCTGAGTCAGTACTATTTCTTATCTGCAGTACTACAAAATAATCCCAATCAGCCTCTTCATAGTTCCTATTTTACAAACCAATTTTTCCCCCCCTTTGAATGTGACTTTTTTTTTTAAATAATAGATTTGATTTTTATATTCCCCATACAATTGCAACCCCCCATTTTGACCCCAACCCCTCCCCTCCCTCCCCCCACCCCCCAAAAAAGTGTCTCTGGCTCATAGTTTTTTGTTGATTTTGATTTTCACTTTCTTATAGTTATTCATTTTCCTAGTCCCTTATTTAAGTTTTCTAGATCTCTGCTATGAGTGAGACCATCCGGTATTTTTCTTTTTCTTTCTGGCTTATTTCGCTGAGCATGATCCCTTCCAGCGCCATCCATGTTGCTGCAAATTGCATGTGTTTATCTTTTTTGAATGCTGAGTAATATTCCATGGTGTATATGTACCACATCTTGATCCAGTGGATGTGACTTTTTTTATTAAGCTTTTTAATTTTCTTACATAATTGTTCATTTTTTAAAAAAAATATTTATTTATTTATGCAAGCACTGGGTACAGTCAGAAGTGCGGGAGGGTGAGAGAATTCACCAGAGCCAGAGCAGGGAGCAGAGCAGGCAGACTGATGAAATACACTGCTGAGGGGAGCAGCGGGCGCAGCAGGAGAGGTCTGAGTGCCATGTGGGACACTCGCTGGCCAGCCGGGGATTGAACCAGCACTGCAGAGGCTGTGGGCAGCTTCGCAGCCTAGCGCTCAACCGCTGCACCACCAGGGAGGCCCTAATTGTTCATTTTTGTACAACAATTGATTTTTCCCCTCAGGTATAGTGTCTGTAAATCTCCCACCAGTGAAACTGTCACCATACTCCCTTTTGCTCTTCCCACCTCTGTTTTGATCCCTTTCCCTAACCCTCCCCTGCTGTAGGCCTCAGATATATAGATACATATATATAAAGATAGATATATACACACACAAAAACCAGTCTTCAAAGAAGATGGATCATGACTTAGGTGCTTAAAGCATTCAGTGGTTTCCCAGTGCTTTGGGAATAAGATTAGATCTCTTCAGTATGACCTAGAAGTTCATACCAGTTGTTAACTTCTCAGACTTCACTGCATATAGCTCCCTCCCTTTTCTCTAATCATGTGTGTTTTTAAATTAAGACCTTTGTACTTGTTTTCCTTCTGCCTGGAAACTTCTCCCAGTTCTATATATGACTGCCCCTTTTACATTCTTCTTGTCTCTATTCAAAAGTCATCCATTCAAAGAAGTTTTCATTGGCCAACTTGTCACCCATTCTAAGCAGCTTGTAGCACTTATTACTATTTGAAATTTGTTGTGTGAAAATGCATTTACTCATCTTAAAAAATCGTATCCATTTTGAATAACATGTCCTTGAATTCTGGGACTTTGTCTTACTCATTGCTCTACCCTCAGCTCTAATTGGTCTTCAAAGTGAACTATTTTATTCCTAAAATTGAACTGCTTGAGAATCCACCATTCACATTATCTGACAACTCTCTCTTTTTTTAATAAAGATTTATTTATGCATACAAGAACTGGGGTACAGGCTAGAGGTGTGGGGGGTGGGGCTAGAGGATTCACCAGAGACAGAGTGGGAAACAGAACAGGCAGATTGACTGAAATACACTGCCAAGGGAGCAGGGGGCAAGCAAGGAGAGGTCTGCTGCACTATGTGGATCACCTCCCTCATGATTGTTTTACTCTCATGTTCTCTGATTTTTTCATATGATGTAAGTTATCTGTTCATGGATGGCCTAGGATTAAAAAAAAATGCTGAGGGGAGAAATTCTAGGTACTTAAAATAAGTGGTGATTTTTTGGGTAATTTTAGTGTTGACACTCTATATAGGTTTTTATGTGCCTTCAGTAGAGCCATGATTGCTGAATACTTCATAACTATACACATGATACAGCTCTTTGAGACAATTCATACTCTATGCTATAGAAGAAGTGGCAGCAGACATAATACTTTCCTTCTGTCTTACTAACAATTATTTCTCTCCTAGTCACTGTGTTTATGTGCCACACTATCTCCTGACCACTGTCCTTGACAACTAAAATCCATTTGTGATATTTATTCTGCTCTGAATCTTAAACACCAGACATTTCCTCTAATTTCATCTACTCCTCAGGAATTATTCATTGATTGTATTCCCCTGTTCAGGCATATGTTCCATATCACCTAGGGGTAGTTGCCATGTCACACAATATGTTGTTACTCATAATCTTAGAATTATCTTCCCCTAAAGTCAGTGGTGAATGTAATGATTATGTTGGCATGTTTTTTCTTGAAGCTATAACAATAGCCTCTCTTCAATGTTATTTTTAAATGACTGTTAATAATTTACAAATTTTTGCTCCTTTTGCATAAAATACTATCAACTAACATTGACTAATTAGTTATGTATACATGCCAAGAATTTTACAGATTTTTAAAATAACAAGCCATTTCAAGGTCTTCTCTCTTGGTACACAGAAATTTATAGGGAAAAGTGGTGAAATTTTAAAAGAAATTTAGTTCAAGGTCTAATGTTAATCAGCTGAGTTATGTGGGTTTTTTAAAGGTTTTAATCTAGTTAACACCTACTAGAAATTGTTTAAATAGTTCATCAAGAATACCAGTTTTTTCTTTTTTTAAAGGAAAGTAGAAGGTTTTATTTATTTATTTTAAAGGTTTATTTATTTATTTATTTATTTATTTATTTATTTATTTATTTATTTATACAAGCACTGGGTACAGTCAGAAGCGTGGGAGGGTGAGAGAGTTCACCAGAGCCAGAGCGGGGAGCAGAACAGGCAGAAGGACCGAAGTACACTGCTGAGGGGAGCAGCGGGCGGCAGGAGAGGTCTGCGCGCCATGTGGGACCCTCCTCCGGTGGCCAGGGAGCAGCCGGGGATCGAACTAGCGCTGCAGAGGCTGCTGGCAGCTTCGCAACCCAGTGCTCAACTGCTGTGCCACTGGGGAGGCCCAAGAATACCAGTTTTTTATTGTAATGATCATCTACATTATCTGACAAAAAGATTGTCTCAGAGCAAATTTGGGATAGTTTTTATCATTAGTTTGAAATCCTGCTTTTGCCTAAGATAATCTTCAGTGCTTCTGCTTTAGTCAAAGAATAGGTTCTCATCACCTATTTGTGCTAAGTTCATTCATTTAATTTTTTCTCCTGTCAATCACCCTTATAATTTTTGCAAGTGGCAAAAACCAGGAATAGGCTTAATTTATGCAGTATCCATGGAGTCATGCTTACAGGCCATCCACAATGTTTCATTATGTATTGATGTTCCTTTTCCTATATTATAGGAGTGTTCCCAACCAAAGTGCTATGGAAACTCATAATCAGTGTCAGTATATTGTATGGTCTGTGGTCTAAAGCTTTTATTTTATCTGTGTTCTTTTCAATTTTGCCTACTTAATTTACCTATGTCCATTTAAAGATGTTGATTAACACTCTTGTTCTCTACTTAGTAAAACTAGAGCTATTCCATACTAAGGACAGAGAACTAAATTGTACTCCAACATTTAAAAAGAATCCAGGAATAAGGGGCCTCCTTGGTAGCACAAGTGTCCGCACTATCAACCTATTGCCAGCCACTGCAGCATGAGTTCGATCCCGGGCCAGGGAGCTGACCCACATGGTGCTGCAAACCCCTCCTGTCATGCCCGCTGCTCCCCTCAGCAGTGTATTTTGTCAGTCTGCCCTTTCTATTCCCCGCTCTGTCTCTAGTGAATCCTCTCACTCCCTGCACCTCTGGCCTACACCCCAGCTCTTATACGCATAAATAACAAGTCTTAAAAAAAAATTCAGGACTGCACTATTGTTCCAGAATTTCCTTTTCTTTGTTCTCCTCCATGCCCTTGTTCTCTTGACCTCCTCCCCTCCTCATCTTGTCCTTCCTCTACTCTTTCTTCACTTCTTTCTGGTCCTCAGTTTACTACTTTCCACCTATTTCCCTTTCTTGCCCACTTGGCCTCTCTCTCTCCCTCCCTTCCCTCCTGTCTTCCTTGTAACTGCTCTTGTCACCTTGTCTGCTTTGAGGCAAAGGATCAAAGAACAAGTGGCTAATTTCCTTTAGGGTTATCTACCAAGCCGGAACACTATTAGTCAAAAAGTAGATAGAAGATCAAGTTCCTTTTTTTCTTTGGAGTGAGCTTGTCATCACTTAATTAAATAACATAATTTAAATGAGCTTTGCTTTCAGGTGGAACATTTCTGCTACAATGATGATTATAAATCTGGTTTATCTGATTACCTTGAAGACATGCAAACAATTGCATGGTTGTGAGCAGCACCGTGGGGTCACAACCCAGGTGTAATCTGAAACAGGCCTAATGCGTGGAGAGGATGCAGAGACTAAAGACAGAGGCGAGTCTTTCCAGATTGTTTCCTAGCAGTTTTAATGAACAAGGGAATTTACAAGTTTTAGTTGTCTTAGACAACTAAAAGGTGAGAGAAAATTTTCCCATCTTATCTAGAAAGTTTTGCAGACTTTAACTGTGTTTAATTATGTATGGAGTAAAGATAGTCACAACACATTACACCACATTTTCTATTTTTTTTTTAAAGATTTATTTATTTATAAATACAAGAACTGGGGTAAAGGCCAGAGGTGTGGGGGGTGAGAGGATTCACCAGAGACAGAGTGGGGAACAGAACAGGCAGACTGACTGAAATACACTGCTGTGGGGAGCAGCGGGCAAGACAGGAGAGGTCTGCTGCGCCGTGTGGGTAGTTCCCTGGTCGGGGATTGAACTCGTGCTGCAGTGACTGTGGATAGCTTTATAGGTTGCGCCTTATCCCCTTGTGCCACCAGGGAGGCCCCTACACCACATTTTCTTTCTTTTTTTTTTTTAACACCACATTTTCTTAATGCTGTTTCTGTGGAACAGCTGCTGGAAATGCACATTCAAAAAGGCAAGGCAAGGGTATCACACATGTTCCACAGGGAGGGGATAAGGAGTCTCAGATTGCTTAAGTTCAATTCAACAGGCATTAATGTATCTTGTGATTACCTTTCAACAAGTACAGGTATTTGTTAAAGGCACTGTACATAATATTTGATCTATTTTACAATGCTATTTTTATAGAATCATAAAAACCATCAGGATTTGTTTGAATATTTATGTTTTTGAATATGTGAATTCTATCCTAACATCATTTAACTAAAGCATTTGTGATTTTTTCTAAGCTCAGCCTGTTTTAAAATAACTCTTAAATTAAAATATTAGCTGTATTATCCTCAAATTCTTTACATTTTTCTTATGTTACACATACATTAGTTCAGGGCAGTTTTTATAGATTCACTGGATTTAAAAAAATTATTTTATTTTTTAAATTATGTATATTGAGGTGCACACAATGGTGCATATTTTAGGCGTAGAGTATTGCATTTCTACAAATGTGTGTCATATATTTGTACAATGCCTGCTGCCAGAGCCTCAGTAATCTTCCATCATAGTCCTCTCCTCTTTGCTCCAGCCCTTCTCTTCTGGTAGCCTACGTTCTGCAGTCATATATCAAGAATTTGTTTGGTTTTCTGTTTCTTTGCTTTCTTGAGTGATATCATTCAGTATTTGACTTTTTCCTTCTGACTGATTTAGCATAATCCCCACCAGTATAGCCATGTTGTTGCAGATTGCATGGTTTTATCTTTTTTTTAATAACTAAGTAATATTTCATAGCCATATCTGTTGAATATCTTTATCCTCTCGCTGTCATTGAGCACTTAGATTGATTCCATAGATCAGCTATTGCAAATAGTGCTGCAAGGAACATGGGAATGCATATCTCTTTGAATTAATGTTTTTGTATTTAGATACCTAGAAGTGAAATTATTGGATCATGTAGTACTTCTATTATAATGTTCTTAGAAATCTCCTTACTGTTTTCCATACAGGCTGACCCAAACTACCTTCCCAACAATAATATATGAGGATTCCTTTTTCTGTACATCTTCCTCAATACTTGTTGTTTCTCCTCTTTTTTGATAAGGGTTTCATACAGGTGTGAAATAAGTGTCTCATTGTGTTTTGATTTGCATTTCCCTGCTAATAAGCATTTTTTCTTGTGCCTGTTGTCTTGTTTTAAGAAATGTCTAGGGCCTCCCTGGTGGTGCAGGTGGTCTAGTGCAGCACTGTGAAGCTGTCTGCAGCCTCTATAGCACAGGTTTGATCCCGGCCAGCTGGGGAGATACCCACATGACCTGGCAGACCTCTCCTGTCTCACCCGCTGCTCCTCTCAGCAGGGTATTTCAGTCAGTCTGCCTGTTCTGCTCCCTGCTCTGTCTCTGGTGAGTCCTCTCACCCTCCCACATATCTGGCCTGAACACTGGTTCTTGTATAAATGAATAAATCTTAAAAATCTAGCTCTTCTGCCCACTTTTCAATTGGGTTAACTTGTTTTTGAGTTGTACGAATTCTTTGTAGATCATAGTTCTTTGTTGTTCTTGTCAGATGAATGATGTGCAAATATTTTCTCTCATTCATAGGATGTTTTTTGTTTTAATGATAATTTCTTTCCCTTTGCAGAAACTTTTAGTGTGATGCAGTTCAATTTCTTTTTTGCTTTTGTTTTCCTTGTTGTAGTAGTCACTAAACATATTATCGAAGCCAGTGTCATGAAGTGTTTTGTCTAAGTTTTTCTCTATGTATTTTATGGATCGGGTTCTTAATCCAAGTTTTAGATCCATTTTGAGTTACCATTTTGTATGGTATGAAATAGTGGTCTTGCATATGACTATCTAATTTCTCAAACAATTTGTTGAAGAGATTTTCCTTTCTCCATTGTATATTCTTGGCTCCTTTGTCATTAACTGTTCATATTAGTGTGAATTTATTTCTGGGTTCTCGATTCTAGTTCATTGATCTGTTTTTACATTATTATTCCAATAACATACTGCTTTGATTGCTATTGGTTTTTAGTATAATTTGCAGTCTGGGTGTATACTACATTCATTTTTTCTTTTTTGTTAGAGTTGCTTTGACTATTTGCAGTCTTCTGCAGTTCTATACAAATCTCAATAATATTTCCTCTTTTTCCTTGAAGAAAGCTGTTACAGTTTTGATAGGGGTTGCAATAAATTTGTATATTGTTAGAATATGGTGGCCATCCATGAGCATAGAATATCTTTCCTTTTACTTGGCTTTTCTTTTTATTTCTTTTAACAATGTCTTATAGTTTTCATTTCGATCTTTCACCTCCATTGTTATTTTCTAGATACTCAATTCTTTTTGCTATGTGTGCAGATGGGGCATTTTAAATTATTACTTCTCTTTGTAGTTTGCAGGTAGAAATGCAACAGGCATTTGTATGTTGATTTTGTAACCTATTGCTTTCCTTTTTATTGTTTCTAAGAGATATTTGGTGAAGTCTTTAGACTTTTCTATGTCTATTATGCTATCTGCAAATTTACAATTTTGTTTCATTTTATTTTTTTTGCTTAATTGCTCTAGCTAGGACTTGAATAGTAGTGGTTAGAATAGATATCCTTGCGTACATCCTGATCTTAGAAGAAAACTTAGTTTTTCACCAATGAATATTATGTTAGCTGTGGATATGTACTATATATTGCATATGGTATGTTGGAGTATGTACTTCTAGCCTCATTTTTAAAAAGTTTTCATCATAAATGGATGTTGGACCTTGTCAAATGTTTTCTCTGAATCTACTGATATGATCATATGATTTTTATCTTTCCATCTTGCTCATGTGGTGAATTATATTAATTGATTTTTGGATGTTAAACCATCTTTTCAACTCTGGAATAATCCCACTTGGGCATGAATGATATGTGATCCTTTTAATGTAATGCTGAATTTGATTTGCTGAGATATTGTTGAGGATTTTTTGGTCTGTGTTCATCAGGGATATTGGTACATAGTTTTCTTGTGTGTGTGTGTGTGTGTGTGTGTGTGTGTGTGTGTGATATCATTGCCTGCTTTTGGTATCAGGGTAATGCTAGCCTCATAAAATGTGTTTAGAAGCATTCTCAGCTCTTCAATATTTTGGAAGGGTTTGAAAAGAATAGGTATAAGTTTGTCTTTGAAAGCTTGGTAGAATTCACTAGTGAAACATTTGGTCCGGGCCTTTTGTATTTTGGAATACTTTTGGTTACTCTTTCAATTTCCTTGCTTGTAATTGTTCTGCACAGGGTTTTTTTTTTTTTAGATTTGTTTATTTATACAAGAACTGGGTTTCAGGCCCGATGTGCAGGAGGGTGAAAGGATTCACTGGAGACAGAGCGGGGAACAGAACTGGCAGAATGATGAAATACACTGCTGAGGGGAGCAGTGGGTGAGACAGGAGAGGTCTGCAGTGCCATGTGCGTCTCTCCCAAGGTGGCCAGGATCCAACCTGTGCTACAGAGGCCGCGGACAGTTTCATAGTGCAGCGCTCAACCGCCTGCACTACCAGGGAGGCCCAGGTTTTCTATTTTTTACTGGTTCAGTTTTGGGAAGTTGTATGATTCTAGGAATTTGTCCACTTCTAGATTATCCAACTTGTTGCCAAAAAGATTCTCAAATAGCTTATGACCCACAGTATTTCTGTGATGTTCATGTATAACTTTTCTTTAATTTCTGGTTCTATTTATAAGATTTTTCTCCCTCCCCCCCCCACCATCGTGAGCCTAGTTACAGATTTGTCTATTTTCTTATCTTTTCAAAGAGCCAGTTCCTAGTTTCATTTTGGACTTTATGATTTCTATTTCATTTATTTCTGTTCTAACTTTTATTATTCCCTGCCTTGTACTGAATTTTTGGTTTCTTTCATTCTTTTTCTAGTTCCTTAAGTTATAAGGTTAGAGTATTTATTTGATATCTTTCTTGTGCATGATATGAGCCTATATTGCTATGAATTTCTCTCAGTACTCCTTTTAATGCATTTCATAGGTTCCTATAGTAGATCTTGTCTTTATTTTTGTTAACCTCCAGTTATTTTAAAACTTCTCCTTTGATTTTTTTCTCTTTCGTTTAATTTCCTCATTAATCCAACAGTTATTCAGTAATATGTTGTTTAGTCTCTGAGTAAGTTTTTTTCCTGATTTCTTTTTGCGGTTGGTTTCTTGTTTGATATCATGTGGTCAGAGAAAATATTCGATATTTCATGAATTTATTGACATTTATTTTGTGATTCAATATGTGGTCTACCCTGGAGAATGTTCCATGAGCACTTGAAAAGATCATGTACTCCGCTTCTTTGGGATGGGATGCCCTATAAATGTCTATTAAGCCCGTAAGTTCTCATTCCTTGTTTACGGCTGTTGTTTCCTTCTTGATTTTTTTCTCATTTATCTGTCACCTGCTACTATTATGTTACCATTGATGTCTGTTGTTAGGTTTGGTAATAGTTGCTTTTATTTTGATTCTCCCTCATTTAGTATAGGTAGATAGATAGACAGATAGATAGATAGATAGATTGATTGATTTTAATGTCTTCCTACTTTAGTGCTCCCTTAATAACATTTATCATTAAGTAAAATGTTTGTAGTTTTTCATAGGTGTCCTTTACAGCTTTGGAAGTTTCCCTTCTATTACTAGTGTTTAGAGAGAGTTTTTATCAGGAAAGGATGCTGTATATGTGCAATCTTTGGTTTTAGTGTTAAGGTAATGTTCTCTTTGAGAATGATTTGGGAAATATTTCCTCCTTTTCAGTTTTTGGAAGAGTTTCTGAAGAATAGATTCAATTGCTTTTAGATAATAGTCCATTTCATCAGTGTCTCCATTTGGGCTTGGACTTTTCTTTGTCAGGTGTTTCTACCTACAAAATTAATTTCTTTAATCGACATAGAGCTATCTTGGTTATCTATTTTTTTCTTGAGTTAGCTTTGGTAGTTTTGCCTTTCAAGGAGTTTGTCCATTTCATCTAAAGTTGTTGAATTTTTTCCCATTAATTGGTTCTCCTATCTGTGAAATGGCCTGGAAACTATGAAAGTTGTTAGCAGGGGCAATATTGGCTTACCTCATTTTCCATCTCCCAAGGATCACTGACTTTTATGGTCTGAAAACCAATGTCTTAAAAATCCTTCACATGTTTTGTATGTCTTTTCATTGTTTAAGGTAGGAGGGAAAAAAAAAAACCACAAACCTGTTCTTATTTCTCCATTTTGGTGTGAAATAGAGGTCTTGACCCAGATATTTTATTTTACTGTTTTTTTTTTTTTTAAATGTTTATTGAGGAGAAAAGGAACAGAAATAAAGTGAGACTCCAAGGCTGGTAGAACCAGGCCAAGGAGGGGTAAGGAAGCCTGATCCATGTATTTTAAAACTAGGAATATAACTTTCTTGGAAGTTCATTTATTAGGAGTTGCTGTGTCAGTCCATGTTCATGCACATGAGTATACAACCATTCTTATTAATTTGATTCATAGTAATAACACATTCCTTGAATGAGATTAATCTAGTTTTGTTTGGGCTTCTCTTTACACTTACCTATGAAAATATGGAGCATAACTTTCTTAACTCACTATTGCTAGTATCCCTCCTTTCCAAGGGCCACATTGTCTGTGCTTAAAGGGAGTACCAGAGATGGTCTGAATGTAAAAAAACAACTGGTCAGTTTTAGTATTTGAAATTTGGGACCTTATCCTGGAAAAGATTAACTGTAAAATGGCTGTTGGAAAGAATCACGGATGCCTAAGAACATGAAATAGTCTGTGTTGGCTGTGTTTACTAGAATCGTAATGGTAACTATCATTAATATTGTGGCGATCAGAGTGGTAACATAATTATCAAAGGAATCTTAGCTTTATAGAAGTGAGAAATCTTATTTTTGTATTTTTTGCTTATAGTTATTTACAGTTGTGAAATATGCCAAAACAGCTCAAGAGTCAACAAACCATTGTAACATATGCAGTGGTTAGGTAAAGATCCTCTGCCATCTGGATAGAATGTGAAGAAAATTAAAATATTTTTATACAGCATCTTAATAAAAACAGACTGTGCACTTGAACACCAATTTTCTTTGTGAGTTACTGGTGCTCACTTCTCTATTATATATATCTTTTTTCTTTTGAAATTTTATTTATACCCTCATTCCCATAGCACTAAAACAATCAGCTGCCACTTGTAGTAGAAACATTTTTATTTTTTTATATTAATTTTTAAATTTTTTACATCTTTGTTCATTTTTAAACAATGTTTGCTTCCCCCACCCCCTCAGGTGTAGTCCTCATAGGGTTTCCTTCCCCAATGCACCCGTGCACCATCACCTCAGTCCCCTGTGCTCCTCCGTCCCTCCCTCTGATCCCTCTCCCTCCTCCTTCCCTGCAGTATGTCTCTGGTGTATAATTGCCTGTTTTTGCTTTGTTGTGTTTTGTACTGTTACTATTTTTTTTTTACACTGATGTCTTATTTGGTTCCCCTATATTCCTGCTATAAGTGAAACCATGTGATATTTTTCTTTTTCCTTCTGGCTTATTTCACTGACCATAATTCCTTTTAGTTCCATCCACGTTGCTGTGAATGGCATGAGTTTATCTTTTTTGATTGCTGAATAGAAACCTTCTTTTTTATAAATTAAGTTCCCATTCTACAGTTGTTGAATACCTAATTGTTGAATGCAGCTAGCTTATAACTAACATTTATTTTCCCCATTATATGTATTTTATTAAGATAACATTGGTTTGCAGAATTGTATGTGAATTAGAGGGCTATCTTTTTAAAAACTTTAATCTTACTACTTCCTGTTTTTATTTCAAAATGGACCCATACTACACAATAATAAGGTATTGTTATTTAAACTTAATTTATTAGTTTTAAAGTGCAATTATTTTTATTAGAACTTTTTTTAAAAGATTTATTTATTTTTGCATACAAGAACTGGGGTACAGGCCAGAACTGTGGGGGATGAGAAGATTCACCAGAGATAGAGTGGGGAACAGAACAGGCAGATCAAGCAAAACATACTCTAAGGGGAGCAGTGGGCGAGTCAGGAGAGGTCTGCTGCTCCATGTGAGTAGCTCCATGGCTGGGATCAAACTCGTGCTGCAGTGTCTGCGGCAATCTTCATAGATTGCTTCTTAACCCCTTGTGCCACCAGGGAGGCCTTTTATTAGAACATTTTAAGACAAATTCATGCCATTAATTTTCACCTCTTAAAATGAATATTAAAATTAAAAATTTGTTTACAAATCAATGAAAACATAAGCAAAAATTACTGCGTGGTGACCAAATATTTTTTGTTTGATACTAGTGCTAATTCCTAGCTTGCCAAGTGCCACCTCCTCTGTTTCTAGGAGAGGGTTCTATTTATTTTAATCATGTAAACATTTCCAAGCCTTAGGTCTTAAAGCTAATTAAGTCTGAAGTCTTAAATTTAATTAAGGGTCTTAGCACTACAATTTAATTTGACATTAAGGAACAATAAATCTACTTGATTGTAAATACTTATGCCTAAGATTTTTCTCAAATAATACAAATATGATAACTATGGGTTTATGTCATTTGTAGCATTGAAGCATTGTAGCACTGAAGTTTACAGGAACGTTTAAGATGTTCACATTTTAATTCAATATGGTGTTATATACATATTTACATCTCTGTAGTCTTAAATCTTAGTATAATTAATGATCACTTATCTGATATGTAACACAAATATAACTTGTTTCTAATTAATTATTTTCTGTTAGAAAGTAAGTCAGTCATACCTGAATTAAAATGTTTGCATTTTATCTCACACTGGTAATTTTTAATTTGTCCAAATATTACAATAATTAGGAGTATTAAGTATTATAATTTCATGCTAACTATAAATATTTGTCAATAACGAAAACATACTAAATTAAAAAAATTTCTTTGAATAATAATAAACTCAATACAGAAAGGTGTTTGGAGAATGATCTAATAACTTTATCTTTTATTTTTTTCTTCATGATCAGGACCTTATCCATAAGCCAAAATTCAGTTTTTTCCTTTATGGAGACTTTTCTCCTTCATAAGGGTGATATTTTTAGAACCAACAATGGAAAAAATTCTTGGACTACAGTTAATTATAGGAATTATTAATTTAATTTTGGCTTTTCAATTTTTCAGTGATTATTTCCTTGAAAATGCAAAGGTGGATGCAAAGGGTTATCTATGTATAGGGGGTTTTGAAATGCATTTGTTCTCATTCAGCACCTCTGAGATCTTTGTATTTGCATGGATTTTCCTGACTGCTACATTTTTCAAACCAACACTATTTTTGCAGATTTCTAATTGTCTTTCAAGATGTTATGTTGGCAGCGGCTCTTCAAGAATTGATCTTATGCTTTTCACTAAGCCTCCAGTTTCAGAATTTAGTCTTAAAAAAGTAGCAAAACGTTCCCCATCAGTATGTTATGTATAAGTGATACCAGAGTATTATAAAAATAAATGATATTGGCAGTGATTTGCTGCTGACTATCCAGAGTTTTGTATACAATTTTATACTTTGGATGATGAGATAATTTAAAATATTTTGAAGAGTAATTTTAAACTTAATTTTATTAATTTAATCATTTATAATTATTTTAGGAAAAGTTGAATTACCCTTCATAGAAATGCTGCATGTGTTAACATTTAATCACACTTGTTTCATTATTTTCTTCATATATAAACACACACCTTAGTGTTCTAGATTTGAATCATTTGAAGATAAGTTGCAGACCTAATGCCAGTAAACATGTCAGTGTATAGTTCCTAAAGGGGAACTTATATAACTGCTGCACAGTTATTAATATCAGGAAATTAACACTGGTTCAAAACTGTTTAATCTGAAGACCTCATTCAGATTTCACTAGCTGCCACACTAATGTCCTGGAAAGCACATAAAAAAGGATCCAATCCAAAAAAAGTCTTATATTTAGTCATCATAAATTTTTAGTCTTCTTAATAATTCCAAAATCATTCTTTTTCTCTCCTCCCCTTGATATTTTTGCAGAGTACAGTCCAGTTAATTGGCAGAATCTTCCTCAATTTAGGAGTTTTTGAGGTTTCATCATAACTGAATTTGTAATTTGGGCCAGAATATCACATAAGTGATATTGTATTCTTCAGAGTACATTCTGTCAGGCGGCACATAAAATATTTCTTTTTTCCATTACCAGTGAAGTTAACTTTGATCACTTGATTAAGATGATGTTTGCTAGGTTTCTTCTTTCATAATTAAAATGTTTTCTGTGGGCTTTTTACTTGAAGGCCTTGTAAATAGCCCTTTTCTCATCAAGTTTACACCCACTAGTTTTAGTATCAATTGATAGTTTTGCCTGGAGGAATTACAAGTAGGTGGTTGTCAAATGATCATGTTTCTAATTCCAGCATTCCTTCTACATTTTTTTTCTTGGCAATTACTATAAGGAAGAATAATGATCTTTCTTTGTATCAGTATGGACTCTTGGATCATTATTTAATGGGACATAATCCATTACTATCAATATTTATTTTGATTCTGAAATTGCCCTTTGTTCGGCCTGTGGAAGCCTGTGTGCCCTTTTGCCATGCCCCCATCGTTTTTGGAGCAGAATTTTAAACCACTTCAATACTTTAGACTTGTGTGGTCTTTTTGAGGGTACCTTATGTCCACTGTCTAAAGCAGCCAATGTTTAGGAGAAATTGTGTCACTATTTGACCTAAAGGCTTCCCCAGTGTGGTTTTAGTCTTACTAAAGACTAAAGAGAACTTATTGAAATGTTGAGATCACCAGGTGGGAAGTCAGTGTAGCTTTTTGGAGGATGAAAGGCCACCTGGAGGAAAACCAAGGTGCATCTAAAGATAAGCATCTCCAGTACCCTGATGTGTTAAATATTGAGATTGTATACACTCAGCAATTGTTAATGTATATTCAAATTATTGTAGTTTAATAGTTTCAAGTTCTTAAATATTTGAGCACTTTTCCCATGAATGCATAAAAGGTAAATTGTCCTCTTGGGTCCCCTTGCCTGGAAGATCTATTTGTTTTGGATTTGATTGCCTTATTGTCATACAAATGACAAACATTGCAACTAGCAGCATTTTTTCATGAAATGCTGTTTTTAAAAAGATTTATTTACTTATGCATACAAGAACTGGGATACATGCCAGAAGTGTGGGGGGTGAGAGGATTCACCAGAGACAGAGTGGGGAACAGAACAGGCAGATTGACTGAAATACAGTGCTGAGGGGAGCAGCAGGTGAGGCAGGAGAGGTCTGCTGTGCCATGTGGGTTAGCTCCTTGGCCGGGGATCGAATTTGTGCTGCAGTGGGTACCAATAGCTTCACAGTGCTGAGACTTAACCCCTTGTGCAACCAGGGGATTTATATTGTGAGATAATCAATTTGTATTATTTTAAGATGGTAATATTACAGTGACAATAGAAAATGAATATAATGGCCATGGAACTTTGACTGAATAGTCTGAGAATGAACTCAGTTTTTACATCTCAGGAGTAGAAGCTTCCAGTAGGAGCTCAGGTACTAGAAGATTAGGGTGACACAAAGATCTTGCCAGCATGTCTGTGCTTGTTTTGACCCCTCTTTATTCTGGTGGATCCTTGTGAGGAAAACTAATCTTTTTTTCTTTAATTTTTTATTTTATATATTTTTTACATCATTTTTCATTTTTGCACAATGTATGCATTTTCATCTTGGTTATAGTCCCCATACAATTCCCACCTCCCCTCCTTGTTTTGATCCTACTCCCTCACCCTTCCTCCCCGCCCCCGCCACCCAGTATGTCTCTGGTTTATAGTTGCTTGCTGAATTTGATTTTTACTTTATTATAATTAGTCTTTTTCCTGGTCCCTTATTTAGGTTTTCTAAATTCCTGCTATGAGTAAGACCATCCGGTATTTTTCTTTTTCTTTCTGGCTGGCTTATTTTGCTGAACATGATCCCTTCCAGCTCCATCCATGTTGCTGCAAATTGCATGAGTTTATCTTTTTTTATTGCTGAGCAATATTCCATTGTGTATATGTACCACATCTTCTTGATCCAGTCATCTATTTGGGGGCATTTGGGTTGTTTCCATAGCTTACTTATTGTAAATAGTGCTGCTATAAACATAGGGGTGCAGGTGCCCTTTGGAATTGATGTTTCTGTGTCCTTTGGGTAAATACTTAGGAGTGGAATTGCTGGATCATATGGAAGCTCCATCATTAGCAGATTGAGGAATCTCCACACAGCTTTCCATCGTGGTTGGACCAGTTTGCACTCCCACCAGCAGTGCAGGAGAATTCTTTTTTCTCCACATCCTCGCCAACATTTGTTGTTGCTAGTTTTTTAAATATGTGCCATTCTCACTGGTGTAAGATGGTATTTCATTGTAGTTTTGATTTGCATTTCCTGATTACAAGTGATGTTGAACATTTCTTCATATGCCTGTTGGCCATTTGCATTTCCTCTTTGGAGAAGTTTCTTTTTAGCTCTTCTGCCCATTTTTTGACTGGGTTATTTTCTTTATTTTTGTTGAGTCTCATCAGCTCTTCATAGATGTTTGTGATCCCAATTGGTGGGGCGTCACTTTGTTTTGGTTGTTGTCTCTTTTGTTGTCCAGGAGCTCTTTAATTTGCTATAATCCCAGCTGTTTATCTTTGCCTTCACTATCTCTGCTTTGGGTGATGTGTCTTTAAAAATGTTACTGTGGGCCTCCCCTGGTGGCGCAGAGTTTGAGCACTGCCAGCGGTTGAGCGCTGGGCTTGGAGGCTGCCTGCAGACTCTGCAGCAGCACCATTTTGTTGCCCCGCCTCTGGCGAGGGTCCCGCCAAAAAAAAAAATGTTACTGAGGTGTATGTCATGTAGTGTTTGCCTATATTTCCTTCTATGTATTTTATGGTTTCAGGCCTTATGTCTAGTTCTTTAATCCATTTTGAGTTGGTTATTGTGCATGGTGTGAGGTAGTAGTCAAGCTTCATTCTTTTGCATGTAGCGACCCAGTTTTCCCAGCACCATTTATTGAACAAACTTTCTTTGCTCCATTGCATATTCTTTGCTCCTTTGTCAAAGATTAGTTGACTGTAAATCTGAAGATTTATTTCTGGATTTTCTATTTGGGTCCATTGGTTCGTGTGTCTGTTCTTGTTCCAGTACCATGAAGTTGTGATTATTATGGCTTTGTAATATAGTTTGAAGTCTGGGAGTGTGCTACTTCTATTCCCTTCTTTTTTTTTTTTTTTTTTTTTTTAGGAGAGCTTTGACTATTTGGGGATTTTGGTGGCTCCACATGAATTTCATCAATATTTGTTCTATTTCTTTGAAGAATGTCATTGAAATTTTTATTGGAATAGCATTGAATCTGTGAATTGCTTTTAATAGGATGGCCATTTTGATAATGTTAATTCTTCCAATCCATGAGCAGGGGATGTCTTTCCATTTCTTTGTGTCTTCTTCTATTTCTTTTAACAGTGTTTTATAGTTTTCTTCATATAGGTCCTTTACCTCTTTTGTTAGGTGTATTCCCAAGTATTTGATTTTTTTTTTTTTTTTGAGGAAAACTAATCTTGTTGGTGCCTCAAAAAATGTTGTGAAAACATTTCTAATAATTATGAAATTATGAACTTGTTAATATTTTATTACAATTTACTACAATTGGAAAGGGCTCTAGTAGGTGATTCAGAGATTTCTCTCATAGTATGTAAAGAAAAAAAAAACCCAGAAATGGTTTATTAATCATGGATTTACCAGGCAAAGAAATAAATATCTGGTGAAAGGGCAGCTAAAAGTCAGTTGGGTTACTAGATTCCTGAAGAGTCCTAAAACTAATTAAAATCCATCAGATATTGCTTATGTATTTTGTCAGGAATGCTAATTCCCACCCCCCCCAGACATAATCTCTAAATTATGTTACACTGAAGGTTCTGCCCAAGTCAAAGTTGGGCTTGTTTTCTCCATCGAAGTGCTCTTTCCTACCTTCTTTACTAAACTGTCTCCCACTTGCACTTTATTTTATTGAAGTAACATTGCTTTATATGATTATATAAGTTTCACATGTTTATTAAATCATATATATATGATTTAATATATTTATTATATATATTTAATATATTTATATATGATTTAATATATTTATTAAATCATATCATATATATATATATACAATATAAAATTCACTGCCTAAAGTCCAAATCTGTCCTTCACCTTCCCATTTTACCCTTTTGTATTGGAACAATGCAGGAATTAGCATTGTTCCAATGCTAATTAAAATGACCCTGTGCTAGCATACTCATTTTACATCCCATATCACATCTTACTTCCTCACAAACACTGTGACAAAGTCCTTATTCCCTACTATGCACCCACATACTTATGCCTCCATAACTTCTTGTTACACTTGTGATTTTCCATTTGTTTTGCTGATTATTTAAATCATGTCTCTTTCCCTTACTAGACTTTTAACTCCTCATATGCAGAAGCCATACCTGGTTTTGCTGGTTATTATAGCCTTAGTGCTTAGCAGGACTGGCACGTAGTAAGTACTATGTAAATATTTTTAAATAGATGAGTCCTATACCATTTCAATGTGGTAAAATGCACAAAGAACCTTAAAAGGAAGATTGAGCTCTCCTTTCTTGTGCAGTGATTTATCTCCCCTTGTGAGGACCAGAATGAATGTTTGAGAACATTTGCTCTAGTTCAGAGTAGTAAGATAAAATTTTATCCTGGTATAAATAAACTTTGTTCTGCTGAGAAACTGGCCCACTTCATCATTGGAGAAATTTTGGCCTTTTACAAGTTTACTGAAATCAAATAGAAAATCAGAGGCGAGATTATGTTGTTAGGTTTCCTATCTATTATGTTGATAAGTAGAAAATATCTTCACAAGTAGCTACTGCAGGATGTTAATAGAAATGAGGGTATGTCTGTAAACTGAAAATTTAGTTCTCATGATTTCAAATAGGATAACATACATAGGTCTTCTATAAAGTTTATATATGCAGGGAAGATTTTGTGAAGTTCTTTGTCTTAGTGGCTTTCTATTCAGGGTATGAAATATTCATTGAGCCCACTGTACTTCTTCCTTTTCTTCTCCGCACTCCATTCTCCTGGTCACCTGCTTATTCTTTTAGTGAATAGCTGTTAAATACAAAGGTGCTTAGACAAGTCTTTTTGTAAATGTTTTCCTTTGCTTCTTTAGCCAGGAGCCAAAAATATCATGTTTCTGTTTTTGGAATGTAACATAAAGAGCTTCTGAAAAATACGGATGGTGTAGCTGAAATAGGATGGCAGTATTTTTTAGGAACATGTTTTTATATAACCAGATGGTCTAGTATATTCTCAAACAAATATGTCACCTCTAATTTGATGAATACCTTCCAAAGGAAAATAATTTTTTCAATAGATAACAGATGGTATCAGTCAAAAGCATATCGAGACACTTTAAGAAAAACTTGATGGCTCAAGTGATTTAACCAAGATTTTCTCCAATATACCAAGCATGTTTTAAGGTCTGAAATTTGTCATCCGCAAATAATTCAACCTCATTTCCAAACTTGAGTCCATTGAGAATTTAATGCAACCTGTTTTATATGCTATCTATAAAAAGGATGAAAATTCCGAAGTTTGTTTTCTGGCTGTTTTTCAAGTGTCTATTGTATTATGTTTAAAAAAGAAAAAGCACATATCTAGGTGTCTTATGTCAGTAAACAGTTTGCATTAAAGTGTAAAAATATTTTAATAGAACTGAACTGCATTTTACCTATGAGATGAAAGGATGTACTAAGAGTGAACTCTTGAGTGCTTCTTAAAGCTATGGCTATATTCATATGATAGGAAAAAAAGAATTCTGAAGCCACAGGTCTGGATAATCAAGGGGGGTACTTACTTAGATTTTTTTTTTTTTAAAGATTTATTTATTTATTTATACAAGCACTGGGTACAGTCAGAAGCGCAGGAGGGTGAGAGAATTCACCAGAGCCAGAGCGGGGAGCAGAGCAGGCAGAAGGTCCAAAGTACACTGCTGAGGGGAGCAGCGGGCGGCCGGAGAGGTCTGCGTGCCATGTGGGACCCTCCTCCAGAGGTCGCGGAGCAGCCGGGGATCGAACCGGCGCTGCAGAGGCTGCAGGCAGCTTCGCAACCCAGCGCTCAACCGCTGCGCCACCGGGGAGGCCCGGTACTTACTTAGATTATGAGTCATTTTTTATGCTCTTACTTCTGGCAAATGATACTTTAACAGGGTCATGGTTCAGATACCCCTAACATACCTGTCTGTTCATAGTAAAATCTAATGAAATTCAGGCATGGCAGTAGGATTGATAAAGTAAAAATCAGAATGTTCTCTTTCTGCATGCCTCTCATCAATATATAAATGGATGTGGGGCCATACAATTTACTATCTTACCTGTGATATGTTTGTGAGAAAAAGGGACAAAGCTCGTAGTTATAAAAAGACAGTAAATATAAACTGGTGCTGTCCAGTGAAAGTTGGAATATATATTCATAGTACGCCCTGAGAAATGAGTGTACTTTTTTCTGACTGGCATATTTTGGAGAGTGGTCACTCTTTGGCCAGTGGGTAGGCAGGTAATTTTATATTGCCTAATTTTATATTTACTGTTTCCAGATTTTATCAACATTACAGGTAAGGACTTTTCTTTAAGACAATATACAGTTCTGTTTCTTTTTTTTTTAAGATTTATTTATTCATACAGGAACTGGGGTACAGGCCAGATTCACGGGAGGATGAGAGGATTCACCAGAGACAGAGCGGGGAACAGAACAGGCAGACTGTTGAAATACACTGCTGAAGGGAGCAGTGGGTGAGACAGGAGAGGTCTGCTGTGCCATGTGGGATTCTCGCCGGCTGGCCGGGATCGAACTCATGCTGCAGAGACTGCGCCCAGTGAGGTGCTCAACTGTCTGCGCCACCAGGGAGGCCCCAGTTCTGTTTCTTAACTTAGATCTCAAATAATTATGTTTGCTTGTTTTATTGCAATGGGAATGAAATTCTGCTTACATGTATGATGTCATAGTTCACAGGAAGGCAACAATACCAGTGTAACAAATTTTTAAAAACAGGATAAATTGCAAATATATGTTTTTAAACATATTGAATTGCAATATCAGTAAGGGGAATACATGGAATAACATTCCAGAGAGAAGAAGAAACTTCAGAGATGAGTTTATGATTGCCAAACATTTTTTTTCTCTGTGCATTTGTGTGCTCAGTCTGAGAAGATTGGCCTTCATTTAAATATAGGGAGCCTACTGAAGGAAAACTAAAACTTAAAAAAAAAAAGATAAAGTTGGCACATGACATTGTGAGAGATGAAATTTTTTGCAGCTTCTCCTTATTTATGGGAAAGGTCTTCCTATAGAAAGGAGACATGACATGGCCAGTCCCAAACATAAAAATACTTGACACATCACTAAAAAGTGATAAGAATGTAAACAAAAAACTGAAAATAAATGAAAGAAAGTAAGTATCTGGTTAATTCTGAAAAAGCCAAGAAGAGATGGAAAAAAGGAACAAAGACCAGATGAAACAAAGGAAAACAATTAGGAAGATGTTGCTTACCACAACCAAATTAGTTACTATGTATAAACAGATTGAGCACTATCCAAAAGACAAGTGGATAAAAGAAAACAAAATACAAAAATATGCCCTCTAAAGAGAGTCACTTTGAATATAGGCATAGATTGAAAATTAAAGGATGGAAGCAGATGTAGCATGTGCACAACAACAAAAGAAATTCATTGCAATTACAATAATGTCAGTCAAAGAAGAGTTTACTGTAAGGTACATTGGTATATTAAAAAAATTCTCATAATGAAAAGTGGTCAATTCAACAATCTTAAAACTTGTATGTACTTAATAACATAGCTTTGAAAAATATATATCAATTGATAGCATTTATTATAGAGTTGTCTTTCTCATATTAATCCTGTCAGTTAGGTTCTAGATATTCATCTGGGTGGTAGTTGCAGTTCACGTTTGTGTACTGTATAGATATCATACCTCAATAAAAGTTTATAAAAATATGTTGTGGGCCAATTATCCAGGTAAAAATTTTCATATTCATTTCTTTTGGGACTCCCCTGGTGGCGCAGGCAGTTGAGCGCAGCGCTGTGAAGCTGTCCGCAGCCTCTGCAGTGCCAGTTCAATCCCAGCCAGCCAGGGAGATACCCACAGGGCTCAGCAGACCTCTCCTGTCTCACCTGCTGCTCCCCTCAGCAGCGTATCTCAGTCAGTCTGCCTGTTCTGTTCCCCACTCTCTCTGGTGAATCCTCTCACCCTCCGGCACATCTGACCTATACCCTGGTTCTTGTATGCATGAATAAATAAATCTTGAAAAAAATACATTTCTTTTACATTTTACCAAATACCTGAGACTGAATGAAAATTAGTCATATATTAGAGGCTGCTAGCATATTAAATGATACCTAGTGGAGAGGGAAGGTCACAAGATTCATCAGTCGTATATAAAGACATTTGACATTCCTATATGAAGGATTCCATTATCCTAAAAACAACCAGAAATATAGTTTAAATTGTGTTTTCAGATATTGTTCAGGAAATAGGTGATTTTCTTTCTACAAATTATTGAAACAAGATATTACCATATTGTTAGACCTAGAAATCAAAATAAATAGTGGCTAAACTTCAAAGAACTTTTAAATAAGCAAGTTCTAAAATTATTATTATTTTTTAACATTGTTATACAGTGCTTTTAGGATAGAATATTCTAATATGCATTATGTTCTTTAAGATACTTCAGTTTCATTCAGTTCTCTGCATAACTGCTTAAGATACTAATGACCTGTATTTTCTATATGAAACACTGGTGTTTGTTGGTAGTTAATA
This sequence comes from Talpa occidentalis, assembly GCF_014898055.3. NCBI lineage: Eukaryota > Metazoa > Chordata > Mammalia > Eulipotyphla > Talpidae > Talpa > Talpa occidentalis. The sequence continues at coordinate 91,358,794 of NW_026555331.1, forward strand.
GATACCATATGCTTTTTTGTAGTTTTTGCTAATGATAATACGTATTATTTAGACAAGAATTTAGAAAAGTGCTGTAAGAAATCTCAGTAGTATGTACTTTGTTCTAAGAGGCCTATAAAATGAATGTGAGTCTTAAAAGCTTCAAAATATTTATATAGATTTTGCTTGGTATATTTTGTGATAATTATTACATGCTTAGGAAGCAGCTACAGCACACTTTGGTGCTATTGTAGTTGAGGCGTTTGTAGGATTAGAGTTGGACTTAGAGGACACATAGCATTTGTAGGAAGAGAAAGAGGGAGTTACCTAATATGGGAGCAAAACTAACACCGGTGTTTCATATAGAAAATACTGGTCATTAATATCTCAGAGCACAATATCATATTGAGAAAGAAACAAATACATATGAGGTTCCCTACTGATACCTTAGATTTCGCGTAAAAAGTGTGATTCACCGCCAAAATTCTCCTTCAGGATTAAAGAATTTATGCCCCAACTGTAGGATATGCTGCTGACAAACTCCAAACTGTCAGCTCTTTTTGGGATTGATGAGAATCATGTAGCCCTTATCATGCCTGTACCCAAAGACTGGTTGGTTTTGGGGCCCTTTAACCGAAAATCTGGACAATTCTGAGGGGTCATCTCACCTCAGACAACCCTATAAAGCTGACTAAATTATTCACTGAGTCAACATGAAATCTAAACTTGTCTTTCTGCTGTGACCTTCCTTCTTTCCTTTCCCCCAAGAATGTTGCATCCAAGCTCAAAATTAATGTCATTCTCAGAATTTTCTTTGAAGAGTAAGTTTATTCTCCTACATTTCAACCTAAGTTTTGACTTGGATATGGGCAGAACAGAAAACCGGAGAGTCGTATCTTTATCTTGAGATGGGAGTAGCTGCAACAGGAGCCATTTGGAAGCCATTAGGACTCACTGGACACCATTAACAGAGGAATTTAGGAGAGCTAAGATTAACAAGAAGACAAGGGAAAAGAGCATGAGAGAGCTGCTTCAGACCTGTGGCAGTATACCTGGAATCCTCAGAAGACATTGGGGAATGGTTGAGAGTAGATGAATTCCTGTGGGAGTGGGTAGGCATTGGTCTAGAAACTGATCTTACGCTCACAGGTTAGTGAGACTTGGTATTCACAGTAAATCAAAACCTGGTTGAGGTGACAGGTTTGGAAGGTAAATGGAAGTGGAAAATGATAAGTGGTATGTCAGAAGTCTCACAAAACATTTGAAAAAGACTTAAAGATTTCATTCCTGGCATTTGTTGTCCCAGATCTGTCATCTTCTCTAAGATGTTGATTCAAGCTCCTGAGATCTTCTTTCTTATTTTCCTGTCTCTAGAGGGCCGTCACTCTAGTCATAGTAGAACTAAACACTCCATATATCTGATTTTATAATGAACTGTTGAAACTGGTCAAGTGTATCCAGCAGCTCCTTACCAATAAAGAATACAAAAATAAATTCAGAAAAAATAAAAAGAACTTAGTAAAACTCTTCTGAATCCTCTAGGAAAACAAACTTCTGTATATTTCGCTGTGTGCTGCACGTTGGTCAAAACTTTGGACCACTAACTTCCTATAACTCAGAATGTCTTTCTAGGTTTTATTCTAGGGGATAACTTAATATTGTTTTCTAGAACTCTCCCAGGCTTGGTATCCTATTGGCTTGGCAGTTACCACCAAATAGTTTTCACTGAATATTCATTAGAGGAGAAAATGTATCGAGATATAAGGATAAACTTGGGAATCCTATTACCCTCATTCAAACCTGACATCATTCAAATCTGAATTACAGTAAAGCAAGAAAACTTATTGACTGTAATAAGAATAACTTGGGATTAAAATGACTAAAAATAATCTGTCAGCTTTTTTTTTTTACTTAATATACTATCTTATAAAATTATTTTCTTGTTCATAATTCCCAGTGCATGATCATTCTGTTGGTAGTCAGAGATTTCTACATTGCTTTGAGTAGTGTTAGGGCTCTTATTAATTGGAGTGTGAAGAGAAAGGCTGTTCAGTTTTTGACTTTCAGAATAGGTCCTTGAAATCCACATCAAAATTCTATTTCCAGAAGCCAAAGATTTTTTGACTTACAAGAATTGGGTGGATTGAAAGTAAAACAATCTCTTGAGAATCAGGAGAGAAGAATCTGAAAGAAGCAGGCATACATTTTGGGACTATAACAATTATTGGAAAGAAAGCAGAGCTGAACTACCCCAACTTCTAGAACACTAACTGAACAACAACTGTTTTATCAGCTAGGAATTTTATTTGGCTGCATGTAATAGAAACCAGCCTACGGTACCTTAATCAAGCATGGGTTGATTTAAAGAGAAATTCAGAGCAAGATGGCACAGCAGATCCATGATGTCAATATCCAAGGGTCTGTCTTTCTGCTTTTATCCAATTTTCTCTGGCTCTCATTTACATGGTGACTTCATGGTCACTCTATGGAAGCTCCCTTCCAGCATCTGTGTCCTAGATAGACAGGAAGAGAAGAGGAGGAAGACAATGAGGACAGGGAAGGCAAAGACACTCCCAGGATTATGGAAGGTATTATAGGCAAACTTGACAGCTGCACTGAGTTGTAAGACTCCAGGAAAGTACATTTTTATTTTTATTTTTAAAATAATGTCAGCTTTGTTTTTAGAAATCTGACATGATTATAGATTCACATGCATTTTTAAGAAATAATACAGAGATCCTGTGTGTGCTTTACCAGTTTCTCCAATGATAACATCTTGTAAACTATAATACCATAAGGTAACGCAGGATACCAACACTGATACAATAAGGATACAGAACATTTCCATCACCACAAGTATCCCTCGTATAGTCACATTTCCTTCCCTTATAATCCTGATAGCCACTAATCTGTTCTCCATTTCTCTAATTTTGTCATTTCAATCACGTCATATAAATGGAATCTTGTACTATGTGACCCTTGGGGATTGGTTTTTCCGCTCAGCATAATTCCCTGGAGAGTTATACAAGTTTTCATGTGTGTCAATAGTTCCTTTCCATTGCTGAGTGGTGGGAATGTACATTCTTAAAGTTGAGCTTCTCCAAGGAATGGATTTCATTGGAGAAATGACTGGTTGCCTGGGAAATAGAGGAATATTGGTGAGACAAGAGATATAATTCCTCCCTGAGGGTACCAAGTGAAAACAAGCTAAGTGAATATGGTTGTACTGATGCATGATTTCATGTAGCCTGAGCAAAGAATCCTCATTATTTTTGCATGGAGAGGATGGAACTGAGGGAGGACTTTGCATTGATTCCTGCCTGGAACTATAATAAGATGTATTTGAATTGCCCCCTTTAGAAATGACCTTTTGCCAGAAATTTATAACCTCAGAAATCAAGAATGGGTTTCAGGACATTTAAAAGATGTGGACCAAGGTAGAAGGAAAAACAGCTTTTACTCTTACGCAGGACAGCTTAGGAGTGAATTTCCTCCTAACCACCCCTCTGCTAAAAATTTAAGCATAAATGTGATATAATATCTCTACTGTCATTTAACATGTTTTCGTAAACCATAACTCAAATTTCAGTTTTAAGAACATTTCAGCAATGACAAAATTTGGAGAAGGAATTGGGGGGGGACCAAGAGTGAACTTTCAAATAATGCAAGGCCAAAGCTTATTAATACTTAAGTAAATTTAAGAGCCTCCCACCAGCTATTTTCACTATAAAATCACTTAGAAATATTATTTGGTAACTTTGGGGAATGACCTTCCTCCTTGTTTTTAACCTTTGTATCTCTGTGTGTGCTTCCCATTACCTTTTTTGATTTATATTGTTATCACAGTTGTTACACTTCAACTGTGCAGACTTGCAATAATGGATGTACATGTGCCCACCTGCACCATTTTTTAAGAGTGTTAGGCAAGAGGATGTTGCCCTTCACAGGCTGATCTAAGGAAACTACTTTGTAAACAAGTAATGCCCCCTGATAAAAGAAGGGAAACAATGTATAAATTTGGAAAAATACAAACCTTTTAAATTTTACTTCTACAGGCTCAAAAGTGAGAATCAAGGTTTTCTTTCTCCCCCAAAAATGCCTGAGATGGATACTTCCAGAGGTGTGCGCTTTTATGATGCTATTCATTTGATTCATGATTCATAAAGCATTTTGTATGAAAGCTGGCCTGTGTCTGAGCCAACACACTGACTTTAAAAATATTCTTTGGCCATAATTCTCTGTGTTCTGACTAGAGCAGCAGGAAACACCAACAGAATTTAAACTTAAAGTTCAAAGTAAAATTTGATAAAGAGAAACTTACCTAAAATCTTGTTGGTAAAATTAAAAGGGAGACAGTAACTAGAGCAAAAAAAGAACAGTTCTCCTTTGGAGCTATATTTTGAAATAAAATGTATGTTTTTTTTTTTATTCTTGCTGTTAAAGCACTTCCCCTACTTAAAACAAAATAACATTATCATCGCAGAAAAGGATAGTCAAATGTTTTATTTTTAACTGGAACCAGAATACTCTGATTATGATTAGTTACTACAGTTTTAAAATCTGAGGACCTCATTTGAGCTAGGGGTACATATGGGCTTTTAGTGGATGGAAGTCTGCCTGTTTATATTGTTGACACGATTCCAAGAGTGCTGGATTCCAACAATCACAGACGATACTGCTCTCTATTTGTTTTGATGAGCAGAACAGTTCACCCAATACCAGTAAATTCTTAAAATGGACTTTTATTCTTTTTGGTAACAAAGTCAAAGGTAAAGAATAGAAGTTCAGAGCAAAATGAGGCAGTGTAGACAAGAGGAGAACCCACTATTACTCTTGGTGTTCCATCCCACTAGAGCTAAAAGCTTTAAAACAATGTTTTTTTTTTTTTTTTAAATTAAAAATTACTGTAGTAACAAAAGTGGCATCTTTGGGGGGGTATGTTTCATGTTAAATGCATATTCAAAAGTTTTAACTATATACTAAGCTGTGAATGAGGGGGAACCTTTTTGTGCACAAGCACAATTCTTTGGATTCTGTATCTGGAGACTTCTTTAATAGTTGACATTACTAATGGATAAGAAATTAGGATCTCATAAATTTTACACTACTTTGTTAGAGTGTCTTAGGAAATACTACCACAAGTTATCCATATTCTCTGTGATTTGGCCACGAGGCATGTGACAGTCATACAGTCTGGGACCTTCCTGATTAGCATGAGGGTAGCTTTTTTCTTTGTTCCTAGTTTCCCCCCCCCCCAAATAATAACCAGATTACATAGTATTTTTAACTTTTAATTTTTAAAGCACTACCTTGTGGTAATCACACAGAGTATGCGGTGTTATTCCCATTTTGCAGATGTGAAGTAGAACTTAAGATTTATTTATTTATTTATTTATTTATTTAAGCTTAAGATTTAAAGAGATTAGGTGACTTACCTGCAAGCTTAGAACATCCTGTAACCAAAATTAGAGTGATGTAAATTCTGTCCTCTCTTCTTGCTGTTAATGTTGTGTGGCTTTCTATACCAGCACGATTAGATGACCTCCACACATTCAGCTGGGCTAATGCCCAGCATGTCAAGCCTGTTGGCTTGATTTTCAGCACTGGTTGAACACAGCAGCACACCAATCTGGGGGTGGGGGTACAGGTAGAGAGGTAAGGGTTCAATAGAAGGAGAAACTTGATTCCTGACTGGACCACTCTCCCTCTCTCTCTCAGCACTGGTTCTTTGAGAGTAGGGATTGTGTCTTTGTGGCAGTTATGTGTCTGGCACAAGATTCTGAGAAGTGTTCTACCTGAGAAACTTGTAGAAAATAAGAACAAATAATTTACCTATTGCTGTAGTGCTCAGATTTTTCAGCTCTAAGTAAGCAGTGCCTGATTGCATGGAGACTGCCTGAGGAATAACGAAATCAATTGACACATGATGCCAGAATACAAAGATAATAGCGATGATATAATATCCAGTTAAATGCACCATTCAGTGCCTTTTCCTTCCCTGTCCTGAAGGTGGTGCTGATAAAAATCACATTATGTTATTAGTTTGTTCTAGAAAGAAATACTTTGTATTTGGGGGAATTTTTTTTTTGCTTAATTATATATGTAATATATATAACATCAATATATTATTCTTTTAAATGTCATGTATAATCTCATATATAATAAATGTAAAAGAAATGAAGAAAAATCTCATTCAAGACTAAAAAGAATAATATCTGGAAATAGAAATACCATCACATAGTACCATCTCATATTTGGAAGGATCCTTGGATGATTCCAGTGTCCCACCTTATATATGAATTCCCTTTACAACATCGGAGTGCACTATATCAAGCTTCTACTTTTATCTCTACATAGACAAAACCATTTTCTTACATAGTCAATTAGAGTGGTGTATTGCCTTAAGAGTTACATGTCTCTAATACTAAACTAAACCTCTGGTTACCATAACTGCTGCTAGTCTATGTCTATCTAGCCAGCCCATCCATCCATCCATCCATCCATCCATCCATCCATCCATCCATCCACCTATCCTGCTCTAAACTTCCTGGACTGACATTTAGAGTTAAATTGAAAAGTCAGTGTGTCTTTTGGGAATACTTTTTTTTTTTTTTTGTCCTAATTTGTTCTGTTTTTAACCACCCTTATCATACTATTTCATCTAAGTGAGTAAGGGGTCTCACTCTTGTTCTAAACTAGATTTCAAATGTGTGGCCATGATTGCTATCTTGTGGTAGGTCTATGAAGAGTTTATTTGGCTTATAATTTTGGCCCAAGGAGGTTGCCTACGAAAAAAAGTTTTGTCTGGTTTTTGTTTATTTCCTGACCCAAAAATTGGGATAAAGAGGGTGGCCTGGTGTCTGCCCATCATACTGACCCTATCTGAGCATGTAGACCTGTAACCAGATGTCAGAGAGACTATTTCCATGAATAACGCCATGAGATATGGTAAAGCAATAGTGCTTCACTTTACTGAAACTTCACTTTACTTCACAAACTGTGACCTATGTGAGGGAGTCTTCTCTGCATCCCTTTGAGTCCCTGAAGGTTTACTGCTCTGAGAGTTTTTTGGTGTGGCACTTTGGTTTGGAGAAATTGCACTGGATGGAAGTAAGCCAGCAAGGAGGACTTTATCCAAGACAACTGTAATATGGGGGAAAGATTGAACTCAACTTCACTAAGACAAAAAAAGGGGGAGAGCTAGTGGAAAGTATCTACAGAACTTTGGGTTTGGTCAACATAGCTTGTCCATCTGTGTTTGCTAATTGGCTCTGATTAAAGTTAGGTTACTGACCTACCACAAAGAAAGGGAGAGGTGCTCTCTCTTGATGATGATTGTATTTCTTTTTTTTTTTTTATAAATAATAAATTTTATTGTTATATTCCCCATACAATTGCAGCCCCCCCATTCTGACCCCAATCCCTCCCCTCCCGCCCCCGCCCCCCTAAAAGTGTCTCTGGTTCATAGTTTTTTGTTGATTTTGATTTTCACTTTCTTATAGTTATTCATTTTCCTGGTCCCTTATTTAAGTTTTCTAGATTCCTGTTAAGAGTGAGACCATCCGGTATTTTTCTTTTTCTTTCTGGCTTATTTCGCTGGGCATGATCCCTTCCAGCGCCATCCATGTTGCTGCAAATTGCATGTGTTTATCTTTTTTGAATGCTGAGTAATATTCCATGGTATATATGTACCACATCTTCTTGATCCAGTCATCTATTTTTGGGCATTTGGGTTGTTTCCAAAGCTTAGCTATTGTAAACAGTGCTGCTGTAAACATAGGGGTGCAGGTGTTCTTTGGAATTGATGTTTCTGTGTCTTTTGGGTAAATACGTAGGAGTGGAATTGCTGGATCATATGGAAGTTCTATGTTTAGTAGGTCCAGAAATCTCCACACAACTTTCCATAGTGGTTGGACCAGTTTGCACTCCCACCAACAGTGCAGGAGAGTTCCTTTTTCTCCACACCCTCGCCAACATTTGTTGTTGCTAGTTTTTTTAATATGTGCCATTCTCACTGGTGTAAGATGGTATCTCATGGTAGTTTTGATTTGCATTTCCCTGATGACAAGTGATGTTGAACATTTTTTCATATGCCTGTTGGCCATTTGCATTTCCTCTTCAGAGAAGTTTCTTTTTAGCTCTTCTGCCCATTTTTTGACTGGATTATTTTCTTTGTTGTTGTTGAGTTTCGTCAGCTCTTTGCAGATTTTTGTGATCAGTCCTTTATCATTAGTGTTGGGTGCAAAAATGTTCTCCCAGTTGGTGGGGTTTCTCTTTGTTTTTGTTATTGTCTCTTTTGCTGTGCAGAAGCTCTTTAATTTGATGTAGTCCCAGCTGTTTATCTTTGCCTTCACTATCACTGCTTTGGGTGATGTGTCTGTAAAGATGTCTTTGATGTGCAAATCACGTAGTGTTTCGCCTATATTTCCTTCTATATATTTTATGGTTTCAGGTCTTATGTCTAGTTCTTTAATCCATTTTGAGTTGATTTTTGTGTATGGTGTGAGGTAGTGGTCAAGCTTCATTCTTTTGCATGTAGCGACCCAGTTTTCCCAGCACCATTTATTGAACAAACTTTCTTTGCTCCAATGCATAGTCTTGCTCCTTTGTCAAATATTAGTTGACCATAAATCTGTGGGTTTATTTCTGGATTTTCTATTCAATTCCATTGGTCTGTATGTCTGTTCTTGTTCCAATACCATGCAGTTTTGATGATTATGGCTTTGTAGTAGAGTTTGAAGTCTGGGAGTGTGATGCCTCCATTCCCTTCTTTTTTTTTTCAGGAGAGCTTTGGCTATTCGGGGTTTTTTGTGATTCCATATGAATTTCATCAATAATTGTTCTATTTCTTTGAAGAATGACATTGAAATTTTGATTGGAATAGCATTGAATCTGTATATTGCTTTTGGAAGGATGGCCATTTTAATAATGTTTATTCTTCCAATCCATGAGCAGGGGATATCTTTCCATTTCTTTGTGTCTTCTTCTATTTCTTTTAACAGTGTTTTATAGTTTTCTTTGTATAGGTCCTTTACCTCTTTTGTTAGATTTATTCCCAAATATTTGATTTTTTTTGTTTCAATAACAAAAGGGATGGTTTTTTTGATTTCTTCTTCAGATTTATTGTTTGTGTATAGGAAGGCTACTGACTTTTGCGTGTTGATTTTGTATCCTGCCACTTTACTGAACTGACTGATGAGTTGAATTAGTTTTTCTGTGGAGTTTTTGGGGTTCTCTATGTATAATATCATATCATCTGCAAACAGTGATAGTTTGACTTCTTCTTTTCCTATTTGGATTCCTTGGATGTCTTTCTCTTGTCTTATTGCTCTGGCTAGGACTTCCAGTATTATATTGAAAAGCAGTGGTGAGAGTGGGCATCCTTGTCTTGTTCCAGATCTTAATGGAATTGCTTTCAGCTTTTCACCATTGAGAATGATACTGGCTGTTGGCTTGTCATAGATGGCCTTTATGATGTTGAGGTATGTTCCTTGTATCCCAAGAATTTCAAGGGCTTTTATCATGAATGGGTGTTGCACTTTGTCGAAAGCTTTCTCGCATCTATTGATATTATCATATGGTTTTTATATTTCTTTTTGTTGATGTGTTGGATAACGTTGATTGATTTTCGGATGTTAAACCATCCTTGTGTCCCTGGAATGAATCCTACTTGGTCGTGGTGAATTATCTTATGGATACATTGTTGGATTCTGATAGCTAAAATTTTATTGAGGATTTTTGCATCAGTGTTCATTAGGGAGATTGGCCTGTAGTTTTCCTTTTTTGTGTTGTCCTTGTTCGGTTTTGGTATTAGTGTAATGTTGGCTTCATAGAACGTGTTTGGTATTGTCCCTTCCTTCTCAATTTTTTGGAAGAGTTTGTGAAGGATAGGCACTAATTCGTCTCTGAATGTTTGGTAGAATTCATTTGTAAATCCATCAGGTCCTGGGCTTTTGTTTTTGGGGAGGTTTTTGATTACCATTTCAATTTCGCTGCTTGTAATTGGTCTGTTTAGGTGTTCTATTTCTTCTTTATCTAGCTTTGGGTGATTGTAGAGTTGTAGGAATTTGTCCATCTCCTCTAGATTGTTAAACTTGTTTCCATATAACTGTTCATAGTAGTTACTGATTATTCGTTTGATTTCTGCTGTGTCCGTTGTGATTTCTCCTCTTTCATTGATGATCCTGTTTATTTGTGCTTTCTCCCTTTTTTCCTTTGTGAGCCTGGCTAGGGTTTGTCTATTTTATTGATTTTTTTCAAAGAACCAGCTCTTGGTTTCATTGATCTTTTGGATTGTTTTTTTAGTTTCAATTTCATTTATTTCTGCTTTGGTTTTTATTATTTCTTTTCTTCTACTGGTTTTGGGTTTTTTTTGTTGTTCTTTTTCTAGATCTTTGAGCTTCGAGATTAGGTTGTTTCTTTGAGTTCTTTCTTGTTTCTTGATGTGAGCTTCTATTGCTATATATTTTCCTCTTATTACTGCTTTTGCTGCATCCCATACATTTAGGATATTTGTGTCCTCCTTGTCATTCAATTCAAAGAATTTTTTAATTTCTTTGATCTCCTCATTAGTCCAGTGGACTTCCAGTAGTGTGTTTTTCAATCTCCATGAGGTAGGAGAGTTCCTTGCCTTCTTTTTATGGTTTATTTCTAGTTTTATGCCTTCATGGTCAGAAAAGATGGTTGGTATGATTTCAATCTTGGTGTATCTGTTGATGTTTGTCTTGTGCCCCCCTATGTGATCGATCCTGGAGAATGATCCGTGTGCACTTGAGAAAAATGTGTACTCCGTTTTTTGGGTGTTTAGTGTTCTATAGATGTCTGTTAAGCTCAAATGCTCTAGGTCCTTATTTAGAGCTTTAGTTTCTTTACTTATTTTTTGTCTTTTTTTTTTTTTTACACTTTATTTATTTATTTATTTGTTTGTTTGTTTGTTTGTTTTTCTTTATACATGCACTGGGTACAGTCAGAATCGTGGGAGGGTGAGAGAATTTACCAGAGCTAGAGCGGGGAGCAGAGCAGGCAGAAGGACCAAAGTACACTGCTGAGGGGAGCAGCGGGCGGCAGGAGAGGTCTGCGCGCCATGTGGGACCCTCCTCCGGTGGCCAGGGAGCAGCCAGGGATCGAACCAGCGCCGCAGAGGCCGCGGGCAGCTTCGCAACCCAGCGCTCAACCGCTGTGCCACCGGGGAGGCCCTATTTTTTGTCTTGTTGATCTATCCATTGTTGATAGTGGTGTGTTGAAGTCTCCCACTACGTATTTGTTTTCTCTGATGTCTGTTTTCAGAGATGACAACAGTTGTCTGATATATTTTGGTGCTCCTTCGTTGGAAGAGTATATGTTAATGAGTGTTATTTCTTCTTGAAGTATTGTCCCCTTGATCATAATGTAATGACCGTTGGGGTCTCTTTTTATCTTTTTGAGTTTGAAATCTGTTTTATCTGATATAAGTATAGCTGTTCCTGCTTTCTTTTTTGGTCCATTTGCTTGTAGGATTGTTTTCCATCCTTTAACTTTGAGTCTATTTTTATCTTTTGTAGCTAAATGTGTTTCCTGGAGACAGCAAAAGGTTGGGTTTTGTTTCTTAATCCAGGTTGCAACTCTGTGTCTTTTTATTGAAGAGTTTAGTCCATTTACATTTAGATATAATATTGATATGTTAGCATCTTTATTTGCCATTGTGTTTGTCTTTCCTTTGATTTCATTTATTTATTCTTTTAGTAATTTTTTTTTTTTGGCCTTCTTTCATTGTTATTCGTCCCTCTGAGGTTCTGGCTTTAGGATTCCTTGTAGTATTTTTTGGAGTGGGGGGTTAGTCGTAATGAAATTCCAGAGTTTCAGTTTGTCTGGAAGGTCCTTATTCTTTCTTCATAGAGGAAGGAGAGCTTTGTGGGATAGAGTATTCTTGGTTGGCATCTGTTTTCTTGGAGTCTGTTGACTATGTCCCTCCACTGTCTCCTTGCCCGTAGTGTTTCTTCGGAGAAGCCTGATGTCAGCCTGATTGGCTTTCCTTTGAATGTTATCTGTTTCTTCCCTCTTATCAGCTTCATTATTTTTTCCTTGTCCTGGATTCTTGGGAGCTTTACTATTATGTGTCTTGCTGTATTTTTCCTTTCGCCGTGGAAGTTTGGTGTTCTTCTTGCTTCTTATATATCAATTTTCAGCTCCTTCTTCACATTTGGGAAGTTCTCTTCAATTATCTCTTTGAATATTTTCTCTGTTCCTACATCTCTCTCCTCTCCTTCTGGTATTCCTATAAGTCTTATATTTCCTTTCCTCATGGAGTTAGATAGTTCCTGAAGTCTTTCTTCGGTCTTTTTCCTTTGTACTTCTCTTTCCTTTTCTGATTTGTTTCTTTTTATTTCTGTGTCTTCAAGAGTACTTATTCGTTCTTCCATTTCATCTATTCTGCTTTCATTGCTTTTCCCAGAGTTCTTTAGTTCCTCCATTAATTCTTTGATCTCCTGCGTTTCTTTTGCTTCCCCCTTTAGGGACTCAATTTCATTCTTCTGCTCATTGATTATTTTTCTCATATCATTGTTTTCCTTTATGAGTTCTGTCACTTTTTTAATCATGGCAATTTTAAATTCTCTTTCTGGAAGGCTCAGAAGTTCTTCGAAGTTACTGTTGTTGCAATCTGGGGGTTGGTTTTCTTTTTGTGGTGTGCTTTTTTCCTGAGGAGTTGTTAGGTTGCGTGTGGTTCTTCTACTCCCTACTGTCTGTTTTCTAATTTGTCGTATGCATTGGGACACTGTGTTGCGGGGACTGGCTGGCATCTTGGGTGAACTTCTCTGGTCCCCTCTGGCTCCTCCGGGAGCCATCTGTCAGTTTCAAGCAGTCTTTACTGAAGAAAGGTCCCTGTTCTAAAATGCCGATGTGGGGACACACTCACCTGTGTGCCTGGTCTGCCCCGGCGGTGGGTTCCCGTTCCCCCTCTGGGCTTGGATTGCAGGCCAGAGGGGGCCTGGCGTGAGCGAACTTCCTCTGCTCACCTCTGGCTCCTGAGGGAGCTTTCTGCTGGTTTCAGGCAGTCTTTATTGAAGAAATGTCCCTGTTCTAAAATGGCAATGCAGGATGCACTCCCTGCGCGTTTGGTCTCAGGCACACTCTTCTGCGCGCCCGGTCTGCCCTGGCCGTGGGTGCCCGCTCCCCCTTGGGCTCAGACTACTGGTCGGAAGGGGCCTGGCATGGGCTAACTTCCCAGCTGGCCACTGGCTCCTCCAGGAGCCTTCTGCTGGTTTCAAGTCGCTAGGTGGCGCCAGAGATCTCTCCTAGAGCCCTTGGGGAGCTGTTTTTTTTTTTCACCCCGTGGGACAGGGAACAGAGCAGAATGGTAGGGTAAACCTTAATGGTGGGGTGCTGTGTCTGCCTTGTGCCCCACTGTCATGGAGAACCCACGCCCCGAATTTCATGCCCCGGGTCTCAGTTCCAAAGCCCTCAGGTCCAGGACGCGGGCTGTAGCCCAGTTCAGTGTCCGCAAAAATGGTGTCTTTTGCACCCCGCTCCCATGCCTGGGTGCCTGGTTCCTGATTACTCAGTGAGGGACTTTCACCTCAGTAAGGGTCCCCGCGCATATCCCCGCAAGCCTAAGTCGCAGGCATGGGTACCTGGGCAGCCGCAATCCCGTTCTGTGTTTGCTTTCCAAGCGCGCTGCTTTTCCGCGCAAACTTACCGGCCAGCCCGGGGTTCTGTGCAGGTCTCCAGAGTCTCTGTTGTTCTCTAATGGCGCCCGGAGCCGTTTGCTCACCGCCGTGGCGAATCCTGCAGGGTTCTCCACAGCTCCTGTTCACGGGGTGTGATGGCTGAAATAGTTCCTTTCCTCTCCCAGTCCCGCTTGATGCGTAGTTTGTTCTTGTTGGTCATTTTAGTTTGTTTTTTTCTCCTCTCTGCTGGTCGGAGTGTCGACTTTGTGGGTGGGGGAGGGTAGCAGGGTTCTGCGCTTTCCTCCCTTCTAGTCCTCTTTTATAGCAACTTTCTTCTTCGGGTAGTTTGCTGGAGTCGTCCGTTTATCTTCCGTGTCCCAGTTCTCACTGGGACCTGCCGCTTTTCCTCCCTAATAACTTTTTTTTTAATGGGAGATCTTACTCGCAGCATCTCCTCGCTGCCGTATTGCTCCGCCCTTAATCTACTTCTATGTCTTATTTATGCAAAATTACCCTGATTCTCATTAATTTAAGGAGCACGTATGAGTTTTAAGTTGAACTTTTCTATTTTGTCTGCCATACTTTATTTTGTTCCCAGTTCTCCAAGTCATGGATTCGGACTTCCTTCTTTCCTATGACACTCCATCTCAGGAGGTCTTCTGTGGTGGGATGGAAGTAGCCATGCACTCCTGTCTGCACCATGCACTCCTACCTGAACACATACGTAGAGGTTGCCATTTTTTGCCATCAAAATGTTTCAGTGTTTGGTGGCTTTTTATGTTCTTTATGCATCTGTTTGACTCTAATTAAACTTATTTATGCAAAATAAGCTTCTCTAGCTGTGTGGAGATTTCTTGACCTACTAAACATAGAGCTTCCATATGATCCAGAAATTCCACTCCTAGGTATTTACCCAAAGGACACAGAAACATCAATTCCAAAGAGCACCTGCACCCCTATGTTTATAGCAGCACTATTTACAATAGCTAAGCTTTGGAAACAACCCAAATGCCCAAAAATAGATGACTGGATCAAGAAGATGTGGTACATATATACCATGGAATATTACTCAGCATTCAAAAAAGATAAACACATGCAATTTGCAGCAACATGGATGGAGCTGGAAGGGATCATGCTCAGCGAAATAAGCCAGAAAAAAAAAGAAAAATACCAGATGGTCTCACTCATAGCAGGAATCTAGAAAACTTAAATAAGAGACCAGGAAAAAGAATAACTATAAGAAAGTAAAAATCAAAATCAACAAACAACTATGAACCAGATACACTCTATGGGGGGTGGTGGGTGGGGAGGGGAGGGATTGGGGTCGAAATAAGGGGGTTGCAATTGTATTGGGAATATAAAAATAAAATTAAAATAAAAATAAGCTTCTCTATACCAATATCTATACATGATGAAGTGATTCCATTATTAAAATATCTAAAGATGCCAAATAAAATTGTACTGGTTCATAAAAAATGTGAGTGTTAATGAGGGCGAAAAAATCATTATTTGATGGGAACGTTAAACATTTGTTTACATGAAAGAAATAAATTTTTAACTTCAAAAGAACTGCTTATTTTTCCATTAATTCCTCAGGACCAAAAAAAATTAGCTATTTTAAGAGGACTATCTGAAGATGAAATTGCAGTTGCTTTGGTATTTGGCCCCTATTCTGTAGCAATTTCATCTGAACAAGACCCGAGTGTATGCTATTCTTTGGCTTTATAGTGCTCTAACCATAGGCACTGATGGCATTCACGATTATGGATTAAATAGGGCCAACTCTTGTCAGTAATTTGTTAGAAAACTCCCACAGAGATACCTATGGTGCTGCTGAACAATGATGTTGGTAGAGTGTTATTTTGCTTTAGGAAATCCTACAGCATTCCAACATGGGGTTCAGTGCCTGGGACTGGAAGCCTCTTCTCTATTTGAGGTAAATTAAACCTTGAGTACACGCTGCCTGGTATCACAATTAGTATCTGGGGTCTGACCAAATTCTAATTTGTGCAATTGCAGATTACTTACCACTGGATAAGAAATATACTCTGTCATATCCTTGCTTTGTTAAATAATTTTGCCTGGGGTTGTTAAATCACTGTTGCATTCTGCCACTGTGTGCAACCAGTGGGCTTTTAGAAATTTCAGCATGAAAGGCTCTCAAGAAAACATGAAAATCTTTTAACATAAGGTTATCTCCAGGAAACTACTTTTCGGTTTAGTTATGTGATTGCATTTGAACAAATGTATTTTTCTTTAGTTCTACTTAGTGGTTTTTAAATGGATGGACTTTTATGATAGGTTTTCAGATCTGGTGCCTTCAAATTTCTTTTTTTTGGGGGGGTGAGATAACAAAGTGTTTTATCAGAGGAATAAATTAAAATATGATCCATTAGATGGTATTTTGCTGAATTTTTTATATCTGGAATTAAAGCAATAGAAAGCTAATATTGTTAAATAAGAGAAAACATTTTTGGAACATTGCTCTTGAACAATCTTTTATTTTCTAATGAACTCTTTTACATCCGAAAGAAAGTATTAATTGAGGTACAGTTGAGTTCTTTGTGAGATTGACACAAAGCATGGTTTGTTTTACACCAGGGTCAGCAAACTATAGCCCAGAGACCAAATCAAGTCCACCACCTGTTACTGTAAATAAAATTTTATTAGAGCATGACCATGCCCATTGCTTATGCATTTCCGGTGGTTGCATATTTAGACACTCTATGATCTAAAATATTTGGTATCTGGCCCACTCTAGAAAAAGTTTGCGAATCCCTGGTTTGTATCATTAACTTTATCTTGTAGAATAAGATAAAATTTGTGGAATAAGATTCAGAGCTCAATCTGAACCATGTGGAATCAGAGTTGAGTTTATACAACTTCTAACTATGGGAGAATTGAGTCATGACAATCAAGTCTAGAGACTCTGGTTAGGCATTTGTGACAACTACAAATTTCCCTTTTTCTTTTTTCTTTTTCTCTAGCTGTAGAACTCCAGCTTTATTTGTGACATGCACACCAGTAATTTGGGTCAGTAGACTAGTGTTGGATTGATGGCGTATGGTTTTACCACACCCCTTACAGTTATGTGTTGAACCCAGTAGAGGCATGTACTTTGAAACAATGACACATTTTAAGTTGTTTTTTAGAATCACCCTTAAGCTACCATTTGCTCTTATCTTATACTATAAGGTATAACTATATACTTCTCCTTCAACATTGGCCCAAACTGTTCATACACCCCTTTGTAAACCATTATTGTAGACAAATCAGACTTTACACATGAATTTTGGAATAGGGTATATACCTAAATTGGTTATTCTCCTTTTACCCATCAGATATATCTACCCTTTTGTCTATTTTATCTTGAGTTTTGACTAAAAGCAGAGCCTGAGAAAGAGATGCATGAAGATAGTTACTTTAGGAAATGAAATCAGGGCACAAGAGTCAGGTGAATGGAATTAGAAAATAAGAGAAGGAGGCAAAACTAATCCAAGTGTGGTGTTATGGAGGCTGAGTGTTAGTTACTGTTATGGACAACTGGAACTCAATCTAAAGACCTATGTAGATCTCATATCACAATTGTTTGTTCAAGATTTGGAATAGGGTATATATATATATATATATATATATATATATATATATATATATATATCTCCACTGGTTTCCAACCCCAGTGGTCCAAGATTGCTGCAGGGACCCCTATCTTCCTTGTGTGGGCATGGTGCCCAATGGGAAGCAATTTAATTTCATGCAGGTGTCACACGCTTTGGAAACAAAGAATACCTGAGGGCACAGGAAACTTGTTTGTGCCTCAAGGTGACATAGCTTCAGCTGGTTGTCTAGCTCTGTCCCTCAGGAGACTGACTTATGTGACCCAGGTCACCCAAAATCCTTTGCCATCTAGCATCTCATTACATTAACTAACATGGCAGAAAATTTGAAAGCAGAATAGAGTGGTTGGGGTATTTATTTTCCCCTGCTTTCTCTCTTCCTTCATTTCCATTGGCTGCAGCTCCTATTGGGTAATCTTGCTGCCATGACTCTGTTTCCCTTTGGATTTTAAATCACCATTCACTTTATACCAGAGACCAGAACTCATGCTGGGAGGCCTTCTCCTGCAGCTGTAGCTTTCCTTTGGATTCAATAACCTGTTAAAAAATGTGATCAGTGTAACTAATAATGGAAGAACAAGTACATGAACAAGGCATGAACAAATATATCAACTAAGTAGTAGACATAAAACATATTGTGTAAAAAAGGGGAGGGAGTAAGACCAAAAATATAATTCTGATAATGTATTTCAATGGGTTAACATTTCTAATAAATGAAGATATTCAAGTATTGGTTAACAAACATTGATCAAATAAAAGTATAAAACAAATTCTGAAAAGTTAAGCTAAATGCTTTATATAAGAGATACATGAAGAAGGAACATTTCAAAATAAAAGCTAGGATAGACAAACAGAAAAAAAGGCACATATAAAAAGAGTAGACCAAAAAAGAAAAAAAAAACATAAACAGAAAAAAGCACATGTAGCAATATTGTTACCAAAATAGGATAAATGACAAAAGTCACTAATTGGTACATGAATATAGTATAGATGTGGGGCCTCCCCTGGTGGCGCAGGTGGTTGAGCACAGCGCTGGGAAGCTGTCCACAGCCTCTGCATTGCCGGATCAATCCCAGCTGGCTGGTGAGAATACCACATGGCGTGGCTGACCTCTCCTGTCTCGCCCTCTGCTCCCCTCAGCAGTGTATTTCGTCAGTCTGCCTGTTCTGTTCCCGGCTCTGTCTCTGGTGAATCCTCTCACCCTCCTGCGAATCTGGCCTGTACCCTAGTTCTTGTATAAATAAAATAAATAAATCCTAAAAAAAAGAATATAGTATAATCATAGTTAAATTCATGTGCTGAATAAAACAACATAAAATATATGAAGCAAGCTAAAAATATCAGATTTCAAATAATTTACTTTTAGTTTTTAACTGATCAAACAGTTACACAGAGAGAAATTGAACAGTTAAATAAAATGATTTATAATGGTACCTAATAATATAATACATATTTATAACATAAATGTTAAATATTATATATGGTATACAGTATAATATATAAAGTAATAATATAACATCTAAATTAAATAATCCATAATATGTTTCATTGGCATATTGTAAACTATTAATTGAATATACATTTTTGTTGACTTAAAATATTAACAAAAATAGAAAATGTATTACTCTAAACATAACTATTACACTAAAAAACAAAATTATAATGGATGCTGTCTTTGAATGTAATGCAAAAAAACCCAGAAATTAGTGATAAAGATGCAAGTTATTTCTGAGCATTTAAGATTAAACAAACATTAATGCAAACTAACTGTCTATTAACTCTTTAAGTTAAAAAGTTCAAATCAGTTATTAGAAACGCAAGAGCAAGGGAGACACTGAAAACATTAATGGCATATTATCAAGGCTGTAACCAGAGGCAAATTCATAGTTTAAAAGTTTTTCATTATTAAGTAAGGAAATAAGTTCATTGACTCAAGAAATGATTAAAGGCAAATAGAATTAAAGAATATTAAATTAAGCAGATACATACATTTATATCAGTCTCATGAGGACATGGACCTTGTCTGTTCTATTAAGAGCTAGCAGCTGTACCATGAACCTAGGATAGGCAAAAATAATTGTTTGTTAAATTGCTG
Organism: Talpa occidentalis; assembly: GCF_014898055.3. NCBI lineage: Eukaryota > Metazoa > Chordata > Mammalia > Eulipotyphla > Talpidae > Talpa > Talpa occidentalis. The sequence continues at coordinate 91,378,128 of NW_026555331.1, forward strand.
TGTGACTGACTAACAATAGAAATTGTGAAATAAAAAGAATAGAACTGACAACCTAAAACCTAAAGTTGTTCAGAGTGCACTCTAAAAGAGTATACAATTCTTTGTCCTGTGGATTTGTGAAAATGGATAGAACATAGCAAATGGCTCTTTTTCAAAAAAGATTTATTTTATTTATTTATGCATATAAGAACTGGGGTATAGGCCAGATAGGTGTGGGGTATATGTGTGTGTGTGTGTATTCACCAGAGACAGAGTGGGGAACAGAACAGGCAGACCTACTGAAATATACTGCGAGGGGAGCAGCAGGAGAAACAGGAGAAGTCTGCTGTGCCACGTGGGTAGCTCCCAGGCTGGAAATGGAACTTATGTTGCAGTGCAATGGCTGGCAATAGCTTGAAAACACTGAGACTTTAACCCTGCGCCATCAGTGAGGCCCACAAATGGCTCTATGGAGGGCCAACAGGTGAGCCAAGCCAAGGTGGTCTTGAATACACAAGGGGGAGACCAGAGGCCTAATTGCTTACTTCTGGGATGTTTGACACCTTCTTGGAGCAAAATTTGTCAGAGAAGAGAGGCTTGTCTCTAGGTGGACCTGGCTTGTGGCAAGTTGGTGGCATTGCAAGAGCAAAAAGCCTTCCCTTTTTGTTTGTCCTTGAACAGGTGTGGAAGGTTTTCATTTTAACCTCAAAATAAAATCTTTGCAGTAACCTAAACTGATTTATGTTAACTGTATGGCTTGTCACTGATAGCAGACCTTTGTAGTTTTAAATACTGGAGGGTAGAGCACAGAGAAAATGAAGGAGGGGGGGTTTCATTGTTACAGGGAAGAATAGGGGCTCCTTAAAGACTCAGATTATTTTATACATTTTTCCTATTTTCGTTCTCCAGAAAAGAAACAAAAACAAATAGAATCTCAACCTAGTGAAACATTATTGGATGTAATGACTGTATAGATAGTCACTGTGATGACTTCCTTCATTTATATGTGCAGCTCCCCAAGTCATGGAATATGGAAATGCTGTTGTTCTTTCTTATCAATCCTTAATCCTCAAAAAATATTTTCACTTTTTAAACCTATGGAATAGGTCAATTGAATTGAAATGAGAGCCTTTCAGTTGAATAAAGCAGATAATTAAAATTTCCAGTCAGGTCTCAGGCTGAAGTCCCACTCACCCGGCCTCTCACTTATAACAACCCCACGTACTCCATTTTAATCATATAGTATTTCCCAAGATCATATTTAGAATTCTAGCCAAACTTCTTACCTCTTCAGGTGCTTCACACAAAAGACGACTTTTCTTCTTGCTTTGGTTTGGAAGGTCACCTTTATCGGGGCTGTAATTAATTCTTGCCAGGCTAATAGTGTTCCCAGTGAATCACACGGGTCTTGAGGGGAGGAAATTGATAATCTAATAACCATAGTAAAGTGAGATATCTTCACCTTCCAGACCAGGTAGCACTTTCTCTTTTTTGGCTGACATGCCTTTGTCTGTAGTTATGATTGCTGCTAGCTGTAGGGAAAGAAAAAAAAAATGTTCTCTTGGCTTTCTCTAGCTTAATAGCATCTTCTGTCCCTATTTTCAAGTACAAAGTCAGATTCTGAGTCAGCCCATCCCCTTACCTGGAAGCAAGGGCTTTTCATGCAATAAGATACAACAGCTTAGCTTGCATGAGGTTTTGGGAAAAGGCCAAATATTCAAAAAACCATCTGCTTGTGCTGCTCATAAATCACAGAAATGATTGCCCTTGATCTGCAGCCATTCCCCATTATAGAGGATATTGGTTTCCAAAAGATGTCAGCATATTGAAATGAGATGGTCTCTTCCAAGCAGAAAATTCCTCTTCACCATTACATTATATAGTGGAGTAGAATTATGTCATGTTAGCCCTCAAAGGCAGATAAGTTCTCAGAGAAGATGCAGGTGAAAGTGTGGTTGTAAATTTTGCAACTAACATAAAGGAAAGTGGCTAATTTTTTTTTAATGCTTTGCCCCAGTCAAATGCTATAAGAGTTTGAAATGATTGGAAGGAAGGAGTTCTATTTCTGAATCTTCAGATTCTTTTAACCAGGTGTCCATCTTGTCACTTGTAATGCTGTTTTTCACAACAGCGGAGACAACGACAGTTAATAGAATGAGTATAAAAGATGACTGTCCTGCAAATAGCCCATGAAGGCTAGACACTGTTATTATTTAGCTCTTGGGGAGCCATCTGTGGAATTCTTGGCATTGTACAAAGCACATGGGATGACAGGATGTCTGGCCAACGGCTTTGATGATCTAAGTGAGACACAACCTTCTGAGGAGCTGGCACCAGCATGCTCCACTCACTCAGCCTGTATTGTGAGAGCCAGTGAAGTATGAGCTCTAACATCCACAACAGGGCCTCCCTGGTGGCGCAGTGATTGAGCGCTGGGCTGCGAAGCTGCCCGCAGCCTCTGCAGCACTGGTTTGATCCCCGGCTGGCTGGCGAGGGTCCCACATGGCACACAGACCTCTCCTGCCACCCACTGCTCCTCTCAGCAGTGTATTTTGTCAGTCTGCCTGTTCTGCTTCTCGCTCTGGCTCTGGTGAATTCTCTCACCCTCCCGTGATTCTGACTGTACCCAGTGCTTGTATAAATAAATAAATCTTTAAAAATAAAATAAAATAAAATAAAATCCACAATGCTTCGGGAACTTCACAGTGCATTCTTTCACACCCAGAGCTCATTCCCGCTGGGGTCTGACAGCAGCAGGTTGCTGGGAGATCTACAGGGAGGTGGTTGCAGTTACAGGCTCATACATGGTGTCTTTGTTGAGAAACCAGTTGCACTGAGGACTCTCATTTGAGTTTACCATGGTCTGAAGTCATTTGTGTGCTGCACTTATCCTGAGTGACACAAGCCTCTCACTGTACTAAGTGGGGTGGCTACCTGAGGTAGGTTTTCAGTAAGCGGTAGTACTGCAAGTGTGGTCAACCTAGACTCTCAGTTTCGGTTTTAATTTGCCTTTCGTGATGTTCTTGTGAGATCTTGTTGTCTTAGCTACTGAGGATGTCAGATATATCAATATTATGACTTGAGCTTGGGATTTGGAAGTCGGTGAAAATCCGGAGTAGGGGAGAAATGAAGAAAATAACTGAATGAAAAATTTTGGTGTTTTATAGACCTTGGTTTGCATTTCAGTTCTACTACCTTTGAAGTATATGGCATTGAGCAAGTCATCTAACCTCTGCTAAGATGAATGTTTTTCATTTATGGTACTAGCACTCATAATAATGTTGTGAGGATTAAAAATAGGCATGTATTTTACATATATATGTATATTCACAAAAATACTTTCAGAACAGAGTCTGAAAGAAGGTAGCTTTTACGACTACTATTCAAAGTAGTAACAATTCAGGAAAGATTTCAGTAGAACAAAGTGACTCAATCAACACTGAACAACTAAAGTGAAAAGAGCTCCAATAAAGACTGGGATGGGCCATTTCTCTTAGCCCCAACTGATTGTATGTTTCATCAGCTCCTGCGGGGGACAGATTGATAGTTTGAATTAAATCAAAATGAGTATTTGTGGGGCCTCCCTGGTGGCACAAGGGATTAAGCACCGCACTATGAAGCAATCCTCAGCCTCTGCACCACGAGTTCGATCCCCGGCCGGCCGGACAGCAACCCACATGGCAAGCCAGACCTCTCCTGTCTCACCCGCTGCTCCTCTCAGGAGTGTACTTCGGTCAGTCTGCCTGTTCTGTTCCCCACTCTCTGGTGAATCCTCTCACCACCCCCCGCCCCGCATCTCTGGCCTGTATCCCAGTTCTCATATGCATAAATAAATAAATCTTAAAAAAAATGAGTGTGTGTGTGTATGCATGTGTGTATATGTATGTGCTCCCTGTGGGTGCACACACTTACTTTACAAGGAAAAGAACTAGGCCCAGTCCCTTCAAGGATGGGGGTTTATTTCACAGAAATATGGGGATTAAGGGAACAGAACTCTATGCAGTTGCCCTTGGGCTTCAAGCCTGGACTCGGGTTCACAGCTGTTTAGGTTATAGCAGCAGCTCTAGCAACTGCTGTGTGTGTGAAGATCCAGTCACTTGTCATTCCTCAAAAAAAGATGTCTGTTACCTGCCACTACCCATGCTCTAGTGAGCACGGCTGTCTTGGCTAAAGTTATAATTTCCCTTCTTCTCTTGACTTTCTGAATGGTTCACTGTCTACCTTAGATTGTGACTCCTTTTTTTATTTATTTATTTATTTATTTATTTATTTATTTATTTATTTATTTATTTATGCAAGCACTGGGTATAGTCAGAAGCGCAGGAGGGTGAGAGAATTCACTAGAGCCAGAGCGGGGAGCAGAGCAGGCAGAAGGACCGAAGTACACTACTGAGGGGAGCAGCGGGCGCAGAAGAGGTCTGCGCGCCATGTGGGACCCTCCTCCGGTGGCCGGGGAGCAGCCGGGGATCGAACCAGAGCTGCAGAGGCTGCGGGCAGCTTCGCAACCCAGCGCTCAACCGCTGTGCCACCAGGGAGGCCCAGATTGTGTCTCCTTAAGGGCAGGGTCTGCAGTTGTGTCATGGTTGCACTGTAAGGTCTTGTCTCCCTGGCATGGCTGATGGACCAAAGGGTAGACACCTCAGCTATAACAATGTTGTTCTTTCTCAAGAGTTATAAAATCAGAATAGGTAATCAGGGTGGAGCAACTGAATTTTGTTAAGTCACTCTCTAGATCAGGGTTTCTCAACCTTGGTACTATGACATTTTAGGTCATTTATTGTGGGCCTGTCCTAAGCACTGTAGGGTGTTTAATTGCATCCCTGGCCTCTACCCAATAGATTGCAGTTGCAATCTCTCTCTGTGCCCTTTTTCCCATCTGTGACAGTGTGACAATCAAAAATATGTCTACATCTTGCTAAATGTCCTCTTGAGGAAAGTAGAATACTTGATATATACCCACATTTCATCTGTCAAAGGAATTCATGTGGTGGTGAAGTTCAGAGTCTTTAGATAAGGAAATATACTCAATCAATAGTGAGCCATGGCAGGAAAAGGAGGGAAAGAATTATGAATCTATCACTTCTGAGTATCTGAAAATCTCCCAGAACAGGAAAAGCATCTTTAACTCTGCCATAGCAATGCTGACATTGCTGTTCACCCAGCCCTTATGACCCAAAAGTTCCAGAAGTGCTGTTTAGAGATGAGGGTGCATAATGGAATTTGTGAGAGACCCTAGTGGGGCTATCTAGTGGAAGTCTCTGGAGTTTGAGAGAAAAACCTTGCTTTATCCCCTCTTTTTTTTAAAAAAAAAGATTTATTTATTTATATAAGAACTGGGGTACAGGCCAGATGTGCGGGAGGGTGAGGGGATTCACCAGAGCGCGGAACAGAACAGGTGGACTGATGAAGTACATTGCTGAGGGGAGCTGTGGTCACGATAGGAGAGATCTGCCATGCCATGTGGGATCCTCCCCGGCTGCAGAGGCTGCGGACAGCTTCACAGCGCTGCGCTCAACTGCCTGCGCCACCAGGGGAGGCCCACTTTTTTTTTTTAGAATGAAGTCAAAGCTTCATATGCACTCTGGGGAAGTCACCTGGTGTTAGACAGCTGTAGGATTTGAGCTACTAATGAGCAACTAGTGCAATTTAATATGTCTAGTTTTAAAGCTGTGTATACCTAGTAATGGTCTATCATCAAACCAGATCCTGAAGGCACAAATTATTTGCCCAGTTGGGTCACACACGCTTCCGCTGTGCATGTCACTATGCATTCCTCAGCCATACCTATGAATGACCTCCTAGGTAAATTCCCGTGACCACTTGACTAAAGATGAGACATTCCTGCCTAGTGCTCTGTGAAGTGCTGACATGAACTGGAAATACCCTGCAGTGTTACAGCTCCAGATAAGGGTGACCTTGAAAGAAGGCTGAGAAAATTAAACCTCTTTGTGGCCAGAATATCAAGCATAACAATTTGTTGTTCATTTTGCCTAAAAGGAAGTTGGCCTAAAATCAGTATCTACATTGATTTTTAGGCAATAGTAATTCTCTGGCTCTTGTTAGGGAAGAGCAAGATTAGAAAATCAGTGACAAGAAAGTTAAGGAATGGCCTGGTGGAGATCCTCTGAGAGCAGAAAATCTTAGAGCATGAAAACAACTGTGTCTCGTGTAAACCCTTGAGAAGACTTATAATGTGGAGGAGGCTCTTAGAATTGAGGTAGACATCATAGCCCACAGATGTCAGCACTTTTTCTTTTCTTAGGGTATGGTATATAATCAGAGGGCTGGGTGGCAGAAGCAGATGCTATGCTTGCAATGGGCTCAACCACATGATTCTCCTCTCTAGATTTGACTTGCCTCCTATTATTGCCGAGTGCTCATTTTTCATGCACCAGCATCCAATCCTGAACCCCAATTTGGCACCAAAGCTGGTATCAAGGATACTTTTCTTGATGCCAACTAAATAGACCCTGGTAAATGAAACCGTAAGTGAATAAAACAAATATTTTTTACTGTCAGAATAGGTATCCATAGTCTGCTGTTTGATTTTCTTTTTCTTTCCTTTATATCTATACCCACCATTTGTGAGTTTACTGAAAGTCATATACACTGTCCGAGTAAACATATTGCCTCAAAATTCACTTCACAGCAAAGTGGCAAGGCAATGAGCTGATGCCCAAGGGATTAATGGACACCATCATATGTCATATCATTCAGAAAATACTGCCCTCATAGGATGATTCAGTGATCTAATAAAAACTCAGCTGTGACATGAGTTGGCAGTTATCACCTTGCAATTTTAGGGTACTGTTTTGTAAGATCTACTATGTGGTCTGTACCTGTTATTGGAAGATTTGTAGAGAAGCAGTATAAACACGCCTGTACCATCCCTGTTTCCTTTTGTTTTTGTGAGTAGGTTATTCAAACTTTCTTCACTTTTGCAAAATACCCTATCATTGTCTAGCAGTCTTCCTTCCACTTTATTTCGCCTAAGCTAATCAGTTGATTTCGGTTGCTTATAACCTAAAGATTTTTAATGAATATACCCTACTGCTGAATTCTTTTCATTAGCAGTAAGAGAAGTCTAATGACAATTTCATGGAAGCAAATAAAATAATTGACAATTTTTCAAGACATGGTAGACTTTTTAGTTATTTATCCAGGATCTTCTACTCTCTTTTTAGAAGAAATTCTGATATCTTAATGAAAGCAAGGTACCTAGTTAAAGAAGTTTTATTACTCAGCCTCTTCTTCAGTGGAGATGACTAAAGACAGACACCATTCTGGAAAAATAATAAAGTAGATGAAATTTTCAGGAAAGCTCTTGAAAGGGAACAATAGACCTTTTCACTCTTTGCTTTCTATTCTTTTTCTTCTCTGCAATGCAGAATGAGTTGAAGTTGGAGCAGCTGTCTTGTATCCATGAATCGACAATGTAGGGCAAAGCCATCTTCTGAGGATGACAAAGCAGGGCAGAAAAAGCTGAGACACCGATGTCTTTGTGGAGCTCTGGACCAACCCTGCATTACTTTCCTCTGGACTGACTCTTCTGAAGGAGGAGCTTCCTACTCTTTGATTAAACCGCTCTGTTTTGGCTTCTGTTAAATTAAACTGAATGTGAATATTGAATGGACATACACAGCTTTCCTTTTTTATTATAGTTTCAGGATGGGAAAAAAATCTTTATTTCCATATAGATGACAGAACTGTGCAGATGATTTGAAGCTATTGCAAGTGCAATTTATGACCATATGTTTTTATTATAGGGAGTCAAAGAACTAATAACTTTTGTTACTGTTGCTCTGATTTTAGCTGACAAAAGGAACACAGTTGAGTAATTAAAGACAAAATAACTATTGATGAACCAATTCCAGATACATTTATATTTAATTTATTTTCCCAAACATAGAAATTACCTTATTTTTTTAAAACTGCTATCTTTACTTTTAACAGTAAATTCCATCATCACCAGAGACTGTGTTTTTTTCCTCTAGTGGTGCTGATGGATTTGTGTGTTGCTTTCGACTACAGGACTGTCTCCACATTTCCTTGAGGAATATCTACATATGCCTCTGCAAGCAGTTGTTAGTCCGTTGTCAAGGTTTCTTTTTTTTCCAGGGCCGGCTCAAGGGTCTTTAGTTTGTCTTGTTCTCTTTCTTCCTGACTAATCTTTGAGATTTTGTACTTGGCCCTCTGGAGGTTTTCCATTTCAGTTGTACAGGATTTTATGCCAATATATCTACCAGGACAAAGCCCAGAAATGTAAACTCCAAGAGTCCCAGGAGCTAGCAGTGCAATATCTAGGAAAAAAAAATCTAATCAGAAGTTTGAAAACCTCAAAATCCTAGAACTGGAGGGGGCATTCAGGATAGTGTGGTTTAAAATTTCATGTCAAGGATGCCTAGACAGTATCTAAGACAGCACAAAGACCTACCCTTTTCTATAACTACCATAGGGAAGCTAGAAATGGATCCCTAATTTCCAATTTACTGCTTTTTATAGGACCTTATCTTCTCAGTTATTTTCCCTTGTGCTTGGTTTCTCTTTGACTTTCTTCCTATGCAATGCTTTGTAGTCAATCCTAATACTTTTGAATATGTTTCTATTTAAACTGGAAATGATTTGCATTTAGTTTACTCATGATATGCTTTCTTGGCAGGAATCTGAAGTTGCTAATCAGAACCAGAAATTGGTTAGTGGTGTGATACCCTGGGGCCTTTACCCATCAGTGTTATGGAGGCTTTTTTTGTATTGAGGGCTTAGTCTTCTCAGGAATTCCCTTCCTAGATAATGCCCCTGTTCCATGTATTTTAAGAATTATTATATTAGTTCCCCATGGTTATTGTAATAAGATCCACACAAGTGTTGGTTTAAAACAATGCAAATTTATTCTCTTATTGTTCTGGGAGTCAAAAAGTTTGAAATGATTTTCACTGGGCTGAAATCAAGGTGTCAGCAAGGCTGTGCACCCTCCAGCAGTTCCAGTGGGAATCTGTTCTTGCCTTGGCTGTCTCTGCTGCCGTGCTACTTGGCCCTTGGGGCTGTTTCCCCCATCATCAAAACATGTCAGTCTAGTCTCTGCTTCCACCTCCTCTAAAATCGATTCTCCCTCTGCCTGTCTCCTGTAAGGACCATTGTGATTCCATGTTGGGTTCACAGGATGACCCTGGACAATTCTCTCATCTCAAGATCCTCAACTGAATCATATTTGCAAAGTCACTTTTGCCAGAAGGTACCATCACTGGTTCCAGAAATGAGTCTGGATATCTCTGGGAGCTACTGTTCAGTCGACCACAACTACTCTTTCCCATTTTGACTGCTCTGTGGTGGCTGGTTACAATGAACACTGACGCACGAGTACACCTTTTTAACACAATTTGCAACACATGGCTAATATGCCTACAGAAAGCAATCAAAGCATTAGCCTACATTTTAAAAATTTCTTCTGAGAAAGGGGATTTTGTGTTTGTCCAGAGAGCAGAATCTATATTGTGTCAAACCAGACTGCTTTGTGATTATGCTTTTCTGCTCTAGGAAAAGAGAAAATGATACTAGTTAAGAGTTGGGGGGGTGGTGGTGGTGTGTGTGAGTGAGTGAGTGAGTGTGTGTGTGTATGTGTGAGGGAGAGAAAGACCCAAAGAGAGAAAGGGGCAGGGCCCACACAGCAGAAATGGGTGGGAGTTTTTTCAGGATCTCTGGATTCCAGTTATGGGGCCCATTGGACTCTGCCCTCACTTTGATCTGCTCAGTCTGCTGTAAGGACCCTTGTGGTTCCATGTTGCTTTCACAAGATGACCCTGGACAATTCTCTCCTCTTAAGATCCTTAACTGAAGGATCTAATTATCTAAGCTAGCTTAGATAGCTACTCAGGTGCTCTGTCAGGATAACATTCTGGCTCTGGTAAATGGTTTTAAAATGAGGGTGCTGTGTAGTAAAAGATATTTGCAACCAAAAGGCAGTGGGGAAAATATTTGTGATGTTAAAAGAATATTTCTTTGTATTCCTGGAAGTACTGTTACTTAATATCTTGAAAGCATTATATATAGATCAGGGTATTTTAGCCAAAAGACTGGCATTTCATTAGGAAAAAGGAGGACTTGGAGAAGGCCTTAGCTCTCATGAAAGTCCCTAATGCTGGACAATTACCTTGGAGTCACTTTGGAGATTTTTTTGAGAACACAGGTAAGTAGACTTACAGAGGTCATAGGGCAGTCCTATCTTTAGTCTCATTTTTCTCTTGCAAAGCTCCCTGAAATAGGTTGCAATTTAAGCTGCTATTAGTGAGCTGTTAGCTGGCAGTGGATAGCCAGCTAGGAAAAGGGCATGAAAAGGTGTCTGGGGAAGTGGGCTTTTAAGCAGGTGGAGGTGGCAATGACAGGATTCACCTCCTCACAGTTTAGATTTTGCCTGGGATTGATGGTGTCACTTAGACATGCGAGGGCCATTGCATATGTGTAAAGCATGGGTAGAAACCTATATTGTGTTTGAATGTGGTCAATAGAAATTGAGTTTTGTTTATAATGCACATAGCCCTGCTCTTTTGTGGGATTCGAGATACCTCTAAATTGAAGCAGAAAACTTAGATGGAATGCCAATGTCAAGTGTGGGAGGAGCGATATCCTACCACAAAGTGCTATGCCTCAAACTACTGGTTTTATCCATGCTTCTAACTCCCCAGGTTTCTCAGGAGGAAATCAGCAATTCCTACCCAGGGCAAAATGAATTATGGCATCTAGGACATGGGGAAATTAAAAGCGATCCTCTCTCATATGAAACAGAGAGGTTGGAGAAGGTTGCTGAGGGTTCTTCCAGAAGGCAAGGAGATATGGGGGTGGGTAGCAGGGGCTAACCTTACATATGTGCTCTGGGGATGCTGGTGGGCAGAGACCAGAAGAGAGACTGTGACAGAAGGTTCTGAAGTGAGGGAGCCTCTCAGTGAAGTAGAATGCAGCGCAGCACTCTCCCCAGGAGAAGGCTAACCCCTTGCTGCACAGCATGCCTGCTCATTCCATGCGAGGCATGGGGACTGCTCATTGCTAGGGATACATTATAAATGTTAGCTCAGCTGACATGACATCTCTTAATTAGGAGCAAGTCCTTCATGTATTTTTGATAGTGCACCAGTGACAAAATCCCTCTCAGTTTAGCAGACAAATACTGCAAGAGAAAATTGTCATCGACAACATCAGTCTACTTGCTGGGCTTTTGGGATTAACTGAACTGCAGTCACATCCAGGCGGCACATGGCTTTAGGCACCTTAAAAAAGCTACCAAATTAAAGCCACATATAGGAGAGGAGGGAAGCCTCTACCCTGGCAGGGAGATACCTTTGATTAAAGCTCAGTCTGACCTTCTTGCTTCATCCCCACAGAAATTGAGACACATTTCCTAAATGGCAGGACTTTACGGAATCATAATGAGCATGAACCAGGAGGCTTTGTGTTACGTTTCCATCTTCATTCTTGGAGCAGGCAAAGGGAAAATCAGGGAAGTTCTCTTTTATTTGTTATCTAGAGAACAATGCCCTCCTCCTCCCGTGTCTTTTGTGCAGAAGCAGAATTATCTGTGAAACGAGTAAGTCATTCTTGGACACCTTAGATTGCTTTCTGCACAGCTGAATTCTTAGGTTATTAGTGTTTAGTAGATGCCAATAGTTTGATGGGAAATCTTCTGTTTTCAGGGTGATATGTATTAGTCAATAATTCACTCTTGGAAAGCAACCCAAGCTTCAGGAAATTTAAAACAAAACCAAAACCCAACAAAACAAATCTGTTTCATAGTTAATGAGGTTAAAATAAACCAAAGGGTTTTACTTTTAGGTTGTCTGATGTTTCATTAAATCACAATTATTTGAATTATAGAATGCCCAAGTAGTCTATTTAGGCAGCACTTCTGTTTTTAATCACATTAGTTTTGTGGAGTTAAAGCAATTAATCCACAAGTCTACTGACTTGAAAAATGTATCCACGACAATATTGTATTGTTCTTGTGAGTTAAATAATAAAACCAGGCTCTTACATTATTAATACCTTCCATTTAACTTTATTTTCTTTATGAACTATAGAACCTAGCACCTTTTTGGTTCTTATTAAAGATGAAAACATTGTGTTATACCCTTTTATTAGGAGCAAGGTCCCAAAGAAATTGTACTTAAGCTCGGATATAAGTACTTCCATTTGTCATGTTTTTATATAAGCAGAATATGTTGCTGTCAGATTTTGGTGAATATATACTCAACCAAGAGATGAGGAGAGATTTTCTGAAGGTAAACAATGCTTATTAAAAAAGGAAAATTCTGCCAGCTTGAATAGAATGAAATTACATAATCTCAAACAGCTTCTCCAACTGTCCCCTTTGTCACTTAACATGTTCTTTACGCGGTGTCAGGCCTCTGAGCCTGCAGGTGGTGAGCATGTGTCCAATGAAATTTCACCTGTGCCTGCATAGGGGAGGAATGTATTATGTTCACATCAATGTGCTCAGATGAAACCAAACACATTTGCTTTTAGCAGAGGTCTGCATAAAAGGGAACAGGGACTGTCAAATGGAGAATGGAGGTGGAAAGCCCTCCATGCACTATTCAAAACTGAGGACATGCTGCCCTCTTGTGGAAACTTGCAGTGCTTACGTGGGCCCCTGGAATTAACTTGCTTTTTATCTCTTTAGGGAAGAAATGATTTTAAGATCCCAGTTGACGGGGATCTCAGAGCACAATTTGGTAATGCTATCCATACACTGTCTTTATTTCTGCATCCATCCTCTCTATGCAGAGTCAAACCTAGACTTAAAGGTTAGGTGTTACTATTGCTTGTTAAAAAAATCTTTGATATACCTTCCTGTGAAGGTGAAAAAAGGCCTAATTCTTTCCTTCAAACGCCTCTTTTTTTTTTTATTAAATTTTTAAATTTTTTTACATTATTGCTCATTTTTAAACAATACTTGCTTCCCCCCACCCCCTCAGGTGTCGTCCCCATAGAGTTTCCTTCCCCAATGCACCCCTGCACCATCACCTCAGTCCCCTGTGCTCCTCCCTCCCTACCCCTGATCCCTCTCCCTCCTCCTCCCCTGCAGGATGTCTCTGATTTATAATTGTCTGTTTTTGCTTTGTTGTGTTTTGTACTGTTATTATTTTTTTTTACACTGATGTCTTATTGGGTTCCCCTATATTCCTGCTAAGTGAAACCATGTGATATTTTTCTGTTTCCTTCTGGCTTATTTCACTGAGCATAATTCCTTCTAACTCCATCCAAGTTGCTGCGAATGGCATGAGTTTATCTTTTCTGATTGCTGAATAATACTCCATTGTGTATATAAGCCACATCTTCTTGATCCAGTCATCTGTTTTTGGGCATTTGTGTTGTTTCCAGGTTTTACCTATTATAAATAGTGTAGCAATCAACATAGGGATACAGGTGTTCTTTTGAATCAATGTGTCAAACTCCTCTTCTTGAGGTATGAACCTATTCCTCAATCATATACAATATTTTAAACCAATGTTACTTCAAAAGAAAAAAGTTTTAAGATAATAAATAAGGGATATTTAAAACATGTAAATAAAAACAAAACCATCTTCTTCCTCTGTTTGGTGTCACTGTCTTTGAGATTATGACCTAATTATGTTTGTAGCCATCTCTGTAGAATAAACTGGAGAAATCTGCACATTTCCAGTTTTTTTTAAATAAAATAATTCATGCAAAAAACTTGGGATAAAAGGTAAATAAGTAAAGGCTAAGGAAAATATCGACCCCAAGTTGAGGAGATGAAAGAAAAATGAAATAAGATAGCTAGTCCTGGGCCTCCCTGGTGGTCTAGAGGTTAAGTCTCAGCTCTATCATCAGTAGGACCTAAGTTCAATCCCTGGCCAGGGAGCTGACCCACATGGCAGCCGATCTATCCTGTCTCACCTGCTGTTCCTCTCAGCAGTGTATTTCAGATCTGCCTGTTCTGCTTCCCACTCTGTCTCTGGCATATCTTCTCACCCCCTACACCTCTGGCACTTCTTCTATGCCAAAAAAAGATAGCTATTCCCTCCTCTTCTTCCAGTTACTTCTTTTAACCATCTTCTTTCAGCTCAATGACTGTCACAATGACTTTCATAGGAGGTAATTTTACTTCCCACTTTATTGAAAAATCAGACTACAGTATATTAATCTGTTTTCAAGTTATTATTTTCCCTCCTTCACTTACCAGTCTATCGGGGTTCACATCCCTAGCCTTCCTCTAACTGCTGGAATAGCCTCCCTGCCAGGCAAGACTAATTTTTTCTTCTCTCAGGAATGCACATCTCCTATTCAGGTGGATTTGTACTTTGAAATTCTCCCCCTCTGCTGACTCATTCCCACTTATCTACAGATATACACATGTCTCTTTCATATCACAAACAAAAATAGACACAAGACAACACGGAAGTAAAGCACTACAAAGCCAGACCCTGCCCAAAGTCCTGCGCTGCTTTCTGTTTTTCTCTCCTGCTTCTCTGCACTTGGGTGAAAAGTCTGCAGTATCTTCAGTTTTCACTTTCTATTCATCACTTAATCTACATGACCATTACCAGGCTACTGGCTCCTTCTGGAAGGAGATGCCCAGCAGTTCTTTCTCCATCCAGCGTCGTCGAATCTCCAGGTTTAGTCCCTAAACCACAGGCTCCTTGTGTCCATGGAAGAAGATATATTTGGTTCCATAAGTTTGTGGTCCCAGATCAAGGGCAAAATGACGCATCTAAGCTGTTGAGATGTCCCATAGCAAAGACATCTGCTCTCTTTCATTTCAACCTACTTGTTGAGTGTTGTCATAAAATATTTGTTAGAATAAAAGATTCATGTCCTGAAATTCACTCCAACATTCCAAAGATATAACCTGAGAAATTTTTTAATATCTATTAAGCATCTATGGCAATAATGTTTTACTAAATACAAGCAATTCTTGACATCCTTGGTTATTTCTTCTTGTGGATGTATTCATGTATTTTCCTGGGATAGATTCAGAGGAATTTACTGAGTTATAGGCAAATTCAGACAAATTATCTTTCTGCGAGACTATCAATTTATACTGTATGCTGTATGCTTACAGCATACATCCAATAAGTGTATTTGTTTTCTCACACCATTGTTCAATATTGATACTATTAATTTTTTTAATTTGATGGGTAAAATGAAAATAATATTGAGTTTTAATATCTAATTCTGGGTTTTGATGAGGTGGAGCACATCCATATACTTTACCCTATCTGAAAATTGTATAGATTATTTGATCTTTAGGGGGAGGATAATTATTTTTTATATTTAGCCTAAATTCTGATCCTTTATCTTTTATGTATAGTGGAAATAGTTTCTATTTGCTATTTATATTTTAATTTTATGTTACATTCTACAACATTTAAACTTTTTCCCTTTGTAAACTGTGATAGTGTCAAAATTAATTTTTTCCAAATTATTAGTATTTAAGAACTTCCCTTTCCAAGAAAAAATGTCTGTTGTCTTATTTATCAGACTTTTTAATTTAGCATTTTCACTCAATCCATTAATATTATCTCAAAATTTACTTGTATTGATATTTCTGTTCAAGTACATGAGTATTTATTTTCCATATTTGTCTTACAGTGAATTTTCGAACATGATACATAGAGACTCTTGAAGAGGAAACTTTCAGGTACCCATGTGGGCACATGTAGGACAATGTGGATGACAAAGGAAATACTTTTTTTGAAATGAAAAATGTTTGGTTAGGTAAAAAGATTTTTTTGTAAAAGACTAGGTGTCAATGCTTTTATTATCTGACTCCATGGTGGTGTTGCACTGTTTAATAGCATTTTTTTTTTTTTTGGCACTTGAGGTTTATCTACATCTTGATTGTTCTGATAAAATATTTGTTAGAATAAAAGATTCATGTCTTGAAATTCACTAAAACATTCCGAAGATATAACTGGCAGTTGCCTGACACCATTCTGTTTCTATATTCATGAAATCTCCCTGTTTTAGTAATAAAAATTACAGACAAATATTGTGCTAGCTGAATTCTGAAAGGGGCAAAGGATCACAGTGTTTAGTAGAAGGATGAAACAGAATCACTAGCTTTCTTGATCCAGCAAATGAGTGCTTCTAGGTGATTTCTACTGAATCTTTGTAGCAATCAGTAACGATTTTAGTGGAAGAATATGGACCTTCCAGAGGTTTTTATTAGACACTCAGAGGTATATTTTGGTTCTTGGGTGTTCATGTAGTGAAGTGCTGCTGATGGCATTCTTGATGGCATTCTTGTCTGTGGCATTCTTGAAATAATAGGAGAATTAATTCTATTCCTCAGCCAGCACTGAAAAGAGTAAGGGTCCAGAGGAAAAATCACAGAGACCGCATTTAACAGTGCACATTCTCTTTGTCTGGAAAGAAAGTGTTTTTTATTTTTAAGACTTTTCAGGGCTCTATTTGCTTTCAACTTTTACTGTAGCGAAGAATCAGTAAAATATTCTCAACTGTTGAGGTTCAGAAATGACCTAATTTAAATTCAAAGGAATCTTCTTTGGAATAAATAGGTGGATCATTCAAGTAGCATAAATTAAAGAGTCTTAGGAGGGGAGGAAAAAGGTGATTAGTCTTCCATCTTGAATTACAAATTTAGGTCTCTCTTTAGATTCCCCACTATTCTGTTTCTTTTTTTTTTTTTTTCCAGATAGAAAAAGCAGTTCTGTGTATTTTTTAATCCCTAATTTTGCTTGCCATGAATGTGAACCATCATAAGGGATGGTGATTCAGAAGCCAGAGGAGACAACCATTGCCAGGCCTCAGTGGCTCTAACCCACCCACTGATGAGGCCTAGTGCAATGAGGACCTGCTTATGGCAAGATGAGTGCTCTGCAGGGGCATCACTGCATAGCTCAGACCAGTGATGTCAGCATAGGCAAATACCGATATTTTCATAGCAACAAATGGGACTGCTGAGATGTAGAAGTTGATGACAGTATAACCCTTGTTGACTCTGATCAAGTTCACTAATGTACCTGATCAGATGGGAGCTTTCCACAACTTCTTGACACAGTCTGAATGGAGGACCAGGGATATCTTTGCTATACAGTACGTACTACTTATATTTCATCAAATGTACCCTTTGTTGTGAAGCTGTCTGCTGCCTCTGCAGCACTGGTTCGATTCCCAGCTGGCCAGCGAGATACTCACATGGTGTGGCAGACCTCTCCTGTCTCGCCTGCTGCACCCTTCAGCAGTGTCATCGGTCTGTCTGCCTGTTCTGCTCACCACTCTATTTCTGGTGAATCCTCTCCCCATCCTGCACCTCTGACCTGTACCCCAGCTCTTGTATAAATAAATCAATATCTTTTAAAACAATACCCTTTCTTTCAGAAATGAGCTCTGGAATTAAACTGCTTCTTTATTAGATTGTGGCAAACTGAAACAGATCAATTCTTCTCTATTCAGATTGTGGCAAACTGAAAAATAACCCTTTGTTTGGGTCACAGAATGGAATGTACATTAAGTTAGTCAATTTTGCAGACAGTCTTCTGAGTACAAATACCTTCAGGAGAAGTCATAATTAAATCTGGGAACTATCTTAGCTGTCATCATGATATACTCTGGTGCCAATATGAGGGCCTTTCTGTAGTATGCTTGATTTATCTTGTCAAATTTATTTCCTCCTATTTCTTTTTGTGTGTTCTTGGCTCAGAACTTTTGCACTTGCTGTTCCCTCTGTCTGAATGCTTGTCATTGTCATTCTCCTGTAGGCTCTGGTCTTCTCCAACATATCTCCATGTTTGGTTTTGCCATCTTTACACATTTACCATCATCTGGCATACCTTACATATATCTTACTTATTTATAATATGCCCCCAAAGCAGAGATTTTTAAAAAACTATTTTTTTCACTGCTAAATTTGTAGAGTCTGCAGTAGCACCAGGAATTTAGTAGATGCTCAATAAACACATATTTTAAATTAAGTAAGCTTTCACACTAAACACTCTGAGCTATTCACTGCTCCTTTATCTTATCCACGATTTCTCATTCATTGCTTATGCCCATTGTCACAAGTCCAAATCCCATCCACCCTCAAGGTCTACTCAAGGTCATCTTATGTATAGGCTCTATGTTAATTCTTTCCAGTTATAAATAATGCAGCATATCTGCATAATGCAGCCTCCCTTGAGCTTTTACAAATAACACTTTCTAAATAGTATGCAAATTTATTTATGTACACTTACATCTACTATATTGTAAGTGATTTGCAGGAAGAACATCTTCATGTTAGAATGTATGATTCTGGAAGCTTGACATATTTTCACAGAATATGTACAAAGTAGACCAGAGCTCAAAGACACAGGCTTCACCATCAGATAAACCCAGATGCTGTATTTGACTAGTCTTCTGCACCCGTGCTAGAGGCTTTCTGGCTCTCACACCCATTCCCTTGCTATGGGCCTTGGGTTTTCATTTGCATTGATGACATGTGGTGTAGGTCTCTACAAACTACATGTGACCCCCTAGGCCCTCAACCCCAATACTTTCTTTTTACTAGGTTATAACTCTGGAGGACATGGCTGTAACTTTTTCATTTTAACAGTTGAATGCAGCCTAGTTGAGGGCTAGGATGTAGTAGAAATTCAGAAAGTAATAGTATAAGGAACAAGCATTGTAAGAAATGAACTTTTAACAAATCAGTATGTTCATCCTGTAGATAGCTGCTTGGTGAGTTAAGGTATAATGATGTTGGGAAGTAGAATTGTCAGCTTGGGCGAAGCATGGTCACTGCTAAATAACATAGTGAAGACTGTGAAATGGAGAGAGAGAGTGCATAAGAGGTTTGGGAATAGAGTTTCAGTCAGTTACTAAATCACTGGGTGATGCAATAGGTCATGCCATCTTTGGGGTGGGAGGTGGCTCTCAATCATTATTGGTAGAACAAGATTGTGAAGTGCATAAATTTTAGTGTCACATAAAATCTGGATCACACTGTGTCTGCACAGACACAGCAGCTGATGTGTGCTGAATGAAAGCAAAGTGAATGCATTGTGAGTAAGATCGAAGAAATGTTATGTCTAAAACCATCAATAGCAAAGAATCATTTGTTTTTCAATTGACATGTCTGTGATTCATACCCTCGGACATTAAAATATTGTTTCTCAGGTTGGTTAGTTACCTCTTTTCATACAATATGTGTATTTGTATATCTTAATCAGAGTGTAAAGTATGTGAGGGAATGAGCTAATCACTGAAATTGCACACTTAATAGAGAAAGGAGATAATAATTATTTTTTATTTCTCATTAGTATGAGATTTGATTGTTAAGTATTTCTTCTTTGTTTGTTTGGATTCTCCTATTTTAGCATTTTCAACCTCATTTTACCATTCATGGCCTTGTTTTTTTCTCAGTCTTTTCGTTATTGTTCAGATGACGCATTCTTGTTCCATTAGCTTCCCAAGTCTGCCATCTAGTGGAATAAGTTGGTCAAGACAACTTTTTGTAGTGATAGTTGCAGAAGTCTAAATCAGGCACAATGTTGCTTGGAACAGAAATTATTCCTTTCATCAGAGTTCAAAGCAATGCCTGGGCTCCAATTTACCACATCTATGTAGTGAAAGTGAAAATTACATTTAATTGTTTAAAATGACTGTAGGATATATAACTATATTTGCTGTTTTGTGAAATTTTGTAGAACTTCTGAAGAATTGAATAACCAAAGGAAGCTCTGTTATATTTGCGATGAAAAGTGTGATGATGGTAAAACTAATGACAGAAATGATTTTGGAAGAAAGACTGAAACTAAGAGCAGGTGTCTTTTCTGGGAAGCATCAAAGATCTCAGCCATTTTCTCCTAGGAAAAAAAAATTACAAGAAGATGTCATTAATCTCCTTATTAACTGTATGCTGTGGAATATTTTAGGCTGGGATGGATACTTTTTGAAAGACAAAGGGAAATATAACTCACAATGGAACAATATAGTATAGTAAATGATGTTATTTATAGCATTCATGCATATATTTGCATAGATAAGTGAAGAATATATTATTGATTTTTAAACATTAATCTGTAATTTTTGAAATATAGTCTGTTTCTAAAAGTAGCATTGACAAAATTCAATCCATCTGGTTTCACTTTTCTTAATTAACATTACAAGATGAACATTTCACCCAGGTGATGCAAGAATGCAATTTTTAGGGTCTGTAAATGATTTTTTAATAATTATGTGCAAAATTTATTTAACCAATCCTAATTACTAAAATTAGGCTATTTTTATTTTTTGCTGTTAGAAATGCTGCCACATTGAACTCCTGACATGTACACAGTGGTGAGAATTTGATTATTTCCCAAGGACAACCTTCCTTGAAATTTAAGGGCTCAAGGTTATACAGCATTTTAAGGCTTTGATTTAAATAGCAAAATTACTTTCATAGAATTATAATAACTTTTTTCAGGTTAGAATTATATGAAAGGACCCCTTTCATCTCACCCTTGGTGACATTATTTTCATTTGACTATACATAAAGGTATAAAAATATCTCATTGAATGATAATTTGCATTTCTTTTATTAAGCAGCCTGAATTCTTTTATGTTTACTGGGAACTGTATTTCATTTGTAATTGTACTTTCTATCTCTCTGATAGTTTCTTGGTGATGTGCTAGAACCATTTATAAAGTTAAGTTACTGGTCACTTTGCATCATATGTATTTCCAGTCATTTCCCAAATTTTTGTGCATTTTTTATTTGGCTTGGGCAGTTTTAACTTTTTGAAGTGTAGCAAAATTCATAGATCTTTTCCTTTACACTCCATTTTCAGCTTTTATGTTCAGAAATATCCCTTTCATTTTCCATCTTCATCTCTGGCTTTTACTTAGGCTTTCCATTTTCATTTCATACAGGACATATCTTTTTGAAGATACTCTTTAGAAATGAAAATTACTTTTCTCTTGATCCTTTCATTCAACTATTTCCTAATACATTTTTTTTCAGTCTTTAGGAGAAATGTAGCAGCATGTTCCATGGGTCATAATTAGTGAAAATTTCTGTCCAGTTGTAGAAAAGTTTATATTTTTAGGCCTAATTCCTAGCATTGTTTTGAGTTTTTTTCCCCTTTTTTGTTAGAATTATAATGGGACACGGGGTCATGAATTCCTTGTCATCCTAAACTATATATACATCTATTTTTATATCTATCAGCCAGTGAGGATCAGGAGAAAAGGAGAAATGAGTGAAGGCTGGGAGTTGTAGAAATTAAGGTAATCCTAAGTGATACTGACCAATTCACATCTAATAGCAATAGCAGAGATATACACGCCTTCTCGCTGGGATTGTGGCTCAGGCTGATTCCTTAATAACTCAAATCTGGAACTCTGAGAGAACTCAGGCAGTCAGAATGGCTGGTGTTTTGATCCTTTAAACATTTCTCCCACCTATACCTGCCCAGCAATTACTGAGCCATGACATTTCATATTTCTCTAACCTCTACTCATTAAAGTGACAAGAAGATGAAATCAAACAGTATGATATTTCAAGTCACAGTATGTCCCCTGTTGTCCATCTGATAACTTGAACTTCTTGCCATTTTGCAGTAGGAAGACATCTTGAATAGGATTGCAGCACTAGATACCTTATGGTTTTATATCCTAATCCACAACGAAGGCAAAGGAAGATAAAGTCTATCAATTACCTTTTGTTCTGTTTTTCTCTTCTTCCCTTCAACCAGATTAATCTAGAACAATACAACACTCTTACATTTAAAAGCATCTGAAGTAAAACAACAGTTTTTGGAAACTCCACAAAGCAGTAAAATGGTTAGGAACCAGGCACTTACCAGGGAAGTGCAAATCCAAACCTCTGTGACATATCACCTGACACTGAGAATAGCTACTATCAACAAACAAACAAACAAACAAACCAAAAAACAAGAAAATCTCATACACCATTGGTAGAGATGTAAATTGGTATAGTCACTGTGGAAAACATCCTGGAGATTTTTCAAAAAGTTAACAGTGTATTATCTGAAAAAATGCAAAAACACTAATTAAAAGTGATACATGAACCTCTGTGTTCACTGCAGCACTAGTTTTAATAGCCAAGGTATGGAAACAACCTAAGCAGCCATTGACAATGGATAGATAAAGAAAGTATGGCATGTACATAATGGAATACTATTCAGCTATAAAAAGATGAAATGTTGCCAATTGGAACAATACAGATGCCCCTCCAGGGGATTATACTAAGTGAAATAAATGAGATGGAGAAAGACAAATACTATATGATTTGATTCATATGTGGAAGATAAAGAAGCAAAGCAGGGCCTCCCCGTTGGCGCAGCGGTTGAGTGCTGGGTTGCGAAGCTGCCCGCAGCCTCTGCGGCGCCGGTTCGATCCCCGGCTGCTCCCCGGCCACCGCAGGAGGGTCCCACATGGCACGCAGACCTCTCCTGCCGCCCGCTGCTCCCCTCAGCAGTGTACTTCGGTCCTTCTGCCTGTTCTGCTCCCCGCTCTGGCTCTGGTGAATTCTCTCACCCTCCCGTGCTTCTGACTGTACCCAGTGCTTGTATAAATAAATAAATAAATAAATCTTTAAAAAAAAAAAAAAGAACCAAACTTATAAAAAAAAAAAAGAAGCAAAGCAAATAAAACAAGCACAAAATCTTAGATTCTGACAACCGTGCCATGGTTACCAGAGGGGAACGAGGGTAGAGTGTAAGTAAAAGGAGCAAAGTGGGTCATTGGCACGGTGGTGAATGGGAAGCAGATTTTTCACGGTGATCACAATGTATGTACAGATGGTTGAAGTATAAAATTGTGTACCTGAAATTTATGCAATATTATATACCAGTGTTTCCTTAAAAACAAACAACAGACTAATTGCAATAAAGTAAAAATCAAAATCAACAAGCAACTATAGACCAGAGACATACTACATTGAGGGGCAGGGGGATGAGAAGAGGGATTAGGGTCAGATAAAGGGGGTGGGAATTGTATGGGGAATATAACCAAAATGAAAACGCATACATTATGCAAAAATGAAAAATAATGTAAGAATTATATAAAATAAAATAATTCATAAAAAAATAAAAACAACAACAAAAAGCAACAAAAATTCACAGATTCATGGTAAGGGGAAAAAAGAGCCAGACTTTGAGTATACGCAAAGATTTTTAATTGATGAGAGAGTCAAAAGAAGTAGACAGAAGAAGAGAAGTAGGGGAGAAAAGGATTTCAAACTACAACATCAACCCCCCAAATCAACCATACTCTTGAGCAAATATGCAGATAGGGCCCAAATCATAGTGGCCAGGGTGCAAGAGCAGAGACACTAAGAAAATGAATCCAACCCAAGGCAGCCTCCTGGCAGGGAACACAAGCAAAAGTTTGCACAGGGCCCACACAACTTGAAGAAAATCAAAGTCTGGAATGTACCACCCAAGCAGAATCTACCACAAGGTCAAAATGACATCCACCTTAGTCTCTCAAGAGAGCGGATCCTACAGCCCACTAAAGCACTGAGGACCGAAAAAGGGCCACCGGTGGAGCCAGCTGAAGGGGCTCAGGCAGAGCCTGAGCAGAAGCAGGAGTCCCACCCACTAGAGGGGCAGCTGAACCAAAGTGGGAGGGGAGGTGGGAGGCCCCATAAAAGTGGACAGCAGAAGGCCCACCCTCTTTTAAAGTTCTCCTCAAGGCTTTGCTCCCTCCTTGGTTCCAGCTGTCCCCGTGCAAGAAGTAAGGAGTGGAGCTATAAGACCTAGCTCTCTTACGGAGAGATGTTTAGGTTTCCTATTTCTTCTTCTGTTAGTTTTGATATTTGTCCTTCAAGGGAGTCATTCATTTATCTAAGTTGTTGAAGTTATTGGCACAATGTTCATTATATCCTGTTATTACCATTTTAATGTCCAGAGGCTCTGTAGTGAGGCTCCTCTTTCAGTCCTGACATGGATAATTTATATTTTCATTTAAAAATATTTTGATGATTCTGGTTGTTATAATTAATTTTATTGTTTTTTAAAAATTGCTTTTAATTATACTGATTTTCTCTGTTGCTTGTTATCCTTGATTTCTACTTTATTTTTCTTTCTACTTGGAATTTAATTTATTTTCAGCTTTTTATGGTTGCAACTTAGGTAATTATTTGTAAACTTTGTTTCCCTAGTATTAGCATTTAAATCATAAAACTTGCTCTAAAGTTCTGCTTTTGCTGAGTTCCAAGAATGTTGATATGCCAATTTAACCATATTTCTACCCCCTGGACTTTGATCATTCTGGGAAGAGAAATCCTATCTTATATCTCCCCAGCACCTACTGTGGCATGTGGAGAGTAACCTCCCACAACTCAATATCTTTCTTTTGCTAGTGTTTTCTGCCCACAGGACAATTTTTTAAAATTATTTATTATGCATACAAGAGCTGGGGTGTAGGCCAGAGGTCTGGGGCATGAGAGGATTCACCAGAAAGAGAGTGAGTGGGGAGCACAACAGGCAGAGCCACTGAAACACACTCCTGAGGGGAGCAGCGGGCGAGACAGGAGAAGTCTGCTGCCCATGTGGGTTAGCTCCCTGGCCCGGGATCAAACTCATACCACAATGGCTGGCAATAGCTTGATAACACTCAGACTTTAACCTCTGTGCCACCTGGGAGGCCCCTATTAGGACACTTCTAACAGCTACATTGCCAAGGGGTCACTTTGTTCTCTGGTAGCCACGAAAGTCCTTTTCCTGCCCAGATGGCCTTGGTTACTTCCAGCTCATGTCCTGCTCAATTATTCAGGACATTCATATTCTTCATTTGCAGCATGTAACAGATATAATACCCAGGATGCCTTTTTAATCAGCAATGAAAAATCACTCTAAGGAATGAGTCAGTTATATAACTTTTTAAAATAGGCAGCCAAACCCACAAAACAACCCTCTACAAAAGCAGATTTATCTCAAAGATTTTTTTTCTCTTAAAACTTATATCTTACTTCAAAATACTTATTATATAACCTCATGATCCAGATGATTGTATTTTCTATCCTGTAGTACACAACTTTTCTCTTGGAAAAGGGGTACAGAGAAATACATTACTCTCCTTTGCATTAGAACAATTGATGGAAACAAAGAATTGACATTTTATGACTAATTTTTTTAATTAGCTTTTTTCTGAAATATTATGATTGCTTTACTTTTACTGCTTGTAGGGGCAGGACTGGCCACAGAGCAGGTTTTCTGATCCCATGCAGACCGGGTAAAGGAGGAGTCAGAGTCCTCAGTAGTTTTGCAGGTTTTTTATTGGGGTTCACCAGGCATATGGCAGGCAGGGGTCCTGGCTGGGGGGCTGGGAGGCAAGTCTTCACTCTATCTGGGCTCTCTAGCGCTCGTTCTGCTGCTTCTCGGCTTCTCTTTCAGCTTCTGCTTCGGCTTCTACTGCTGCTGCTGGCGTCCCTGTGACGCCGCCCTTAAAAAAAAGCACAGACTTAGCTCAGCTGAATCCCATCTACCTATGCCCACACCCTACTCCAGGTGCCCGCCATCAGGCAAGCATTCAGGACAAGGATCCATCATCTCTCCTGATGGCGGAAGGGCAGAAAAGCCTGATATTTTCTTTACCCTACACTGCTGCTTTAGCCAAGCTCAACTTTATCATGCAAAATCATGAAATACAAGTGTGACTATAACAGGTTCTTTAATTTCTCAGGTGGCCTGGCAGTTTTATTATGAAGACTCCAAAGAGGTCCTCTTGTTTTTCATTTAAGTCAGCTGAATATTTTCCTGTCAGAGCTACTAGGCATAACACGATTGGCAAGTTTATCTTCAAAATCATTTAGAGTTGTTTGGGATGGAGATTGCAGCCACTTGAGTTGCTTGACAGCTGATCTGCAGTGAATCAGGAGGCAGAAGTAAATGAATCCCATGACTTTCTCTCTGGAGGAGCCTCTCTGCAAACAATCTTGTCAAAGAGGAATGTGATGTCTCTCACTGATATAGAAATAGAAGTGAGTTTTCTAGCAAGGCACAGAAAGTAATTAAACATTTGAGCATTTGACTGGCAGCCTCACTATCAGAAGTGCTTTTTTTTTAATATTTTAAAACTTTAAAAAAATTTTTTCTAAAGATTTATTTATTCAAGCATATAAGAACCAGGGTACAGGCCAGATGTGCGGGAGGGTGAGAGGATTCACCAGAGATAGAGCGGGGAGCAGAACAGGCAGACTGATGGAAACACACTGCTGAGGGGAGCAGTGGGCAAGACAGGAGAGGTCTGCCGTGCCATGTGGGTATCTCCCTGGCCGGCCAGGATCGAACCCGTGCTGCAGAGGCTGCGGACAGTTTCACAGCGCTGCGCTCAACTGCCTGTGCCACCAGAGAGGCCCAGAAGCTCTTCTTGAATTGCTGACTTATCTAGCTCCAAGGAGATGAAATTTGGAGCTTGCCCACACATTTGGGGGGAAGGTAACACCAACTGTGTTTGTGGTTCACTCAAGAAGCTCGAGCTTTTATGTGCAAAGCATAAATAGTGGAAAGTTAGGCAACTAAGAGAGGTTTCTGATTGTTTAAGCAAATTGATTCTATTATATGAATCAATGCTTATTATATAAATGAACATATTTTATAATACAGTGGTTTTATCTCCGTGTAGGAGGCATTTGAAATGTATATTTCAGGCCATGGGACACAGGGCTTTTGTTTGTTTTTTGGTGGACTTCATATGTTCTGTGAAAACTTGAGAAAAACTTTTGGGAATGAAAGGGGTAAACCTAGAGCAGGTCAGCTATCTGAGAAATGTATGAGTTCTCATTAATTATAGAAGTCGTCAAGTCTGTAAATGCAACTGACATCTTTGAATCTTAACACTTTCTTTTTTTAAAAAAAGTGATTTTATTTAACAAAAAACATTTAAAATATAGGAAAGAATGGAAAAAGTTGACTTCATTAAGATTACAAACTTTGCTCATAAAAGTACATGACAGTAAACTACAGAGGGGAGAAGACCCTGCAACTCACATAAGTAATAGAGATCCCGGGTACATAAAGTTTCCCTACAAAGCAGTAGGAAAATGGAAGCATTGAGCAGGCACTTTACAAACTGGAAATCCAATAGCCAACCACCAGGTATCATATTTCTAAGAGCTTGACAAAATTTAAAGTGATAACCATTTTTGTGAGAATGAGGATCAAAGGTGATTCTCAACACCTGATTAGGGCATGTAGTGCCAGCAAGGCACGGAGCAGTTTTCTGTGATCCTGGCAGAGGGTGAAAGAGGAGTCCTGGAGCTCTCAATGGCTTTTTCAGGCTTTTAATGAGATTTCTGCACCATTTGTAGTGAGGCAACCCGGTGCAGGGCAGGTAGGGAGGCCTGGGGGCCAAAGGCTGGTGTGGAGGCCTCAGGCCAATCTTTACTCTTTCTGGGCTCTCTGGCTTTCCCATGGTCTCTTTGCTGGTCTCTACTGCAGTGGCCCTCTGCTGCCTCCGGGCCCTATATGCTCAGTCTCTGGCTCAGGTGCTCCCACTCACCCACACCCACACCATGCTCCAGGTGCTGCCATCAGTCACCAGTGCAAGACCTTGTCAATCATTGATGCTAATGGCCGGAGGGCAGAAAAAACCCACAGGGTAGGAGAGGGTTGTATTTAGCAAATGGAAAACAACTTAAATATCTATATAAATTGGAATTGGTAACAAATTTGAGATAAAGAACATTTGACTTTTAAAATGATCCATTTCCCTATCTCCTCCCCACTCCCTGCCCCAGGAGGCTTTATTGTGAAGACAGAAGTTTTCCTTTCAATACGCTATAGTCTGAATTACAGGGAAACAGCTCAAATGGAATTCCCACCTTTTTTTTTTTTCCTTCCTAACTACAAATAGGGGATGAACAGTTTAAAGAGCTTCATCCTCTAGGACAAATAACAATAGCCTGTGTTTGCAGTTACTTCATCTTTGCCCCAACCTGTGAGGTAGGCAAGGCAGGAATTAGCATTGTGTTTTATAAAAAAGGTTATGGTGAGGTGACTTGTTTAACCTCATACTGTTAATAAGTGACAGTTGGCATTCTCACCTAGACTTCAGGGTTTTATCTCCCAAAACTGCAGTAATTTCTTTTTCTTTTCTTTTCTTCTAGAAATGAAGAGGTGCAAATATTCACTGAAGACATTATGTCTGGACTAAACATTTGTGAGGGAATAATTGGGAATTGTTACATTTTAAAAAAATGGTCCTAAAAATATTGACTGTCTTACTATATCAGCCACAAAAGATCTAGAGTGTTACTGGCTTCAAATGTGAGGTTATCCAGTTAAATATTTAAAAAATTGAGATATAAAAATTTGAGGACTTAGGCTAAGAGAAATAAGTCAGATGTGTAGGGCAAATAAAGTTATCAGGCTTTTTAACCCCCTGCTGCTGCTGGCGTGGATGCCAAGGCCAAGGGGTGTGGGCGCAGCAGGCACAGCTTTGGTTGTGGACACCTGAGCCCAGACAGCAGGGAGTGCGCATGTGTGAATGTTCACACCTGTGCTGAGAGGCAATGGTATAAAGGGCGGCTCACTGAGGTGAGACCACGAGACTGAGAATGCCAGAGAGGGTGAAAAGATTCACAGGGGTCTGAGAGACTAGCAAGCCTGGTCCCCCTTACGGGTCCAGTCCGTGCCTGCCTCCTTGCATGCCAGACTCCCTGCCTGGGGTGCTTGTGTGCCTGCTCTAGCATTCAAAGCCTTTAAAATCTACTGAGGGCTCCAAGATTCCTTTATCTGTCTGCTCAAATTGAAAGTGAACCTGCCTTGTGCATGGTTGCACAACAGATGATGAATTTTATGTGATCTCACACATGTGTGGTCACTATGAAATGATGGATAGTAACTAAATTTATAGTGGTTATCGTTTCACAATATGTGAAAGTTGTTATTCCACTGTCTACTTTAAACTATACACTCTTGTATGTAAATTACATCACTTAAAATTGAAAAAGGAATATTTTAAAAGTTTGAGATGTAAGAGTCAAGAGATTTGACAGTTCTGTGAAAGTAAACCATTACTATAGAATTTTCTGCTTTGGAATTTGTAGAAATACTGGTAATACCTGGGTAGCTACTAAATAAAAATATATTTTTAAATGGGTTTGTCAAAAGTTCAGAAATAGTCAAAGTAAAAGCAATAAATCACTAAACTTTCACTGTGCACACATCAATAAGACACATTGAAAACCAGAAACACACCAAAACATGCAGTGAGGCTCAGTTGTATATTGTCACAAAGCCGCTTATGTAGTGATGGGACGACAGTTAATTCTTCATAGTGACTGGTTATGTTAGAATTTTCTTCACTAAGGGGAAATAGGCAGTGATTACGGCAGATCAACCTTGAGAAACAGTTTTTATGATTTTCAGGGACAGAAACAAGACATGACCGAGGTTAAGTCAGTCTTGGAAAACAAGCTAAATTAGGCTTTGCTTGCTATGAGAAAATTGGTTGTGTCTGCTCATGGAGTTTAAGGCTTGTCTCTGCGTTTTCTTATAGCAGGTGGGTGTTATAGCCTAAATATGACTACCCAGAGAGAACAGGTTGGAAACACTGAAGGCAATGCCTTACATGGAAAAACACAGTTAGCTAAGGATCTTGAGGAGGGGCCTTCTCCCGGGTTGCCCAGGCTGACCCAGTGGCATCACTCGCGTTCTTGTAGAACGGGCGGGTCAGCATTAGTGCTGGGAGACATGTGGATGGAAGCAGGAGGTTGGAGTGATGCAAGGAAGGAAGGTAAAGGAAGAGATTCTACCCTGAAACTTCCAGAAGGAACTCAGCCCAGCTGATAGATCTTCAGGACTGTAAAAGAGTAAATTTTTATTATTTGGAGCTGGTAAATTTGAGGTAATTTTTACAGTAGCAATAAGGAAAGCAAAACGGTTCAGAGTATTTTCACCAAGAAAAGGAATTTTGGTAAAGGCAACATTTTCTTCCATTACATGGGTTTATATTGGATTTGTGACATCTTAATTACTGGCTATGTTTTAATTTTGATTTAATTGAAGTGAATCTTTTCAGAGGAATGTTAATTTTGTTGGAGACAAGTAGGCCCCCTGAGCAATCATTACTCAGTAAATTTATTTATTTTTAATGAAAATGATTGTTTTCTTGTTATGAAAGCAATATTTACTCACCATTTCAGGAAATGAAAATGTGTAAGAAAATTAAAGCTATCGGTAATTGTACCGTAGCTGGGAAGTGCTCTGATGTCAAACGTAGTGTGGTTATTTTGTGGCATTTCCTCCAAAAGCAGCATGTGTTTCTCCAGCTGATTATCAAGAATGAGGTTTTTGGATTAAAATGTGAGCTTGAGGAATAAGGGAAATAGCACTAACAAATGTCAGGGCTCTGGGTGGTAGTTAGCCTAGCTGAAATGCCTCCAGTTGCCTGGAGAGCCAGGACCTAGGTCTCTGGCAGTGAGCCTGGAGGAAGCAGTTTATGCCTTATGACATATAGTCATAAGTGGGGCTGCTTGTAAACACTACTTTTTCCTTCCTTTGCCCCAGATCTTCAGTTCCAATCTTGGTGAAACTTCTGACCTGGTCCCTGGAGAATGAATTCTGCCTTTGAGATGGTCATAGATAGAGGTAAGCACATTTTCCTCTCCCTGGCAGCTGGGGTTAACTTGCAACCAGAAGAGGAACGGCTGAATACTTGGTGGCTGTTTTCAATGCTTTCAAACTGTCTTCCTTTTGTAGAAGCTCCAAATTCCTCTCTCAGTCAGGCACTGCCGTCAGCTGTCAGGTCTCTTCTTGCACTGTCCCCTGTTTGCTGGGGCCACTCCCTATAGGCACCTTCCAGCATTGCAGTGGCCCTACCTTTGCTCAACATAGCATTGCAGAGGCAGATGCACTGGGACGATGACTGGGTGCTCCTGGACTGGGACATCCAAAATAGGAGCCAAATTATATTCTTTGTTGAATTTCCTGCAGTGGCATTTTACCCTCAGAGGCAAAAGGGAGTCTGTCTGGATGTGGCTACTCAGTTGTCTACTTTGACTTACAGAGCAGAGCAACAAGGGCATCACGAGGGTAGCAGGCAATTCAGAGATACTTGGACAGAGTCTTGTTGTCAAACCTAAATCAGTTACAAACTGAGGAAGCAGCAGCAAAGTGGCATAATAAAGGAGATGGAGCTAAAAATAATATGAGGAACGTGTTCTTTTTTATTGAAAAATTAATTTATTTCGGATTATTAGAAAAACTGGAATTGAATCAGTCTTTATTTTTTTATTTTTAATTTGTTTATAAACCATGTGAGACAGCTGGTGGGGGCTATAGAAGCAGGTGGAGCTTATGGTAAGGGGAGTTAATTTCTAACATTTGATGATGAACAGTTGTCTTCACTGGGGAGTGGAATGTTCAGTGACAACATTTAGAAGTTGGAGAACCTGCTTTTTATATTGGCAAGTATACTTTTTTAAATGCTGTCAAATTTTCAGCCATAAAAGCAACAGTGGGGAATCCTGTACCATGTATAGATTTAAGTTTAGAAGCAGCAAGAAAAAAATCTGCATGGCTGGGTGGTCATGGATTACCTGTGCACAATTTTGGCCTGCAGTGTACATGGTATTCCCTGGAGCTGTGCAATGTAAATGCTTTGCCTACTGACTTGTGTATATATTCAGGTATTTGAAGTTCCATGTTGTATAATAATGTCAGTCATTATTAAGCAAATTATTTGTCACACGGGTTTGTATTAAAACCCTCAGGGCTTTGTCATCGTCTTAAAAGACATTGAGTATGCATCTGTCTAAAGATGAGCCCTCCATTGAAGTGTGAGTGTGTGTTTTACAGAATGGTACACTCTAAAACAGCTGTTTCCTGGGATGCAAAGATATAAGTAAGCATGTATGTAATCTGTGGTGCTCTTTCAATCTCCTCACCTTCCATAAGGACCAGACACAGAAGTTAACAATTAGAAGGAGCTAGACACAGTTCTTTTGGGGATGGCTGGGGTAAGACAAATGGCTATATGGTCCCAGTTTTCCTGTTAATTTTTTAAGTATGACAGTTTAAAGTTCTTCTGGAAAATAGACACTGGTTTTTAAAGGCTGTTAAAATTTCTGGACATAGGTGACATCTTGCATTATACATTTTGCATTCAACCATTGATTTAGGAAGGAGCAATAGTACAAATAATCCAAAATGTAAAATATTGGGTCTCCCTGGTGGCGCAAAGGGATAAGATGCAACCTATGAAGCTGTCGGCAGCTACTGCAGTATGAGTTCGATCCCTGGCCAGGGAGGAACACACATGGCTGGGCAGACCTCTCCTGTCTCACCTGCTGTTCCCCTCAGCAGTGTATTTCAGTCAGTCTGCCTGTTCTGTTCCCCACTCTGTCTCTGGTGGATCCTCTCACCCACCACACATCTGGCCTATACCCCAGTTCTGGTATGCATAAATAAATAAATCTTAAGAAAATTTAAACAACAACAACAAAAAAGCCCAAAATGTAAAATATTCCCAAACAGATTTTATTTGATGCTGGAATGCAAAGTAGCAGCTTTTTTTTGTTGTTCTGTTGATGTTTTATTAAGCAAGATGTAGACTGAGCGGACTTCTACAGGTGTCAGGTATTACCTGTTTTCCTCATTCCTACAAGGAATGCCTCTGACCATTTTGCACCAAATTGAGAATATATAACAATGACTCTTGGATGGATGGAGAGCATTGTTTGGCTTTATGAATAACCATTCTCTCTCAACTCAGTTGTGTGCCACCTCAGTGGAAACAGTGCAAATAAATTGGAAGTAAAAAGGAAACAGACACCTCCCTGGTTGCCTCCTTTGTTCTTTGGAAAAATCCACCTACAATTGGTCAGTGTGACCTGCATAGTGTGGGCAGTTCTGTGGGTAAGAGCAGGAGATGCTGGTCTTATACTATCATGGTGAGGATGTGCCATCTTGGCAGTTAGGGGTTACTACCACCCAAGGGTTCCTGGCTGGGCACTAGTTCTGTGTTGTTATTCTTACTGTCACTGCCAAAAAGATAATTCCAATGGTTGTGTTGTCCTTTTTGAGTATAGGGTTCACCTCCATTGCCTCTGTTTTTTAACTCTGGGTAACAGTGTTACTGCCATAGAGCCTACAAAGTAAACAGGAGCTGAGTTTGGTGTTATTTGTGATTGCCACCAACTCTGTGCCAGATCGTGATGACCCCCACCAAGTCTGTTTTTTTCCTTTCTGATACAGGGCTGACTAACTTTAGATTGTTTTCCAGCCTCTCTTGTGGCTGCATATAGTTGGGTGGTAAGTTTTCACTTGTGGGACACACCATGAACCTGGATGATGTAACTGAACCAGAGAGCCATCATTCGTACAGCGGTCTTAGTCTCCTGCTATGTAAGATTATACATGGCCTCACAGGTCAAGTGGCTGTGCTTCACTTGTAGGTGAAAGCATGCAAATGAAGACTGAGGTTATGTTGTCAGTCTCTGGGCTTCTTGTTATGGTATCCCCCAGAGCACACATGACTGATTTATACCTTCTCAGAACTTACAAGCCTAACTCTATTGCCAAGTGCATTTTAAATTTAGCCTGTCTCCTTCCTGCTGCTGTTTAAGTATATGTTTTATTGTCCTGTCAGTAGAGGAAAAACTGTAGGTGATATACTGAGTGTTATTTGGCAAATCTTCCCAACCACTTCTATTCTAGCATTAATTAATCTCTAGAACTTTAAGACTTTCTTGATAGATCCTATTTTATAACCCTTTAAATTGAATCCAAAGCAGCTAATTGCATTCTATTCTAATTGATCTTTTCTTTCTAAAATTATTTTATACTTTGAAAGTTTTATGCTTCAAAAACTTGGGAGTGAATAATTATCTTTTTTTTTAATTCTTTTTTTTTTAAATTTATTTATTAATTTATACAAGCACTGGGTACAGTCAGAAGCGCGGGAGGGTGAGAGAATTCACCAGAGCCAGAGCGGGGAGCAGAGCAGGCAGAAGGACCGAAGTACACTGCTAAGGGGAGCAGCGGGCGGCAGGAGAGGTCTGCGCGCCATGCGGGACCCTCCTCCGGTGGCCAGGGAGCAGCTGGGAATCGAACTGGCGCTGCAGAGGCTGCGGGCAGCTTCACAACCCAGCACTCAACTGCTGCACCACCGGGGAGGCCCTGAATAATTATCTTAATAAGACTTCCAAAGTCCACAGTCACCCTAAGTTAGTAAAAGCCCTTCCAGCTTTCACAAACAATACTCCAAAGACCCACCCAGATCCCACCTGCTACCTGGTGGCAAAGCCAATGTCAGATATTAAAGAATTTTGCAACTTTAAGGGACCAAATTCTGTGTTAGCTGTTTCTGAATGACAAATCACGTGCCGCTTAAATGATTTAAAAACAACCATCATTTATTTGACTTACATACCTGGGATGTGGGCAGAAGTTGGTGGGACCCATTTATCTCTGTGATGACAGGTGGGGTGTCTAAAGTTTTAATATATCTCTCATCTTGTCTTTCAATTTGATGTGTGTTGATGACTGGGAGCCCATACTGGTAGCTAGAGGTTTGGTTCCTTTATTTCCTCTTTGTGGTGCTACTGAGCTCTCTCCCAGCATGGCTGCTGGATCCCAAGAACATGTGCTCTGAGAGAGGACAAGGAAGATCAGCCTCTTAAACCTGAGTCACTCAGACTGTGCTCTGTTGATCAAACAAGCAGTCACAGGGTCTGCGAAAGTCCAGAGGGTAGATATGAGAGGAAAAACAGAACTTGCAGCTGTCTTTGCCAAAGAGAGTGGACTAATTCTGATTTTAAAACAAAATGGCACATATAAAGGTTAATCAGTTTCTACTTTGTTAGTGTTAGATCTATAAGATTTTGATCTAGGCAGTCTGGTTAGAGTCCTAATTCTTTACCAGTACACTTTTTTGAGAAAATTTGATAAAGGACAGCTTTTTATAATGGATCACTATGGCTTAATTCAAATTCTGCCAATCAAGGCCTAAAGGGATCCAAGTGTCAATATATAAATAGAAGAAGCACTCCAATTGATCAGTTAATGAATCAGAGTTTTAGGGAGTGGGCCCGGAGTCTGAGTACCCCAGGCAGGCTCTTCCTGGGTTCTCATCTTCAGCGAGGAAAGAATTCAATGTCGAGACCAAAGTTACAGAAAAGCCAGAGATTTATTGATAGACAAGAGGAAGGACAGGGAAGCTCTCCAAGAGGATAGGGGTCCTGAGTGGGTAGCCGCTGAGAAGCAGGTGCTTATATGGGTATAGTGGGCAAGGTGTGTGTGTGTGGGCGGGTGTTGTTTGCTGGGTGTCTCTGAATTTTCTCTTGCTGATTGACTGGGCCTGTGGGGGTCTTCTAGACTACCAAAGCCCACTGAGTTTTCCCACGTTACCCAGCCCACCTTTCTGAAACCAGCTTTGGTTCATTGCTACTGTGCTATTATGTTGGTGCTCTGAACATTCCATTTTTAATTGACTTAGGGGGGAGGGCACCCTCCCGGTCTGTGATTGTTTTACAATCAGCCTTATAAATGGACTTGGGGCCTGGGGCACCCTGTTCTAACTGACAGCCTATACCCATTTCCTAATTTTCTACTTCATTAAGACTAGCTTTTATTCTGCTGTCGTTACGTAATGAATTTTCACAATTAAAAATTTTTAATAATTATGAGATCAATTTGAACTAACATTTTTATTTTGCTTGGGTCTGAAAGGAGGGGGAATGAATTTTTCAGCTAATTTAATTTTCCACAAGTTGTTATGCTGTGTTACTTGATATATTGAACACTGAAGTTATAGATTGAAGTTAATGTATCAGAGTTTTTAATTTAACAAATAATTTCTAGATGAATTAGATAGCTTACATTACCAAACATTTCTTTCAGTTGAAAAATCAAAGAGAAGACCTGTTTGTATGAATGTACAAGGAAAGGCAAAGCCTCTAATAGAAGCGAAGGGTAGAATGCCTGAGCAGCTGAGTGGAGCAGGATTCTTCTGGAGGCAGTCTGGTGGTTCTGGGAAGGATAAAGGAGGAAATGTGATGAGTGCCACAGGAAAAGAGAGAAGGGAAATCTATATGGCAGTCTTAGTTTAGATGATCCCATCTAATCCCTATTTTTTTTTTTTTATAGAGGCATGTTTATTTATTTATTTGTTTGTTTGTTTTGTTTACACATGCACTGGGTACAGTCAGAAGCGCGGGAGGGTGAGAGAATTCACCAGAGCCAGAGCGGGGAGCAGAGCAGGCAGAAGGACCGAAGTACACTGCTGAGGGGAGCAGCGGGCAGCAGGAGAGGTCTGCGCGCCATGTGGGACCCTCCTCCAGTGGCCGGGGAGCAGCCAGGGATCGAACCGGCGCCGCAGAGGCTGCGGGCAGCCTCGCAACCCAGTGCTCAACCACTGCGCCACCAGGGAGGCCCATCTATCCCTATTTTTTAACACGAATTCTCATAGAAAATATACATATGTACATTTGCCTCTTTACTCAGACAAATGTATGAATACATATACTTTACTAAACACCTAATTTGAGTTAACTAAGGTAAAAAATATTAAAAGAGGCCTCGCCGGTGTACCAGTGGGTTGAGCACAGCACTGTGAAGCTGTCCACAGCCTCTGCAGCTCTGGTTCGATTCCCGGCCGGCTGGCCAGGGAGATAACCACATGGTGCAGCAGACCTCTCCTGTCTCACCTGCTGCTCCCCTCAGCAGTGCTTTCTGTCTGCCTGTTCTGCTCCCTACTCTGTTTCTGGTAAATCCTCTCACCCTCCCGTGCCTCTGGCCTGTACCCCAGCCATTGTATAAATAAAAAATAAATCTTTAAAAAAAAAATTGAAAGATGGAGGACCATTTTATTTTGTTCCTGATGTGTATTTAGGTGTATTGGTATATTAAATAATTCAGCATTTAATGTAATTGAATTAGATCAATCCCTTCTGTATACTGGATGTCATCTCTGTGTTCTCTGTTCTGTGCCATTGATCTACTTGTATTGTCTTTTACAAATATAGTTAATTATATTTTTAAGTATCTGATGAGTTAAAGTCATGGTCTTTTTATTGACTGTTCTTTATGGTAGTAGTTATTTTTAGCATAAACTTTAAAATCAATCATTTTTTACAATTAGAAAAAGCTGAAGTTCTCATTAAACTTTATTGAACTTACATATTCAGGACAAACATTTTTAAAAAGTGGTCACTTTTTTAAAAAGTCATACCATCCAGGTTAAAATATAATGTGATAATTTTTTTTTGCAATTTTTCTGTCAAGAGTCAGTCTCTAAGAGAGTCTATTTTCTTTCTTTCCAAAAGATGATATGGATACACCAAATCTGTTCTCCCTAAGAGTAGCACAAATGTCTCTGTAGTGTTTTGAGCACTGAGAGGAGAGGTATTTATCAGACAGCTTGTGCTCTTGTCTGTGTCCTCATTTCTGTTCTAGTCCATGTAAAATTACTCTTACACAAAACTTAACAGGGGCTCTGAAGTAATCACATAAATCCATGAAATGACCTAATGTATCAAATGGGGTGTTCTTGTTTGTGGATGCTTCGCTTGCAGGATGAGGAGAGGCTGAACTCTGTCTCCTTATTCCACTTGTTCGTGAAGGGACAGTTTGGGCATATGGCATTCTTTGAAGTAATCCTGACTGAAGGAATGGGGTGGCTGGAGTCCTTAGGACCAGATCCAAGGAAGAAAACTGCTTTTATTTCCTCAGGTCACAATGATAGGTAACATGATTGGCATGATTGGTATATGGAAGAGGTTTTAGTGTTTTCCTTACTTCGAGCAAATACCAATCATAATTGACTTAAGAGAATTGTGCTTCTTTTTAGTTCGTTACTTTCTCTACTGTTGTTTGAACTGGAAAATTTATAGGTTTTTAAATCAAAAGCAACAAACAACGACAAAACGGAGACACACTTTGAGGGGGCCAGGGAAAGGAGGAATTGGGGTCAAAATAAGGGGGCTGCAATTGTATGGGGAATATAAAAATAAAATTAAAAAAAAGTGACAGGTTTTTAAACTCTTTAGATACCATAATTTGACTTAAAAGAAAGTTCCACAAATTTCCTTTATTTTTAGCATCATATGCCAACAGACTGGCAGAGATCTATTTCTTTGTATATTATATCTCTGGTGTTTATTTTGTAACTGGAAATTACTTTTTGATTACCTTCCTTCAGTTCTCCTCCCCCCACCCATCTGCCCCTGGAAACCACAAGTCTGATTTCTTTCTTTTTCTGAGTTTTTAAATTTTTTTATTGCATATGTGAGATCATATAATATCTGTTTTACTCTGACTTATTTAACTTAGTATAATGCTTTCAAAGTCCATTTGTGTTGTTGTAAATAGTAGGATTTCCTCATTTTTTATGACTGAGTATGTTTTTATTATATATATAGTAGAACATGTATATAAACACAAATTCTATTACATATATACTATACATGCAATGGAATATGGAGTGGATATATCATATAAATGATCTTGGGACTTCTTATCCACTCCTCCACTGCTGGACACTTACGTTTTTCCTTGTCTTGGCTATTGTAATTTTTCCCCTGAATTTTGCTATATGTCTAGTAAGCTTTTCAGAATTCTCTTATATTATTTCGACTTGTGCATTTCTTTAAAAAAAAATTGAATGGATTAAATGGCAATGTTTAACTGTATCTGATAGGGAGATAGAATCTTCCATATCTCTGTGGTTGGAATTCTGGTGTGTGGTTTTCTCCTTGTGAAGACTAATTCCCCAAGGCTTTCCTTGTATGGGATTACTTTTGTATTGAATTTTGTATGTTTTATTGTCGAGATTTCCCTATTTTTAAAAAGATGTATAGCAGCAACTTAGAGAGTTGCACTACTCTAATTTCCACCAGGTGGTGTGGTTTTATGTGATGTTAGAGGTTGGTAACCCCAGGTCTGCAGGTTCAGAGACCTGGTCCTGCAGCTGCTGAGTTGAGAGGTTGGGTTGGCACCTGGCTGGGGCCAGCAGCTGGTGCAGATGTATTGCAGTGGGCCCTGATTCATGTTGGTGGCACTATCAACATCCTTCCTCTCTGTGGTTCTTTCTTTTCTTTTCTTTTCTTTTCTTTTTAAAAGATTTATTTATTCATGCATACAAGAACCAGGGTGCAGGCCAGATGTCCGGGAGGGTGAGAGGATTCACCAGAGACAGAGTGGGGAGCAGAACAGGCAGACTGATGAAATACACTGCTGAGGGAAGCAGCGAGCAAGACAGGAAAGGTCTGCTGTGCCATGTGGGTCTCTCCCCTGCAGGCCGGGATTGAACCTGCACTGCAGAGGCTGCGGACAGCTTCACAGCGCTGTGCTCAACCACCTGCACCACCAGGGAGGCCCTTTCTCTGTGATTCTTGACCTGAGTGTCTGTAGTCTTCTCACTGTCGGTGTGTTTCATGAAGTCACTACTAGGCCCAAGGGGTAGAGAAGGTGGTTCACAGTCTCGCACACTGTCCTTGTTCTTTTCACTGGGTCCATTGTCTGCTGGGAGTGCCTCAGCTCCTTCCCATGTTTTCCCTCAGTCTAGGGTCAGTGCATCCACAATTCTCAGTTTTCCCCTTTCTGGGACCACTGATGAGTGTCGGCAGTTTGCATAGCCACCTCCCCACCCCAGACCACAGCCTCCAGGTGTTTCTCTACAGCCACTTCTGGTTTAATGAAGAATAGATCTCCTCATTGTCCCTTTTGGGGTAGTCTCTACTGGTCTCTGATCGACCCCAAATTGTGGGACCCTTTGGGTGTAGTGCAGTTCTGTTTAACATTCTAGTTATGCTCCCAAGAGCAAAGCAAGGAATCTCCCCT
This sequence comes from Talpa occidentalis, assembly GCF_014898055.3. NCBI lineage: Eukaryota > Metazoa > Chordata > Mammalia > Eulipotyphla > Talpidae > Talpa > Talpa occidentalis. The sequence goes on from NW_026555331.1 coordinate 91,417,853, forward strand.
GATACCATCTTGGTCCAGACTCCTTGTGTAGTTTTAAATATGCTTTCTGTCCCTTTCTGTATTCCTAGAATTCCTGTAATGTGTATATTAATTTTTCCATTGTGTCCCATAATTTCTATAGCTTTTTTCACTTTTTCATCCTTCTTTTGTTCTTTGAACCAGGGAATTTCAAATGTCCTGTCTTCCAGGGTTGTTGATTCTTTGTTCTGCTTTGTCAAGCCTGTTTTTTGAAATTCTCTACTGAATTCTTCAGTTATTATGTTTCTCAACTATAATATTTGTTTATTTTTAATAGTTGTTACATATATTTTGAATGTCTCGTTTCATTTATGCATTGTTTTCCTAATTTCGTTACTGTGTTTTAATGTTCACTAGACCTCCTAAGAGGATTATCTGGTATTCTTTCTCTGACAATTCATAGATATTTATTTCTTTAGGAACAGTTATTAGAACTTTATTGGTATTACATTAAATGATTGGTGTTACATTAAATGATTTTTTCATGAACCTTGGTTCCTTGCATTGGTATCTGTACATTTTTATAATCAGGTTCTACTTCCAGGCTTAAAGGTTTGCTTTGGCAGAGGCAGTTTTTCACAAGTTAGTTCAGTCTGGATTTCTGGGTATGTCTTCTGGTCTGCCTTAGTTAGGCAAGGCCTGCTGTTATAATCTGTTTTTCATAAGATTTCATAAGGCCTGCTGTTATAATCTGTTTTTCATAAGGTTTAAGCATTGAAGACTGGAATAGGGGTGTGCACCATTTATCATGAACACTTGGCAGGACTGCTGGCTTGGTTTCCTGCTTTAGGAAAGGCTCCATGTTTTCCCTGGATTCTCTGCTTAGGCTAATTAGATGGTCAGGACTGAGCACCTTATTCAGCAGCAGATGGAGCTACAAAATAGCTACCATTTTTTGGTATCAGTAGACCTTATCTCAGGGCCTATATAACTTTTTGTTTAGCAGCCCAATCAGGCTTAAATGTACACAGAATTCCTTGTTGAGATGAGGCAACCAGTTTTGCTCTGTGGGTAAGGGAAGCCAGGGGTTATGTTCTCTGTTCTAGCGCCACTGTATGTAGCACGGTCAAATGGGCTAAGTAGTTTCTGTTACCTTGTTCCCTAGTGAGACAGGCTGAAGACTGTGTTCAGTGATTGGATTCCTTGTCTACACTTAGTAGGAAAGGTAACTCTAAAACTGGTAAATTGCTTTGCTGTTTTAACTCAAGCCAACCTGCTGCCCAAGTTCCTTGGCCAGACAAGACCACCAACTTAGCTCTAAAAACTCCCAGCTCTGCCTGTCCTTCTCTTAGCTTGAGTGCCACTGGGCTGCACACTTTCAGGTATTTTTGCCAGACTTTTTGCTCAGATGGGACTAGAAAGACACTCTCTATAAATGGTGGGGCTGTGAGTTAGCCCCCTTTTTTGGACAGCAGGGAGAAATGTATCTTTGGGCTACTGACTATGCTTACAGGTTTGGCGGAGCCTTCAGTCTTCACTGAATTAATTCTACTGTCTGTGCATAGCATGAGAAGCCTCCACTCCCTGTATGACTTTGCTTTGGGTGATGAATTCTGTCCACCTACCTTTTGGCTGAAGTGCTAAGTTACCTGACTTTGGTGATGTCACCTCAATTTCTTTGTCTCAAGTATCTTTCTTTTGAAAGATCTATCAATGAATTTTTAATCCAATAAGAAGGATCATGATTTTGAAAATTGCTAGTGTTTCTAGATGCCACTATAGCTGACATCTCTTAGATATATGATAAATATCTGCTAATATATGAATAGCTAAAGCAATGTCATGGCAAAGTCAGAAATGTGAATTAACATTTCTGCTAGAAATTAAGTTGCTCAATTATATCAAGTCTTTGTTAGTAAGGTTTTTTTCTAAGAACAAGGAAGGGTTGGCTTACAAATGAATCAATAAATAGAAGTAAAATATAATTGAAATTTCAAATCAGGAAATGCAAAACTGTATAGCAAAGTTGCGGTGCTGAAGTCAAAACTTTCTTGGACCTTTTTGGACAGCATGGGCAAAGGTGTCTCTAGGCTACCGAACAGGCTTACAGGTTTGGAAGAAACTTCAGTCTTCTAGTCTTTCTGACGTTAACACTAGAAATCAGACTAATAAAGGAAAAGCACTCCAAAATTACCAAAAAAACCCTAAAGCTATTCAGGGCTATTTATCCCCCAGGGATATATTTTAAACATACTACTACTTATTAATTCACAGCAGTGAGGGAAAGATTATTTAACATTGTTTATTTTAAACTCAAAATATCTGTACTAATTTCCTAAGCTGCTTTCTGTTAGCATAAATCACAGGTATTTAACTCAGTGAGTTACTTTCATGTGAATCCACCAATTTAGCCACTACCAAGATAATGAAATAGAACATTACCAGTAGCCTAGAAGACCATTTTTTTTTTTTAATATTTATTTATTTATTTATACAAGCACTGGGTACAGTCAGAAGCGCGGGAGTGTGAGAGAATTCACCAGAGCAGGGAACAGAACAGGCAGACTGATGAAATACACTGCTGAGGGGAGCAATGGGCGGCAGGAGAGGTCCGCGCACCATGTGGGACCCTTGCTGGCAGCTGGGGATCGAACTGGCACTACAGAGGCTGCGGGCAGCTTCACATCCCAGCGCTCAACTGCTGTGCCACTAGGGGAGGCCCTAGAAGACCCTTTTTAATAAGTATTTATTAAGTGAAGGAAATGTATGGTTTCTGAAGAGTAGTCAGTATCTGTTTTCTACTCATGTCTAATATTCTGCATTTACAGGAAGAAGACAGAATTATGCTTACCCATAACTGACACAAAGATGGGAGATAAATAATACAATGGATTATAGACAAGTCTCTAATTTCTCATGAAATGAAACTAAAGTGATATAATAAATGTAAACATTTGGAACTCTAGTTCATAAGAATATGACAATTTAGGAATTTTAGTTATTTTAAAGGACATTATGAGCCAAAAATATGAATATAATCTCAGTATGTTTTTATATTGTTGCTTGGTATCAAAGGTGACTTGATCTCAATCGATGTGTTATTTTCAGTTGTGGGCATTTTATATGAAGAAGAATATTGTGATGGAGAATGTCGACAATGGAATGACTAAGATGATAGGAATTCCTTTGTACATAAAGGCAAGCTTAAACGGAAGTGAATGGTATCTGGAACATGGTGATACAACTAGTGATCTTTTGCTTCAAAAGGAACTGTGGAATGACAGAACTTTCTGGAAACATTTAAAGACTAACAGTATTAAGGAGGAGTTGTAGTTATTCTTTACAATTCCAGAAGAGAATTGTAAATTGTTGATATTTTTCTTTTCTTTTCTTTTTTTTTTAAGATTTATTTATTTATGCATACAGGAACTGGGATACAGGCCAGAGGGGTGTGTGTGTGTTGGGGGGGGGGGTGAGAGGATTCACCAGAGACAGAGTGGAGAACAGAACAGGCAGATTGACTGAAATACACTGCTGAGGGGAGCAGCAGGTAAGTCAGGAGAGGTCTACTGCACCATGTGGGGATCTCCCTGGCTGGGGATCAAACTCGTGCTGCAGTGACTGTGGATAGCTTCATAGTTGGCGTCTTAACCCCTTGTGCCACCAGGGAGACCCTTGTTTGACATTTTTAAAGCAGGATATTTCAGCTTAATAAACTTACAATGATGCACAGTCCAGTAGTGAAAAAATGGACTCTGGAAGCTCCTTTGTCACCTGAATCTGAATGTTGTAATTGAGAAAATGATGGCATATTACTTACCTCATCATACCCTTCAAAAATAATGATGCAGGCTCAACTCATCGTTTAGTTCATATTAATAAACACAAATCAAATAGATACCTTTAATAGCAAGTGTTCTACTCAATTGCTTATGTTTTATAGCTCTATTATATATTTCATTTATTTAGGGAAACGTCCTTTCTGTCCTACCAGCCAATAACTTCAATAGAATCCAAAATGTCTTCCTTCATTTCTTGCCTTCCAACGTGTCCACCAAGTGCAGCATCTACCATTCCCTAACCCTACTCTGAGAAGTCCAGCAAAGACTAATTTCCAAATATAATAGATACCTATCTTCATTTCACATTGCCTTATCAATAATAAATTGTCAAACTCTTTCCTTCCTCTTGGCTATATCATTCTCTCCTTGTTTACTCTCATTTTTATGTGAACACTATCCTTTGTGAATTCATCTTCATCCTTCACCCATTAGTGTTTATTAGGGTCGTCTCTATGCAGCCTTCTGGGTGACCTATCTAGCTGAGAGCTGATGACTTTCAAATTTGAATCCATAGTTCACCTATGAGTTTAACTCCAGTGTATAAATCTCCTTGCAAAATCTCTACTTAAATCTCCTTGCAAAATCTCTACATAGATGTTTTAGAGTCATGTCAAACTTGCTTCCAAATCCAAACTTTAGTCTGCATTATCAGTTTTAATAAACAGTATTAATTATCACCCAATTAAATTAGCACCGAATTACTTTCCATCAACCGTTTCATCTGATGGTTTCCAAGTGCTTTCAGTTTCATTAGTGCTTCTTGAAGAAATTTCCTCACATTTACTACTACTTCCTTTGTTCAGCTCACATTTTCTTTCCCGAACCAATACAATAGTCTTCTATCAGAATCCCATGAAATGTTTGCATTTTACCAGTGTAGTTCTTATAAGTTCAAACTGTATGGTATAACATTAAACTCTATATTTAACAGAAGGTGACATCAGTAATAACATTTATTAGACCTAGTAATGCATTCATAGTCTTCATTTATTTTTATTTGCAAACCTTTAAGAAAGATAGAGCTGGAATTATCTATCTCCTTTTAGATAGATGAAGAGAATGAAGTTCAGGGAGGCTCAGTGACTTGCCCTCAGATACAGAGATAAGTGATGAGTATAAATTTGAGCCCAGGCCTCTTCTCTCCAGTTCCCTTAATGTACCCCACTATGGTATGGGCTGGTACAGTGTGAGATATACTTTACCACCTTTAAAGTTTTCTTATCCTGCTTTTTGCCAGTGTCTATATGTTAAAAATTGCTTATAAATATATTAAAAATCGGGGGCCTCCCTGGTGGCACAAGGGGTTAAGCACTGCACTATGAAGCAGTCCACAGCCTCTGTAGCATTAGTTCGATCCCTGGCCAGCCAGGGAGAAATTCACATGGTGAGGCAGACTTCTCCTGTCTCACCCTCTGCTCCCCTCAGCAGTGTATTTCGGTCCATCTGCCTGTTCTGTTCCCCACTCTGTCTCTGGTGAGTCCTCTCACCCCCTGTATCTCTGGCCTGTACCCCAGTTCTTGTATGCATAAATAAATTCTAAAAAAATATATTAAAAATCTGCATAACATCCCATTATATTGTTAAAGGGCAAACTGAGGCATATTAAAAGAATTAAAGCGTTTATTTGAGCAATATCAATTTTAATCAGGCAATATCAAATCAGAATTACTTAGGAGCACTCCCACTGAAAGGTGCCAGGGAGGAAGATTTTTTTTTTTTGCATGGAGAGAGTGGGGAGCAGAACATGTGGACCTACTGAAATACACTGCTGAGGGGAGCAGTGGGCGTGGAGAGGTCTGCTGCCCATATGTGGGTTAGCTCCCTGGCTAGGGATCAAACTCAGGCCACAGGGCCCTGAGACTTAACCCCTAGGCCACCAGGGAGGCCCTTTGGGAGGAAGATTATACAAATAAATTGTGGACACAAAGAAAGGAAACTATATGATGGACTATAACTTAAAGCCTAGATGGCTGTTACTGTCATTAGCTTTTCAGTTCATAACCTTGAGGCATATACAAGCTTAGAGTTTGGTTTGCTTACTTAGATCCATTTGCATTAGCGATACCTCAGTCTAATGACCTCTTTGCATAATTAATTTAATAATGTAAATGTAGTAATGTCTCCTTTATCAGTTCCCTACGATTGAACATATATTTTCAGGTACCATGATACTGATATCAGGTGCATAAAACTTTATTGAAATATTTTCTTAGAATTAAGAATACATAATCAAAGGACATTAACATTTTTAAGACTCTTGATCTGTATTGCTACATTTCTTATGAGTGTGTCCATTTCTTTGCTTATTGAAGAATTGAATATTCAAATTTAAAACAATATTTTTCAAGCCCTTTGTTGCCTAAGATTTCTACCAGGATATATTTTTTTCTCTTAACATTCAAAAAAATTTTCCCAGTTATTCCAAGAACATTATGACTTTATGGCATATTTTAAAGAGATGGTGAGAAGATTCACTTTAGAAAGTTTTGACACTAGAATTCTAATTTTCTCACTCTTGGCCATTTTCTATGTAGTTTCTGACTGAAACATCATATTGTACAATATCTAAGGATATGAAGGAGAAAGCTCTCCCATTGATCATCTCATCATTAGTCTCAGGCAGAATTTTCATCCATGTTAGATTTGTCATCTAGTTCTATAATGAGCAAATCATTATTGTCCCTGAGGGGCTTTGCCATGACATTTACTGCCTGGGACCTCTTTCTCTCAATTCACTTCTTTCTCTTCTCAGATGTACATTGGGAGTGCATTTCAATGTTTCTCTTTAATACTTGGCATTTCTTACCATCTGTAGCCTACTTTTTTTCCCTCCATGACTATTTTCACAACCAGTCTATTGTATTTTGTTACTTCTTTATTGTCTTTTGTCTTCTCAGAGTGGGTGATCACTGAGGACAAGTTGTTTTTTTAAGATTTATTTTTATTTATGCATACAAGAACTCAGGTGTAGGTCAGAGGCGAGGGGGTGGGGGGGCGGTGAGAGGATTCACCAGAGGCAGAATGGGGAGCAGAACAAGCAGATCTACTGAAATACACTGCTGAGGGGAGCACACTTGTGTTGCAGTGGCTGCCGACACCTTGATAGTGCTGAGACTTTACCCCTTGCACCACCAGGGAGGCCCCAGGAAATTTTTGTTTTGATTTTTTTCATTTCCCCTGTGTCTTCAAAGTCTGGACTGGTTCCTGGCACACAGCAGATTCTCAGTTATTGCTGATGAATGAGCAGAGATACACCTCACTTGTCACTGCCTACTTTTGGGGAATGCTTATACCACTTCTCTTAATCAGAGAGAAAGCTTCAGACATCTCATATATAAGTAGTTTTTTCAGATTCTGTTTTAAATGTCTGAAATATTTACAAGGCAATAGAAATGTAGTGTGCTAGCAGTAACTGGACATGTTAGAACAAAGTATTTTAATGTGGTAAATAACGTTCTTATTACACTTGCTCTTGGGTTGACCACTGCTAATAAATTCCTGGTATTTTTCCACTTCCATCCAACTAGCTCTGGATAGAAGAGAAAAGCCACTGATGTGTTCTTATTCTTCACAGCCAAGTTCTAATAGTGTTTCTGAAAATATATAGAAATAATCCAATTAAACATTTGTTCCATTTCCCCCGTCCCAGAGGCCTCTGATGCACATTTCTGGAGATTTCTTCCCTACCTACTTTATTAGCTCCAAAAATTGAAGCTGGGTGTCTAATCAGAAAGGCAATTATCAGTTCTCTGTGCTTCCAAGTTGGTGTTTTATGTTTTTCTGAGTCCAGATGAGCTGCAAACATTTTGCTCATTATCTGGTAAGCACCAACCACTACAGACAGAAACTGGGCTGCTTTTTCCAGCTGTTCTCCCTAATGTTGCAGAAACCTTCCTCTTCAGTTCATTAAATTTAACTTCAGGCAATTGCTAAAATGCAGGATAATTCTTTTTTGTTGTATCTTGGCACTTCCAGAGTTCAGTCTCACATTAGCATCAACGAGGCTCCCAGGGATTTTAAAGTTTATTTTTTTTTTTTATAAGTTATTTTGGAATAACTTAGGGACTGGGGCAGAACAAAGATCCATTTGAAATGACAAATATTTAGCATTATTTTTCCTTTTATACTGAAGGGACCTCAATTATAATTGCTTTTTAAGGTGACTTTTACAAATGCTTCATGAGAAGGATATAGTTTTGTGTTTCATACTGCCTCAGAACTTTTGATTCTCAATTTTCAATCATTTGCTAGTAAGAATAAATTTCTTAAAGATCCCTTTTCATGCATCTTAAGAAATATGTTGAGACTGTGTGCTGATTTCTAAATTTTACAAGTGCCCAGTTGTGAAAAATTTCAGACAGAAATAATTGGATCTTATAGAAAGGGTATTATATGGAATTCTGTGTTATGTACATACCATAATTTAAAATTTTCATTATTTAACATTCATTTGTTGCTTTCACAGCTTTACATCAACAGATATGATAAAGTGATTATCCTTATAACATATCACTGTCTATATGCTTTCTACCTATTACTAATTTTCCCTACTAGTAAACCTTTTTCTCCCCCCTTTTCTTTACAAAGATTATATATTATCAAACTTTATTTTCTGCATCCACTTGGTCATTGTTTTAAATGACATTTCTTTAGCTGTGAATGTTCATGAGAATCTTTTTTCTCAATTTCCAAAGTCTCATCTTTCATTCTCTATTCTTCTGGGCCTTTTATTATATGCTTCCAGAAGGTAAAATGGAATGTTTAATTAAGGTTTTGGCCCTTTCTTATTTTCTTTTTTAAACAAATGTTGTCGATGTTCAGGACTTGATCATTGTCAGTGGTAGTAGGTACTGCTCTTACACTTATTTACCAATGGACGGTGCCTAGAAATGGCCCTGTAGCCTAAGCATGATAATGTAATACTTTATTGCTACATCTGCTTTAATTAAGAGTCATAATTACATGAAAATGTTTCTGGCTAGGAATTGTTGACTTTTTAAAATGCCAATATGATGACCATTCTAAGGAATTGTATCAAAGGCTTCTTTATTTTTTTATGATTGCACTTGTCATAATTTTTTCACAACATGCATTTATGTCATGATAACTACCAGTCAGTTTCAGCCTATCAGTTTTTAATTTTTTTTTCAGTTTTTATTTTTTTTATAGGAGACACTTAAAATTGATTACCCCCTATGGACATCAGCATTTACATTCAAAAATCTTGTAATTTTTAAAGGATCTTTTATACAAATAATCGGATCAAAATCCAGTCCACTATGCCTCCTCTTACAGCCAGGATACATACTACTTAATTTATTTTTTATGAATTACTTTTCTCATAGATAGCATGGTAGTGCCATCAGAAGAAAAGACTTGTCACCCTTTGGCAAAGATGATAAAAAGTGGTAAACTAAAAAGCCACCTAACAAATAATATAAATGAGTGAACCTTTCATAAAGATAAATTATGAAAGGGTACAGTTATACATCAGCTGTCAGAGTAGCAGCTGCGGAGTCACTGGGGATATGGTTTGACAGGGTTTTCACTATAATCATTGTTTATGAAGGCGTGGGACACAGGCTTGCACCTCCCCTTATGATGTTTACTTTCTCCTCCATATTACTTTCTAAACTTACCAGCTGACAATGATTTTGAAATTCCAGGAATAAAGGACATTATTTTCTACAAGGAATAGATTTTATTTTATTTTTGAAGATTTTATTTTGCAAGAACTGGGGTATAGGTCAGAGGCGCAGGAGGGTGAGAGAATTCACCAAAGACAGAGCGGGGAGCAGAACAGGCAGATGCACTGAAGACACCATTGAGGGGAGCAGCAGGGAAGGAAGAGAGGTCTGCTGTGCCAAGTGGGAATCTCCCTGGCCAGCCGGGAATAGAACACATGCTGCAGAGGCTGTGGACAGCTTCACAGCGAGGCGCTCAACCCGCTGTGCCACTGGGGAGGCCCCAAGGAATAGATTTTAAATGGTGTGTTAATATATATACATGGTCTTCTTCTATTGTCCTAAAGTGAGTTATGAGAAGTGTTAAGCACTTTGAATTGAAATTTTATGGTTATGTTTTATTTCTGTTTTAAACCAAATAGTATATCATTTGATTATTTATTCAAGATGAATTACTATAATTTAGAACTGAGTAAGAATAGTCAGGCTGCTTTTTTATGCTGCAACAAGGGCTTTATAGACATTTGCAATTGCCTTCTGTAATCAGCCTCCCTTCTTCATTTTCCAGAATTTCCATCTCCTTCATATACTCTCACTGGAATTTGCCACACAATGAAATTAAAATTGGGAGAAAACCATGACCAATTTTCTCTTATAGACCCCATTCTCACTATAGATTCCAAATCTTATAGCCCACATCTTATTTGAATATCCTTTATGATGCCAGTCTCAGATAATATAGTTTATTTCTTCAACTTCTTTGTTATCACAGCATTGTGCCTTTTGAGGATTTTAGGTAAACGCACTTCTGCCGAGTGAAGTGAATACAAAGTATATTCATGAAGGTAGAGTACTGGTGTCTTTAAGCTTAGATGGATTTGTGGATTACTACCCTCTTTGTAATTGATCTAATGTTTAACCTAAACTTTGTCCATGAGCTTTGCAGTTCACTGATTCTCTTCTTTGCTTATCCAATAAGAATTTATTAATTTTACTATGTGTTGAGCTTCATTTAAGGCAAGGTACAAAGCAGATAATGACTCAGCCACTTCCATATAATGAGAGGAGAAAAAAGCCAAACAAGAGCAAAAAGATAAATTCCAGGTGCCGTCAAGAAAGCTAAAGAGGGCCTCCCCCGTGGCGCAGCGGTTGAGCGCTGGGTGGCGAAGAAGCTGCCTGCAGCCTCTGCAGCGCCGGTTCGATCCCCGGCTGCTCCCTGGCCACTGGAGGAGGGTCCCACGTGGTGCGCAGACCTCTCCTGCCGCCCGCTGCTCCCCTCAGCAGTGTACTTCCATCCTTCTGCCTGCTCTGCTCCCCACTCTGGCTCTGGTGGATTCTCTCACCCTCCCGTGCTTCTGACTGTGCCCAGTGCTTGTATAAACAAATATTAAAAAAAAAAAAAGAAAGCTAAAGAAAGGGCCTCCCCAGTGGTGCAGCGGTTGAGTGCTGGGCTGCGAAGCTGCCTGCAGCCTCTGCAGCACCGGTTTGATCCCCGGCCACCGGCGAGGGTCCCACATGGTGCGCAGACCTCTCCTGTCACACCCGCTGCTTCTCTCAGCAGTGTATTTCGTCAGTCTGCCTGTTCTGTTCCCTGTTCTGGCTCTGGTGAATTCTCTCACCCTCCCGTGCTTCTGACTGTACCCAGTGCTTGTATAAATAAATAAATAAATCTTTAAAAAAAAAAAAGAAAGCTAAATAAGGGCAGGGGAGTAGTGTGGCAGGCTTCTGACAGGAGATGGCATTTGAACAGAGAACAATGTCAAGTGAAATAGCCAGGACTACGTTGAAGGGAAGAGTGTTCCACTGAGAAGTACAGTAAGGGGAGCATGCTCAGGAAACAGAGTGGTTTTGATGGAAGATTGGATTCTGTTCCATCACCTCATCTGACATTGCTCTCAAGGGGTTAGCATGAGAGGGGGATTAGCATGACCAAGAAAAAGTAGAATGCTGGGGGTAGCAGGTAGGAGGGCCACTGTAAGAGACCATGCCTGGGATAAACAAGTAGATTGTAGGGAGATAGAATCCAGAAAGCTTTTTTTTTCCTAATTAAAAAGTTAAAGTTTAGTTGTTGGTCTAAAATTAACGATTTTGGCATCACTAGTATTATTTTAGCATTCACATGTAATAACAGAATCCAAATAGCAAACATGTATTTGTTTTTTTTTTTTTTTTTTTTTTTTATAGAGGCATGTTTTTATTTATTTTGTTTTGTTCGTTTGTTTGTTTTGTTTATACATGCACTGGGTACAGTCAGAAGCACGGGAGGGTGGGAGAATTCACCAGAGCCAGAGCGGGGAGCAGAGCAGGCAGAAGGACCGAAGTACACTGCTGAGGGGAGCAGCGGGCGGCAGGAGAGGTCTGCGCGCCGCAAACATGTATTTGAAAAGATGAAAAGCTACTCAAATTTTCTCATCAAGGAAATGTAGATTATGGGTGCCTTGGTGGTGGATGTGACGTGGTATCCTGTATCTGAAAAGACGTGATCCTATACCGCCTTTGTTTACATACAAAATTGTAAACCAGTATTACCTCATTTATTAAAAAACAAATGCAATGAGAGGGCAGATGCCTTGTTTTAGCCTGGATTGGGAGTTCTTAACTCAAATTGTGACCAAAACGCTATGAGATTTGCCTTACTATTGCCAAGGGGAGAACAAAGGACATTTTACCATGTTTGACAGAATTTAAAAAAATGAAGCTGTTTTCCAATTGTTTTTACTGAATTGAGCTTATTTCTCTGTCTCCCCCTTTTCTCTATCTAGTTTCCTGTCATTTCCCTGGCCCCACCCCCACCATCATGTTTATAAGATAATATGATCAAAGGGAAAAATATGGCAGAAGACATGCCAGATTATTGACGTAAGTTACCTTGGCAGAGAAATACTGTGGAGGAAAGGTAAAAGGGGGAGGAGAAGTCATCTGGAAAAAGGACTGCAGCTTGAGAACGCACGATTGCATTTTGATATTTTTGTATGTATCTAACATCTTTTGAGAGTAATTGACACTGAGAATTGTTCATTTGAGATGTGCATTTTTCTTTGGAATATGTTCAGTGTTTAATGACAGAAAGCACCCGGGACGCGGAAAAAGCAAACATAGAATGTAGACCAGTCATGTTCATATGTTTGCAACAGATAAAATTGGGTGATACTTAAATGTTTTTCATGTAGATTCAGTTGTAATGAACAATACAGAAAATGAGACTGCAAATCACTGTTGTTTTTTTTTTTTTACCATCAAACATTTGAGGCTAGCTGCACATTTTGAATGCTCCATATATGAAACACTGGAAGGGTTCCCTGTTATATTTTAGCAGACAGCTATTTAGGAAAATGTTTTAACTCAAGCTATCCTGGCATAACTTACCTAATTTGTGCATTCCTTCCTGAATGTGTTAATATGGGAATCATCATTTAAGGAATCTTAATTTGTTGATGTGTGAGTTCCTGTCTTGTTTTAGGTGTGGTCTATTATTGTTAGAATTGGGAGAGGGGACAGAAAGAGATTTGCCTTTTGACTGAGGGTGTGCAGAGCTGAATGCTATTCCAAAGTGTGTTCCTCTTCTCTTAGGTGTGCTCTTTGAATTGACTGGAAGCCAGGAGGTACTTTTTTTCCATGATGAAGAATCTGGTAGCCTCAGCAAACTTTTAAAGTAAATGTTTGTATTTTTAGAACTTTCTAAATTAGAGTTATTTAAAAAAGATCCAGGGAGGGCAATATAGTAGTGAAAAGATCTGGATATTTGCTGAGAAAAATTTAACCCACACTGAGCAGAAAATGATGCAAATTAAATCAGATACACACGAATAGAATGAAAATGATTTTCGTGTTTGTCAGCAACATAGTTATTTACAAATAACCCATATGAAAATGTAAAAAAAGGTTATTACATTTTCACATGCCATCTATATTAGCTGAATAAAGCTTAGTGACATTATCTGTAGTTAATTGTACATAGACATTTTATGCGTTAAAAAAGAAATGTACATAATTTAAAATAAATTACATTACACAATTTACAAAGTAATATTAACAAAAACTTATTAGGCAGCTGCCTTCTTATTTAAACAAAATAAATATTCAGGTAATTAAATTAACAAAAACACATTTAGGGGATTATAATTTATAGAAAGACAGATTGCAAATTTAATCAATTTACATTTTACAATGACAGATACTGATCTCTTCAAATTTCTTTGCTAGACATAAGCAGGAACAAGTATCAGAAAGGGAATCTAATACTTTTAAAAATAAACAGATTCCTGAAAAAGAGTTGGGAGAAGTGCATTGATAGTTCAAAGTAGGCGATCTAGAAACCACTGCTTAAAAAACAACTTCAAAACGCAACAATAAGACGGACACCCAGCTGTATTCTAACTGACCGGAGATTTTTGAAATCTGAAAACAATGACTCACACAAACTAAAATTTCACAAACTGAAAAACTTCCTATACTGACCATTCCAAGATCTGGCTTAGTAGAAGCATGAAAAAAAAAAAGTAGTAAAACTACAAAATTAACTTCATTTAGCATTTGTTTTACCTATTTAATGTAGATATAACCATTTTCAGTGTCCCTACTAGATATAGAATTACCAAATCACACTGCAAAACATCCTTTTTATAAAAAGTAACTCCTTGCTAGGTCCATCCTCCACATTCAGGTGTCATGGCAGAGGATAGGACCAGGTGGGACAGAAAGATGTTTCAGTTCTTACGTCTAAACTAGAATCAGAAGATCATTCTCTGACAAGGTTCCTCATAGATTTGTTCATGGACCGCTCTCCTTTCAGTACCCTCATTTTTTGGAGGGAGACAGAGCAAGAAATGGGTTAAAATTCACTTTTCCAAATAGTGAGATCTCAGATCATCTGCAAAGAATGATTTTTGCAAATCTATTCAGACCTCAAATTAGCCTAAGCACAAAACTCCTTTGTTTACAGTATTGCAAGGTACAGGTCTCCCTCCCAGTCTTTTAGGGTGGGGCATGGACTAAGAGGCAGGATAGAGATGGGAGGAGTAGGTGTGTACTGACTGGGCAGTACTCATATGAGCATAGGAATTGCCTTTTTAGAGAATAGGTATTATTTTTGGTAGAGGCAGTCTTCCATATGTTTTCTTACCTTTTTATTCATGTCTTTGACTAGTACATTCTGTTCAAATCAAATGTTTACACTCTAAGTGACACTTTGACTTCAATACGAAAGAAATACAGGTTTCACCTCTTTTTCTTTAAAATTTGAGCATGTTTAGCAGAAAGTTCTGAGGGAAACAGACAAGATCAGTTGTTGATAGGAGAGTAGAGTAGACAGAGATCAGGAAGCAAAAATTATCAAGAGGCAATTTAGAGGAGGTGAAAAAGTTTGTGAAAGGTGTTGCTGGCTTCCTGTAAGAAACTAAATAAATGACAATGTCCAGGAACTTAAGAGAATTTTGATTAAGTCACAATGACCACTGCCACTGAAGGTGGAGGACGGATGCAATAGAAGGCTATCAGCAGGGCCTGAGGCATTTCTGTTATATAAGGAAAAATATGAACCACATTAAAAAACAAATCTATAGTAAAGGAAAGGATATTTAAGTGATATTTTTACTTATTAAACAAGTTTTCCTTCTTTTGAATGTCTTAGTTACATTTGTAAACTTAAACCATTATTATTTTTTTTACAGTGCCTGGCAGAGTATTTTATGTGATAATTTAACAAATGTCTGTTAGTAATTTGTGCTTTGTTATAAATAAGAACATGCTTTTATGCACTCCTTCTCAACTAGCTTTAGTTATACATACTGGCCTCGAAAAGGCTTTGAAATAAGGATTATGGTCATATCCTAGAGTAGGTATCAATGAATAATCAAATCAACACTTTTCAGGAGGTTAGGTATGTCACATCTATGTGGTTTATAGTGAAACAGTGTTGGTAACATAGTATAACACATTGTTGGTATTTTTTTTTCTTTTTTGAAAATCAGACCTTAAGCAGTTTTTAGTTTTTGTGGACTGACAGACTATTTCAGTAAGGCAAAAGTGTCAACAGACTAGTTGACTATATTCCCTGCCTCAATTCTTAGTATGAATAGGAGGAATAAAGTTTTGATGAAATTCCAGTAAAGTTTTCAACTTATTATTGACTCATGCCAGCAACGAGAATAAGGCCATTATTATGTTATAACATGAATACAGTATCCTTCATTTGTAGGTTATAGGACTCCAGCAAGCTACAGTCCCTTCCTTCCAACTAACAAGAGGCCATTCAATGCTTATCCTAACAATGAATTTGCAATATTTTCCCTCATGTCAGCTCACATTAAACTGTGTCTCCTCCAGATATACAGTGTTATATGTGTAATCAATTTTCAAATGAAATTGTGTAATTTCAAAACATAGTTTCTACCTATTCATTAATTTAATTCTGACAAATATAGGTAGAGTGATACTGATCCACATTCTAAATTAATGCCATTTTTACAGTATCATAGGTCTAGCCTTAGTAGTAACAATAGTTTATTCTGTTCAATAATTTTGAACATGAATTTCATAAGGCTGTTGATTTCTTCAAGTAGCTACAGTAGATTATTTCTCATTTTGGCAAATGGAGTTTATTTTGTTCAAAAAGATCAACTTGAGGATTATGTAGAAGACCCCTGAGTGTGTATATTGACAACCAATATTTTTGGGTCAATATTATTTTTATCTTTCTCATCAATGACAGATGAAATGGAATTTGTTTTTATGCTTTCCCTTGTTTAAATCCTTTGGTTTAAAGTGAAATTCTCATCTTTTTTGACCACCTGTTTACTTTGAAATGATTTATATTGTCTACTACAATGAACACTGAGGAATTAGTACCACGTTTAATTCTTTGTGAAATATGTAGAAATCTGTTTGGGGGAGGACTATGACATCCTAATGTCTTTTGTTATCTTTGCAAATACTATAATGAACAGCAGGGGGAGTCCAAACTCTAGTATGAAGTTAAATTGCCTTACAGTTCAATCCACTTTTATAGTTATGCTTAAGATAGCGTTACACTGTTTGTAAAAGACCTGGCGACCTAGTGTCCTCCCTTCTCTCAAAGGTTGTTGCAGTACGTATTGCCTGAAAAATGGTATTGCTTTTTAATGCACCATTTGAATTTTCTTTTCATATGAAAGAAGTCTGCCAAGTTAGATTTCTTTTTCACTTTGACATTTCCAGGGTTACTTTTGTGAAAAATATAGTTACTTCCAGTACAGCGACAAAATTAGTGACTGCTTTTTCACCTTTGAAATTAAACACTGATCACAGTCTAAGGGTAAATGAATGAAAATCAGAGCTGACAATGAGTTATCAATGAAAAAAACTTCCAGACCAGGGGTCAGAAAACTATAACCAGCTGTCAGCAAATGTGGCTTGCTGTTTTGTTAAAAACGATGATTTATTAGAAAATAGCCATGTTCCTTCTTTGTGTATTGTTTAGGGCTGCATTCTAACAATGTTAGAATAGAGAAGGTACAACCTAGTCCTGGCTGAAAATATTTACTATCTGCTGGCCCTCTTCAGAAAAAGCTTGCCATCCTTCGTCTAGATACTTAAATGAAGTCCTGTACAAAATACTTATTCTTCCCTTTTTAAAATTTGAGTTTTTGAAATCATACATTAAAAAGACTGTTTCAAACTTTATGAGAAAGACAAACTATGAATTTTGAAATATATTCAATCTGAAACTAGGAAAAATCAGGATGAAAAATCAACACACAATTTTGATTTCTCTTAGTTACAAAAATTATCGGTACATTTTCTCCATCTGTTCAAAATTAAAAAAAACAACCAGCTCCTTTTTTTCTTTTCTTTTCTTTTTTTAACAAAGATAACAAATATAAAAATCTCATCATAAACAGCCTTCAAAGTACAATTAAAAACCAACTAGAGGAATCCATCTTTTGGAGGGTTAATGAGTTCGTTACTTAAAACACTTCAATTACCGCCATGTTGTCAATTTCACAATGGCTGCAGCGATGAGGAAAAGTGTATACAGCAGATAGAATAGATAATTCCATCCTGTTGCCATCCAAACTGAACTTTACTCTCTTCAGGATACAAGAACGTGTAAATGTCTCCATGACACTGCTAGCACAGATGTCTTCATCCCATATGAAAAGAGGCAGTTTATGGCAATACTGGTTAAGTGCCTATCATGCTGCACTAATATAGTGCAAAAATGTGCCTTCCATTTAGCAAAAAAGAGGCAGGCAACCAGTTTGAAAATTAGGGAAAGTAGAAACATATTGTATTAACACAAGGAAATTATTAGTTTTCCAGACAATAACCACTATAAAATACTGAACTTGAGCACTCTTCTAAGATACTAGTACATGTCCAGCATTCATACTTTGGAGAGAGTCAAAAATTAAGTCTTAAAAAAGTCTGTGCCTCTGAAATGCAGGTCAATAGAAGCTACCACCCACCACTAAGTTGCTGTATTAATTCAATGGGTTTTCTGCTCAGCTGAGAGTTTCTATGACTCACCATTAAAATTGCTTATTAACCAGTACATAATCTGACATAATAATGTGTATCATTCAATTGAGTATACATGTTGTTATGTTTGACTATATTATCGTAGAGACCTTGGTATAAACTCCACATGCTAAATGTTATTATGGGTTAACACTGCAGACAGAGGCTTGCATCAGGCATCCTAACCAGACAATTTCACCACCATTTTTGGGGGATGAAAGTGAATTGTCAGTTGGATAGACTTCAGAAAAGATCATACAACTCCGGAATGCATCATGTATTCAACTAAATTTCCTAGAATTCTCAGCACTGATGATCTCTATATAAGTGGTATGTGTCAATATCTCCAACAGCACTGTGACTGTTGCTCTTCTTTTTATAACACTCTTTTAAAAAGTTGCAATGCATTTTAATCCACGCCGTTTGAAAACCTTTGTGGTCTTTTGACATCTACTGCAAAGTCAAAAAGCTGAAATTGGGTGTTGTCGGGATAAGTACTATTTTACATGTCTGCATCTCCATCATAGGCTAAGGTTAAAGGTTTCAGTCGGTTGTTTTGCCTTCTTTGGGGTTTCTTTGGCTTTTTGCTGTAAACAAATAGTTAAAATTGGGAGGAAAAATTAATCACAATTGTAAATTTCTTTGATTAAAATGAAAGTTTGAAACATACTGATCTAATCTGTATGATTGCCTAAATTCCACCTTCAAATTTGATTTTCTATTATCTTTGAATTTCTTAGCTTTATGCTCTCAATAAACCTGAAACAGAACACTTCAAATATTTTATTACCCTGTAAAAGATAAAATATCCAAATGGAATTTCTCTAGCACTAACAATGGAAATAACATTACAGTATATAATCATTTATATTTGGCCAGTAACCTTTATAAATAATCTATAATTTATAAATAAGATATGTTTAAAAAGAGAATTAATAAGATGAGGTGTTACCCTAATGTCTTCTAGTAACTCAATATACAAATCTACACTCCGCCATAAGCACATGAAGCTATATTCTGTTGCATAACCAAGGAGAACATACATGAGCAGGTGATATGGGGCAACTCTGGTTCCTTTTCAGAAATGAACTGGTTTAGCTGTGCTAGTTTTCAGATTAAAGATTAAAGCCATATTTATGTAGAAGTTCAGAGAAACAGTAGTGTGGCATGATGATTTGAGACATTAGTTTGCTATTCCTGTGTTATGGTCAAAAGTGTTCCCTGTGAAATTGAGAGACTATATATCCACTTAGATTTTAAAATATTTAAACACTCACCATGCTAGATAAATCATGGAGACAACAAAGATGAGTAACACAAATGCCCCAGCTGCTACACCGTAAACCCAGGTCTTTAGTCTCCCATCTAAGAAGAATGGATATTAGTCATTAATTTATATTAGTCTACTATATATATTACACTCTTTAACTATGACCAATGACCAGTCACATGTGACCAAGTTCTTTCAAAACACAAAATGAATTATTGCTTAGGCCCAGTTAATGATTAATGCAAAGCTGCTATTATGTTAGATGCTGCTTCATTAAAGATAAATGATCAATGAGAATTGAATTAAAAAGTAATAAAGCTTTCAATTGGTGTTCAGATTCCAAGTTAGTATGTCTAAATTTTTGCTTCTGCTTATCTGAATTTTAATTCAAATCCACTATATGTGTGTTGCTACATAACCATTTTCTTTTCATTCTATGTGAAAATGACAATTATAGGAAGAAATAATTCAAGCAAGTTCTACAACCTAGAGTTGATGAAGACAGATATTTGCACATGAACTTTGTCATTTTTAGCTTTTTTCTAGGTGCGGTGGAAGTAAATTATATTTAATTTTTTTTAGAATTCATCTTTTATCTAGCTTAAACTTACAGTGTGCTTTGAAATTGATTAGACAATTTCATTTGCAAAAAATAACCTAGTTTTATTAACATATAAAAGGATCTCTAATTGATTTCTCCCTTTCCATTTTCTGGAAACAGACATGACAGGGAGTTTTCGCATTTGGTTTTCTGGTATCATTCTCTTTGAACTTCTCAGATTTATGTTCTGAATAGGCCTCAAACAGAAGATAACTACTAGTTGCTGTGTAACTTAATTTGATCTTCATATCAACACATATTTTGTTGCATACCTACAACTAAACATCTGAAAATTATAAATTTGGTAAATTGATCCCATAGATGCTGTGGTTGATTGAATACTTAGAAGGCATCAAAAGCAAATCAGTACTGTAATTTTTTTCCCCTTAGAGTTGAAATTAGCTTAGTTCTTAAGTTAATGATCTAAATATCTTTTCTTTACAATTCTAAAGATTTTTAAAATTCAAACCTGGGTTAAAAATTAAAAGAGCTTTTCCACTGTTGTGTTTCTCTACCCTGAGAGTTCTTCCAATAAAATAATATTCTATAATAAATAATATTTTGGGGTTTTTCAGAAATCAAGAACAAGGTCTAAGTATACTTTTCCAGAACATATACCATATATATATATATATATATATATATATATATATATATATATATATATTCATGTTAGAAACTAATAAATTAAAAATGACAACAATTTTTCTTATTCAAAAGCCAGTTTTGATGTGAGATGTTCTTGAATGCTTTCTTGGTCAAGGTCAAGATCAAGATCATTAATGGCCATTTGCCAGTGTCTTGGACACTGAGAGAAGTTTCCCCTGCTTACATAGACAAGTCAGCTTTGTAAATTAAAATGTATTTTCAGCTAAAAACCTTATCAAGGCAGGGATAATATGGTTAAATGTGAATTACCCAAATACTTAAAATACTTAAATTCCAACAATGATTTCTTCAATAAGGGAAAGTGTTTTATTTCATTAAATATAAAAATGTACTAGTTATGCAAATGCATTCCTCCTCATGTTTCTAGAACTGTTATAGTCTATGCCTGACTTTGCCTGGGTATATATCTTTTTGTCATGGCAAGGGGGTGAGAAAAAGTGACATGATCTTACTAGCATGTAACTCTTGTAGCCCATTTTCAAGTACCAGTTTAGTTTTGGGATGAGCTTAGTGTTGAATTCAACAAGGGAGCCGTGTTGACTAGGGAGTAGTACTTCGTCAAGCCTTCAATCTTTTGCCTGTATTGGCTTCAAGACCATTACTAGATACATTGAGTTGTCTGTTTAATATGACTAGGGGCTGGTCAGCCTCTAAATTTAGATCATCTTATCCAGACAAGAAGGCTCCATCCCTATCCCTTTATATCTAGTGCTAACATAGATTCCAAATATTTGAGTGTGCCAACTCTAAAGGTTGATATAAACTGGTCTGCCTACCAAGTTTGCCCTGGCAGAGTGCTGCATTATTGACATTCCTATTTAAGGTTCACATTACTACCACTTGGCCAAATGAAAAATTGTTGAATGTCTTTATAATTATACTTGTTCCTCTTCTGAATGATGATGCACATTACTCTACCACCCATTTTCATTTCCCCCATCACCATTTGAAGGTGAAAATAATTATATTTTATATTTAGAACTGAGATTGAAATAAGTAGTATCAATCGTAAAACTTTTCTCAGAAGAAAGTTTAATTTCTCTGAAGATTGAGCATAAAGACTTTTATAAGAATAGTTGTGTGTGTGCGTGTGTGTGTGTATGGCAGTATTAGAATAAATGAGAAGAAATGAAATAGTAAATAGCTGATATGAAAATACTGGTTCAATTGTAAAGCTTTGGCATTGCTTAAATATGTAACTAATGGGTTCCACATCAACACTGTCTAGTTACTTCACCTGGCCCAAATGGCTGTAGAAACCAGGTCCTTCCCCGTCCTGCTGGGTTACTGGAGGGTTGGGTTGGGTGTACTGCCCGACTGGTTTTCACATCTCCTCTTTTGTCCTCCATGGTGGGTATCACCACCACGGGGATGAGTGTGCATTGCTCAAGTGTCCCATTAGAAGACATGACCTCAGTGTATCCTTCTTCACAACTGCATGTCCTGGTCTGCAGAAGAGAAGATTTATACTGTGGAGATCTTTGAAAGCATAACAGGCCTGATTTGAAGAGAAGGCTTTAAAGAAGTACTGTCTTGGTAATTTACTACATATGATTTCTGACTAAACTACATAGAAATGAATAGTTTACTACTGAATACAAACTGACACTAACAGTAGGAGCAAGTACATTTAGAATTGTTTATACTGATGATAGGTCTAAAATAGAATTCTATGCCTCAAGACAGTTTTTTTTTTTGGGGGGGGGTGTGGAATGGGTTGCATAAGGGCAATGGGTGACAGATAAAGCTTGCTTGTCTGCCCTAATGAACTCACACATACCTCGCTACAGTACGAGTGGGGTTGACTACACGGTGGGTTACAAGACCTGTCAGCATCAGGCTGGCGCACCACCAAGCAGCCCCCTGCAGAACAAAAAATCACATTTGACAAGTAGCATCTCTAGCAATGATAGAATACACCGTTACAGACTTGTCTTTGAATCCTGAACCACTTTGGGAATCCCACAAATTTTTCTGAGGGCAATTGACAGTGAAATATTTGGTTACTTATGACCACTTCATTTAGGAACTTGAGGTCCTTCTTATCCAGAGGAAACTGCATAAGCCTGGCACTCAGTAGAGGGTCAGGTCTTCAAAGGATAATTTTATAGTTGCTACTTTGAAAACACTAATTGTCCACAAACTGTATCTATGGTAGTTCATGAAGAAAAGTCCAGCATTAAAAATCAGATTGAAAGAAAATTAAAATTCTTCTTTGGCTATAGGAAGAGTTATATTTCCCTCAAGACTTCTCTTTATGTGACTACCAAATAAATAATGCACATTTTGATTTGAGAAAATCACTATTCCTTTTGATGGAGGATTTTTTTGGGGGGGGCATGAATAGAAAGGAATACAAATGTAGCTACTAAGTGGCATGTCTACACTATTGTTTAAACTTACACTGGGGCTCACTATCCCTTTTCTTCCTTCTTGTGGTGTAAAATATTTGAGGTTTTAGGATAAGGATAGATGTAATAAAGGAACAATATTGGTGTGTTATGGAGGGAATGTGTAGTTTCAAACTATTCTTGTTCAGGTTAACAATTTTGGCAAAGCAAAGTTTTCCTGTATTTATGGAATTTAATCAAAGGTGCCTATTGTTAATTTTTTGCCCTATTTTTCAATATTATAAACAAAATATTCATAGCAAAATTGTTATGGAAGTTAGTCTTTGCAAGGCAATTGCAGTTAAATAGCTGTATTGAAGTGATTATCATTAAACATGAAGAAAAAGGAAAGCAACATCTTAAGTTTCTTAGAAGGACAACTATTCATAAAAATGAAGTCATCAATCAAGGTGGTTAATATGCTTTACATGCTTTCTATTTCTCATAAGGAATCTTGCCTAAAAAGATGGAAAAAGAGTGCACAGAGTTTATCACAAATAATTTACATATTGACTTTTTGGTATTAAATAGTATTACAACAAGAGAAATACATTGGATACTTTAATGTATTAAAAATATGATTTCTACAAGCAAGTTTTTTAAAATTGCCTTTGTGTTAGAGAATAGCTTCAATTGTGGTGGGAAAAGAATGTTTATCATTAGCATCCATATTTGGGGAAAACTTTAAGCAAATAGGACCCTCTGTGAAAACTCTAAAATTCCTTCTGAATTGTTGGAAGTATGTGGACATGTATTTTCAATATCCAAGTTAAGTGGACCACTTCCATAACCAGTTGAGAATCTATGCTTCCTTGCCCCTAGCTCCTCTGTACTTGTTGCAGTGGTGTGAGTGGGAGAGACTTTTCTCCCAGAAAATAACAGAGCAAAGCGTTTCTTGGTAGGTGTCTTCCCTGTATTATATATTTGTCTATTGGGAGTTGTTATTATCAAGGGTTTCTTGATACAGATTTCTCATGTATAAAATCTTATCTTTCCAATAGTACAATTTGACATCCTGCTCCAGCTTTTACAGGGAGGAAATAAGTAATTAGGCTTCAATAAATCCAGGTAATTTAAAATTCAATATAAAAATTGATGCTTTTCAAAATGCACATTGATCCCTACTGCTGTTATCTCACCGTATATATTACAGCTAAATTTATAAATGGACATTACTCAGAGGCACCCAAATGCACATTACTTTTTGTCCCTGCCAGAACTGGAGGGTCAAACAATGACAGCAAGTCAGCAGGTCCCCTTAAGAAATAAGTGGCTACTCCACTGTTCCTATGCTATGAAGAGTCCTTTAGATTAGATCTATACAAATAAATTGTTTTAGGAGCGATCTTAGATCTTTGGGTTCATTTGCTTGAGGGTAAGTTTCTGGTTCTGGACTTGGTTTCTTTCTGGAACATTTGCAGTTGCCAAATTTCTTCCCATTAAAAAGGGTCTTATTACAAATTCCTTGTATTTGTTTGTAGGGGATATACAAAGGTCAAAGGATATTCAAAAAAGCTCTTCCTTTGGCTTTCTTGTTTGGATGCACCATGACTTTTGAGTGAGGACAAAATAGGTGAACAGCTCTGATGCTCTTGTTTTGAGATTTACCAATATCTCTTCCCTATTAGTAAAAATAAAGATCACCCATAGATCTCTAAATTCAAGCAAGATTTTTTTGGATCTGTGTAATATTTCCCTTATTAATATTTTTGGTCTGTATTTGTGTTGCCTTTAGGGCACAGAAACAAATACAGTCAATACAGATACAGTCAAGGAGAACTGGGCGTAGGTTAGAGGTGTGGGGGGTGAGAGAATTTACCAGAGACAATATATTTTTTTAGCACATACTGAGTTAACATACGAAATGTTAAGGAAAAAGTATTTGATAATTTACTTTATTTGAGTTAGTGTTTTAATTAGAGTCTAGCAGCAATGACTAAAATGGGTGAGGAAGAATTTGAAACAGTACAAAAAATAATTTGTTATTGGTCAACAGACAGGTATACGGCTGTCCTGAATCTTAATCATGTAATAATACTGAATGAATATCTTTGTTTCCTTATTTTCTTTTACTAGTTTCATGTGTGTTACCAATAGTCTCTTAAAAAACGAGAGATTGAAGATTTACCTGTTACATTTATACCATCTGACCTTTGACACCAGACTGTTCGGGAGGAGCCTTTCCAAGCACTGGCCATCCACTTGTACTCATAACACTGTCCATCTGCGGGCACACAGATGTTAACAAGGATTCTGTTCTCCAGAACAGAATAACAATCACAGATACACAGCATTAATAAAACATTTGAAAACCATTGTAAAGTGCCAAGTGATTCCATGTTAATTTATTGTCATGAAGTTGCCAAATAATTTTATGAAATTCCAGATGTATAACTAAATCCCAACTGATTTTTCCATGCCTACTGTCAAACTATCTGATGTGAATCTAGAGTTTTAATTTTAAGTATTATAAAACATTACACATATGGACAAGGATGGAGAATAACTAAAAAGTATATATATTTTCAATTTTGCATCATAGAATTGTAGCAAATATTACAATTTGGCCATATTTGCTTTAGTTTTCTTTTGCTTATTGATCAGTTAGAAAAAAAATAACAAACTTGATGTCCTGTTATATTTCTTCCTCATCTGCTCTCCCTGTCTGTCAAGTAATACCCACTATTCTGAAGTAGACATAAGGCTTCTGGGGGTGCGCTCTCATGCCTGCATGCTCTCGCGCTCTCTCTTTCATTTTCTCTCTCTCTCTCTCTCTCTCTCTCTCTCTCTCTCTCTCTCCCTTCCTTCCTCCTTCTCCCTCTTTATAAAAATCTATATAACTATACTTCATATATATTCATATTTAGTATGCAACTTCCAAAGCGTCATACACTACATATTCTGAAACTTAACAGTCAACATTACACATGAAATATTTCTATTTTTAATGTAGATTCAGCTCACTTATTTTGACTGCTATATAGAATTCCACTGTGCTAAATATCACAAATCAGCTATTTTCTGAGTGGATTTTTAGGTTGTTTTGAATTTTGCTATTATAACAGTGCCTCAGTGGACAATTTTGTACAAATCTTCTAGTGCTGCTCTATGGGAACTATCCAGGAAGGACATTTCTAGTTATCACCATAGAGATAGCTGACACTGTACTAAAATATAGCTCATTTGGTTTTTTTCTGAAAGGTGACAATTTCCATATCTACCAGCAGTGAATAAGGGTTACCATTGTTCTGACCTTCACAAACATTTGTAATTGCCAGATTTTTAATTTGTCACTATTATGAGTGTGGAAAGCTTTCTTGTTTAGATATTTTTTAAAAAGATTTATGCATAGGAGAACTGGGGTGTAGGCCAGAGGTGTGGGGGGGATGAGAGAATTTACCAGAGACAGAGTGGGGAACAGAACAGGCAGACCTACTGAACTACACTGCTGAGGGGAGCAGCTGGCAAGACAGGAGAGGTCTGATGTGCCATATGTGGGTCAGCTCCCTGGTTGGGATCGAACCCAAGCTGTAGTGGTGATAGCGCTGAGACTTAAGCCATAGGCCACCAGGGAGGCCGTATCTTGTTATTAAAATTGCACTTCTCTGATTACTAAAAATTTTAAACAAAAATATTCAGGGGTATTTACATTTTCTCTTACATAAATTATTTCTATCTTTGGGCCATTTTATCCCTGTTGAAATATTTCCTATTTCTTTTTGAATTGTGGGAATTCTTGTGAACTTTATTTTTATTGATTTAGACAGAACTCTGTGCAACATTTGTTGTAAGGGAGGTCTAAAAGCAGTGAACTCCTTCAGCTTTTGTTTCTCTGGGAAAGTTTTATTCTTCATATCTGAAAGTACTTTACAAGAAAGTATTCTTGGCTGGTAGATTCTTATCTTTGAGTATTTAAAGAAACACTGATTATAACTGCTTAGGATTGAGGTATGCATCATTATAAATCCACATCGGTATATAGTATATTATGTTCGCCGTCAAATATCTAATTCCACCTTTCCCCATACAATTGATTCCTTTTTGCAATTTACCCAATTATTCTTTCCCCTTCCCTTCTGGTGACTACTGATTGCTCCATTGTATGCTCCTGGCCGATTTGTCATCAATTAGTTGTCAATATGTGTGGGTTTATTTCTGGGTGTTCAAGTCTGTTCCATTGATCTGTGTGTCTATTTTTATTTCAATATCATGCTATGCTTCATAGCATAGTTTGAAGTTAGGGCACATAATACCTCCACTTTTGTTCTTTCTCAAAATGGTTTTAGTTATGTGGGGTCTTTTGTAGTCCTCAATAAATTTCATGATATTTCCTATTTCTGTGAAGAATGCCATTGGGATTCTGATAGGGATTACATTGAATCTGCATATTGCTTTAGGAAATAGTCATTTTTAACAATGTTAATTGTCCCAGTCCATAAATACAGAATATCTTATTTTTTATGTCATCTGTTTCTTTCAATGATGTCTTAAGAGTTTTAAGTGTATGGGTATTTCATTTATACCAAAGTATTTAATTGTTTTTGATGTGATTGTAAATGGGATTTTTTTTATGATTTCTTTTTGCTAGTTCATATTTATGCATTGAAATGCAACACATTTGTGTATAATAATTTTATAGACTGATGCTTTATTCATTTCTAATAGCTTTTTACTGGGGTCGCTGGCATTCTCTGTATATTTATCACGTCATCTGTGAACAGTGATAGTTTCCTATCTTCATACTTCTACTTCCTTTTCTTGTCTAATTGCTCTGGCTAAGACTACCAATATTATTTTGAGTACTAATGGTGAGAGTGGACATTCTTGTCTTTTTCCCGATCTGAGGAAAAGCTTTATTTTTTTCCATTAAGTATTATTTTGGCTGTGGGTTTTATCATATGTGGGCATTACTATGTTGAGATAATTTCTATACCTATTTTGGTGAAGGTTTTGATCATAAATTGATGTTGAATGTTGCCAAATGCTTTCTCTGAAGCTATTGAGATTATTATATGATCTTTGTCTATCCTTTTAATGTGGTGTATCGTGTACTGATTTGCGTGTGTTGAATCATCACAGTGTCCCTGGAAAAACCCCACTCAACCTTGGTATATGATTCTTTTAACATATCGTTGAATTTGTTTTGCTAGTTTTTTCTTGAGGATTATTGAATTTATGTTCATCATATATATTGTTACGTGGTTTTCTTTGTGTTGTCCTTGTTTGGTTTCAGAATCAGGGACACATGACTGGACACAAAACTAAAAAGATTTCATAAATTGTAGAAGAACTCACCATCACATGATTTTGTTTCTAACATTTGCTCTGGGCATAGATGTTGATTCTCTAGCTCTTGTATTATCACTGCTCTGGAACGGACCTGTATTCCACCAAAGCCTAGGTCCTCCCCATTTACACAAGTCAGCTGGCACAAGCTCCATGAAGACCAGTCCTTCAAGTAACAGTCACCTGCAAGACACAGATTGTAATTTATACATGTATACACTAAGAATAGCCAGTGAGATAGTCTTATTTTTAATCCCCTGCATACTTCTTACTTATGCCAATCATGTATGGTATTGTAAGATTTAGATCAGTGTTTAATATTGCAATTTTGTATGTAGTTTCCTAAGTTTGCATTAGTATTTTCTGAGTGGATGTTACTAAGTATAGACTGTGTTGCTTAATGATAATATAGACTATAGTTTGAGGGCTTTGTCCTTTAGGGTTCTCCTCATCTTGATAGTTAGCTCTCTCCTTTTCTCAGTTATTTATTGAATAATAATATGCATGCAAAAGAATGTACTGGTAGCTAAATTTTTACAATCAAGCATTCTCAGAATTTCAGAAACCCCCCTCGTGTGATATATGGAATTTGTTCCTTATGTACTTTTGTTTATGTCTGGCTTCTTAATTTCATTTCATGAGATCTAGCATATTTATATAGTTCTGATTTGTTTATTCTTAGTGCTTTATGCCATTGCATAAATGTAGCACAACATAGATAACTATTCTAATATTGATGGGCAGGTGGAGAGCAGAAAAATTTTAATGTGAATAATGCCATTGTGAACATGTTAGTGTAAATCTTTGGTGAACTTATATATGCATTATATATGGGAGTATACCTAAAAGTAGAACTGTGGGGCTTCCATAGTATATCATATGTTGAAGATCTTCAACTATTTTGAGAATGGGAGATTTAATGACATACACTTTTCAATATACCTGTCTATTCTTCAGGACTGACTGCTTGGTGATACCATTCAGAGGGTCTAGTAAATTATAACAGACACAAATCCATAGAGGTCTCTCGAGTCTAGGGAATGGTCTATAAAATAACTTCATTTAATCCACCTATAACACATGAATAATTCATATTCCTCATATTATGCTAAGGATGTCTAATATTAGCACAAAGTTGTCTGGAGATCTGACTAATGAACTTTCTGTGTCATGATTAAGAAATCTCAAAAGACATGAATTATTGACAAAAGATACACATATAATAAATGACTTTTACAGACCGCTCTTACAGTATGTCTCCAATATTCCAAAGTGTAAACATTTTTAGTACATTTGGGAAATGCTAAGGAAAATGGTAAGAATTTTAAAGTAGCCCATTGAAGTTTTAAAACACATTTAGTTTGCAAGCATTTTAATGATGTGGAAGAAAACACTAATATTCCTGGCAATATGAATATAGTATGACATCAACTACAGGGAAATAAAAAAATCGCTTATGTCAGTCGACAGTGTATTTTGCAAACTGTGTGCATTGTATAATTATCACCCACACAATCCATATCAAGCTTCAAAGATTTAATAATATTTCATGAGAATGAGGCATTGCCTTATACTCTATACATTCGTATTTTGACAATATAAACTACTGTAATGAAATTGTATTAGGCCTGTCAAAGATAAGACAATTAAGTGAATGAAATGTATTTCCTACTTCATTATTCCACCT
The DNA here is from genome assembly GCF_014898055.3 of Talpa occidentalis. Taxonomy (NCBI): domain Eukaryota; kingdom Metazoa; phylum Chordata; class Mammalia; order Eulipotyphla; family Talpidae; genus Talpa; species Talpa occidentalis. The sequence continues at coordinate 91,447,736 of NW_026555331.1, forward strand.
CTAAAACTTGTTAGCTCATATACCACTAACTTCCATAACCAATCATTGGTGAAAACTAGCAAGAGAGAAACTGATGAACAGATTATAATAGAACAGCTCCCTCCTGGATTTCTAATTACTTTAATAAACATGATGTATTTGTCCTGTTCTATGTTATGTGATCTTCCAGTTTATTTTGCATCACTTAATATTTATTATCACTATTAGTAACAGTTTCTTCTGTTAGAGAGTAAAGTTTGAGGGCAGGGGTCTGTCCCCCATTTCCAACCTCAAGTCCAGGAAGTAATCTACAAAAACACTATGTAAAATAAGTCAAATGTCAGGGTGAGTAGGTGTCCCTAACCCCTGTTGTTCAAGGATCAACAGCATATTCCATTGTCTCTTGACTTATATTGTAACTGAGAAGATTTCTACTATAACTGTAATTGATTACTATCTGCTTCTTCATGAATGCTTTACTAATTTTTTTTAAAGATTTATTTATTTATACAAGCACTGGGTACAGTCAGAAGTGTGGGAGAGTGAGAGAATTCACCAGAGCCAGAGCGGGGAGCAGAGCAGGCAGAAGGACCGAAGCACACTGCTGAGGGGAGCAGCGGGTGGCAGCCGGAGGGGGAACAAACCTGTGCTGCAGAGACTGTGGGCAGCTTTGCAGCCCAGCACTCAACCGCTGCGCCACCAGGGGAGGCCCCTGCTTTACTAATTTGCCATTACTCTACTTTTATACTTTATATAGGTGTGAATTTGTTATTGATTCTACTCAGGAACTCGAGTATCCTTCTATTGTGAGGGATTAAATCTGCCTTTTGCCATTATGTGTTAAAAGGTTGCCTCTGTTTTCTCCTGCTGGAAATCCTAAATGGAGGAGTGGACTATCCTTATTTTCTCTTTTTTTCATAGTTTCCCTGTCAAACATTAGCCAACGACTTAATTGTCATCCCTTCTAGATGTTACACTTTAAGGGCTGTGTGTCAAGTGGAGCCACATGGGAGACCTGGAATTCACTCCATCTGGCAGTCTTGAGACATTGCTCCTTTCTCTCAAAGTGCTTTGCATTTGGAACAGATACTCCAGTATGAGAAGACAGTACATATCATATTATTTTTTTTAAGATTTATTTGTGCATATAAGAGCTGGGGTACAGTTCAGAGGTGTGGGGGGTGAGAGATTTCACCAGAGACAGAGTGGGGAACAGAACGGGCAGATTGACTGGAGTACACTGCTGAGGGGAGCAGCGGGCGAATCAGGAGAGGTCTGCTGTGCCATGTGGGTTGCTCCCTGGCCGGGGATCGAACTCATGCTTGCAGTGACTGCAGATGGACTCATAGGTTGCATCTTAACCCCTTGCGCCACCAGGGAGACCCGTATACCATATTTATTAAGGCACCTAAGACCCATCTGTGTAGGAGTCTATGAATGCATCTATATGGGTAGCCCTAGAGATTCACCTATGGACCCAACTATAGACACACCATGGAGGCACCCATTAATGTATGATGGAGCCGCCCATGAAGGTACTTATGTACCCACTCTAGATGTACCTATGGAGCTGCCCCTAGATGGGCCTATGGAGGAGAAAGGGAAGTACCTATGACTCCCCACAAATATGCCAGTGGATGAACCTATGGAAACCCCTATGGGGAAACTTGGAAGCATCAATGGGGACATTATGGAGGCCCATAGGAAGGACTCTATGGAGGACCCTATGGAGGAAATGATGGGAGACCCATGAAGGAACTTTGGCAGAGCATATGGCGGAGCCTATGGGATATCCCTACGGAGGAACCAAAGGGATCCCTTAGGGAGGAATCTATGGGATCCCTTATGGCAGAACCTATGGCAGACCTTAGGCAGCCCCTAAGGGCTTCTCTATGGGCTCACCTACAGGATCGCCTATGGGTTCCCCTATGGGCTCTCCTATAGGTTCGCCTATGGCTCTGCTATGGGCTCCCCTATGGGATCGCTTATGAGTTCCCCTATGGGCTCCCCTATGGGCTTTCCTATGGGTTCCCCTATGGGTTCCCCTATGGGATTGCTTATGGGCTCCCCTTTGGGTTCACCTCTGGGATTACTTATGGGCTTGCCTATGAGCTCTCCTATGGGCTCCCCTATGGGTTCGCCTATGGGATCGCTATGGGCTCCCCTATGGGTTCGCCTATGCGTTCCCCTATGGGCTCCCCTATGGGATCGCTTATGGGCTCCCTTATGGGATCGCTTATGGGCTCCCCTATGGGCCCCCCTATGGGATCGCTTATGGGCTCCCCTATGGGTTCTCCTATGCATTCCCCTATGGGTTCTCCTAAGGACAGCCTATGGAGCTGCCTATGGACCATCAAGATTCATGTATGTGGGCCTCCTTGGTGGCGCAAGGTATTAAGAAGCAACCTATGAAGCTATCTGCAGCCACTACACCATGAGTTTGATCCCTGTCCAGGGTGCATCAGACTTATCCTGTGGCACCCGCTGCTCCCCTCAGCAATGTATTTTGGTCAGTCTGCCTGTTCTGTTCCCCATTCTGTCTCTGGTGAATCCTCTCACCCCCTGTACCTTTGGCCGTACCCCAGCTCCTGTATGTAGAAATAAATCTTAAAAAAAAAATAGTACTTCCATGTTTGGCACTGTTCAAAAAAAAAGATGTATGAATGGAGCCGACTATGGAGGAGCCTATTTACTCAACCACAGATGCACCAGTGATGTGCCTATGGTGGATCCCCATATGGATTGTCCTATAGTCTCATCTATGTAGCAGCCTACGGTGGTCCCTATAGATCCACCCATAGAGGGACAAACAGACCCTCCTATATCCCATTTCTTGGCTTGTTAACTTGGTTGGTTATGGTGGAAATGACTAAATATAAGAATTCAGTTTTGCTATTTTTACCTGGGCAAGGCTGGGTGCAGGTTTCCTCAAGGACCACTTTTTTATTACCATCTATATTGGGTTCAATGTCAGTACAGAATTCTTCATCCACCACTTTGCTGAAGTCTTCAGTTGATCCTTCACTCACTACACAAGAAATGTTCCTTGTTCTCGTCCCTTCTCCACACTGCGCCTCCTGGAATGGAGGAAAAAATGACTAAGAAAAATAATTCAGTAAGTAATGTCATTACTTACAATCCTCTCTGCACCATTGCTTTTGATTTATGAGCAGTTAAAGAAGAATTTGAAACCCTGGGGAAGAAGTCCTTTAGGGCACTCCCAACTATAAAGCATACAATGAAAAATTTGTTTTCTAACCAAAGACAGGCAAATAAATTTTCATTAAAATGAATCAGCCTCCAGATAATTTTTAAAATACAGGACAGGGAGTTTTTGTTATAAAAACGGATTAAATGGTTATGAAATGGCAAGGTACCTAAAATCTTTAAGATGCTAACATGCCATCTGTAAGCTTTGAAACCTTCTGGAACAATGTCTCTACAGATAAAGAATATACATTTCCATTCAACTTCTGGAAAGCTGCTACTGCTACCTGCACTTGGCATGGAGACCACTGTCCATATTGCCACTGATAACAGGGTTTCACTGGGCAAGGCTTGGATTGTTCCATCAGGGCAGGGCACGGTCGTCCATCACCCTGAAAGGGCTGGTTCACTGTTCTTTTTCGGATCATTTTTCCTTTAAGAGATACAAAGTGACAACTTTTATGATATATTACAGTTACATAAGCATATGTCATTTTGGGAGAAGGACTAGTCATCTTTTCTGAGGATATCTAAAAAACAAGGCAGGCTCAGATTGTTTGATAAGACCCCAATTCACCTTTTCTGAAGATAATCTGATAAGAGTTAAAGCAAGAAATTACATCTTATTTCATATTCCTTATATTCCTTAAAATACATCCTATTTCATATTCATATTACATCTTATTTCATATTCCTTAACCATCAGCCCACTGCCAATTACATGCCAAACAAACCTGTGAGGCCACATGTTTGAGAACATTCTGACCAAGGAGACCAGTCGGAAAGCTGACAGTTCACAGGGCATTCCACCATGCAGGAGGTATTCATTTGCCAGTTCTTCTCCAGGCTAAGCTGGAAGAACAGAGATAGAGGTATGGCCACAATATATTATTGATGGAAGAAAGAGGACAGAAAAGGGCGAATAAACCAGTGCATAGTAGAATAAAAAGGAACATCTGGAGGACACTCAAGCTGTGAAAAATATAAAGTGGTTCAACCCAGGACAATGGGAGCAAAGGGCATAGGCTGCATGGAGGAGTGCATTTATTTGATAAATATTGTGAAACTCTTTTTATTGCCTATTGAAAAAGTTTATTTCCAAATTGGTTGAGTTTCCCTAAGTGAGAAACAAATGAGTGTAAGCATATTTACTTGATAATTAGTCAAAAACCAAGAATATTGAGCCTCCCCTGGTGGCGCAGAAGTTAAGCGCTGGGCTGCAAAGCTGCCTGCAGTCTTTGCAGGGCCGGTTCAATCCCTGGCTGTCGGCGAGTGTTCCACACAGCGCGGCAGACCTCTCCTGTTGCGCCCACTGCTCCCCTCAGCAGTGTATTTCTATCATTCTGCCTGTTCTGTTCCCCGCTTTGGCTCTGGTAAATTCTCTCACCCTCCCATGCTTCTGACTGTACTCAGTGCTTGTATAAATAAATAAATAAATCTTTTTTTAAAAAAACAAGAATATCAATATATAGATCTATATTGTTTATATATACGTACAAGTAAAAGGGAAAAATTTTTAACATATTGATGCTCAAAATAAATGATATTTTATATTACTTGGATGCATTATATTCACATATAAATAAGCTATTTCTCAAAAGGAAATGTAGGTCAACAGCATTTTTTAATAGGGATATTTTATATGCATCTATATTTGTTAAAAAAAGATTTTCTCTTCTACAGACCTGACCTCAGCATCTAACTGTGGTATAATTCAGTTATTTTGGTGTTAACCTTTCATCAAATAATGATTTTATACCATTTTATTGGCATTGGGTTCCATTACTACTACTGACTGATTTGTTTCACTAGGGAGGTGAAGAGGATGCCTGTTTACTGATATTCTAGTTATCTTTCAGTGAAACATTTTAACCCCAAAGTACTCTTTTTGGGATATTTGTTGTATGTTTTCCTTCTGTTTATAGCTCTAAATCATATGACTAAATAGGTGTGAATTAAATCTTTTCAGGAATACGAATGGAAAAAGAGAAATCTATTACTAGATATCAGGTGAATAAATGTCTGAAAAACACTGAAGACAAAAGTACCATACAAATGCTGTATAGGTTTAACCCTAATTTTCCTGTTTGTTGGGTAGTAATGCCATCTTTCTTTTCGGCTATTAGAGAAGCAGTGAGAGTTAGCAACTGCTGGTGCGCTGAATGTGGAGTTTGTACAGCAGGTAGGCAATCAATCCATTGTTTAAAAAGACAGCCAGCTTTCCTCAGGGCCATTATTTGTTCCTACTACCTCCACAGGGATGGATAAAATGGGACATGAGAACCCAGTTGCTGCGGAGCAGCGCTGTTTTCTCTGAAGACAGCATTTGCTAGAATGTTATAATTTGAACCCAAGTTGTCATTGCAGTATTCAAACATAATATTTGTGCATAGGGGAAATCCATCTGGAGAAGTACAATTTGTTATTTCTGAGGTTTTTACTGACATTTCATTTATGAAATAATAGGTCTTAGTTATATCTTTGTCCTATAATCCTATGAGGTATTTTAAAATTGGTTCCTGTGTAATTTGGGCTTAACTTTCAAAAAGCTTTGAGCTACTAATTGTATATGTCATTATGACCCAGGAGGGCATTTACATGTGCATGTGCAAAATATGGGGACGTATTAATCAACTGGTAGATGACAGAAAGTTCTCCAACCAATATATAATAATCTTCATTAATAATCACATATTTAAATAATGGTTATGACTTCAATATTATTAGTTTCAAAACCAAGTTAATTTAGTTGTGAAATTTCTAATTAAATCATGAATAGACTAAATGATGTTATAAGATGATGGTGAGTTTCAGTACTTCTAGGAATTCTTTTCCCATGATGTGAGGAAGTTAAGTTAGGACCACTTGACAAAGATATCAAATGAAATAAAATATATTTCTTTTCCCTTAGGAGTTGGAGCAATTTACTGTGGGCTCACAGCTTCCAGGAGATGTAGACAGAAGTCAAGGTTACTGTGTCTACTGAACATGGAGGTCATAAGCTCACCCCATGTGTTTCAGGTCTGTGAAGACTCCTGCTAACCTTCGTTCATACTTAACCCAGTGGGCTTCAGATGCATGAAAAGGCAAAACCTGTCAGAAATGTGAGCACACTTTTGGTATGGAGTACAGATGAAATAACTATAACATGGTACAGATGAAATAACTATAACATGAAGTGTTGCTTCATGAAAAAAGTCAAAAAACATGTTTTCTTGCATTACCTAAGAGCACATCTAAAAATCATACTTTTGTAAATTGGTTAATTGACAGTTAAAATTCTCTGCACTTAAAAGATACAAAAGGCAGAGCCCACTCCTTTGTTTGAATTTTAAGCTTTCTCTTATTCAGATCTGAGTACTTGGACTCTCACAGCTGGATATTAGATCCTAATATCAAAATCTGCTACTAAACCACATGTGATCAATGTTTAGCAACAGAGGGAATACGTGATGGGTCTTGGCAGGTGTCCCAGGCAACACAAAATTCACATGAAATTACAAAAGATGATGAGTAGTCTGATTAAGATTTATTGCCTTTATTCACCTTGATTACTTATTGTTCCCCAAGCATTTCTTTCAGAATAGGCTAATTAGCATACCTTTGGGCTCTAAGCAGAACAAAATACAGGAAATTATATCTAGAAATCAGTAGTGTTGGACAGTGTCTTTTCAAGTGGGTGCTTAACAGGCTCTGAATAGAGCTGAAAAACATCTGCTGGCGCTGAGCTGCATGGAGCACAGGTCACTTGGCTCAGCATGAATTGAAAATATTAGGAGAAAATTTACTCACAAAGAAGTAACACAGCATCCACTCACCTCTTCACAATATTTCAGGTCAACTGACTTGCCATCACTTCGAACACAATCCAACATCCTTGTTTTAATGCCATTTCCACAAACTGCCTTCTCACTTAGCTGACATGTACTCCAGTCTGAAAAGAAGGAAGCCCATCAGGACAGAAGCTGTGCAGGAAGCAGATTTCCAATGAAGCTCTGATGACCTGAATCCCATTTTTGATTCGCAACTGTTTCCTAAGCCCCACAATCAATCATCCCACACGCAGAGCATATGGGTCCCAGCTTTGAACATATCAGGAGTCAAATGGAATTGCTGGGTTGCACAGAGCTACAGGGATTATTCTTGTAGGCAGATGTCTGCTTGGCAATCTTGACAGTTAGCCATTCAGAGACATTGTAAAAATGTTTTTGGCCTGCAGATCAAATGTCATTTAAAAACTTTTTCCTAATAAAAGAATTTAAAAGTTAATATTTTTATTTTAGTCAAATCATAACTTTAATGGTGGTACCTGAACTGCATAATTATATTTTAATAAAATACTGTTTTACTTATTGTCTATATTTAGATTGTTTTAAAATGTAGATATTTATTTCAAAATCATTTTGGCTATATTTAATTCTCTTTGTCTTTTACAAAATGATTCTTTCATCTTTTTTTTTTCCCCTAGGGCAACATAGCATGTCTTAGAGAACAGCAATTTCCTTGTAGCATCAAAGTAAATTTGAAGAGAAAAATCAAAAGAAACAAAAAGACATTATGACTGCTATGTGCCATTGTACAATTTTTCAGAGTTTATTTCAGTGTGAAAATTACCTGGAAAAATTCCAACATAAGCTTCAGTGTTGCTCCAAGTCATATAAGCCAACAAAACCTGTCCTTTCCTATAGTATCTGCTTTGATGTTATGAGATGAGGGTACGAAAATAATGGAACGTGTAATAAACCTGTTTTTCTAAAATACCCATCTATCATTTATCATCTGTATCTTTTTTTTAGAGAATTTATTTATTCATACAAGAACTCGGGTACAGGCCAGAGGTGTTGGGGGTGAGAGGATTCACCAGAGACAGAGTGGGGAACAGAACAGACAGATTGACTGAAATACACTGCTGAGGGGAGCAGCAGGCGCGTCAGGAGAGTCTGCTGTGCCATGTGGGTGGCTCCCTGGACGGGGATCGAACTCGTGCTGCAGATAGCTTCATAGGTTGTGTCTTAACCCCTTGCACCACCAGGAAGGCCCCTATAATCTGTATCTTTTATAATATTGAAATAACTTGTTTCCTCATAGTTTTTTTTGCAAGTTTAAGATTGTTGTCATTTTTGTATCAGACTAATCATACTAATACTAATTTTGTATCAGACTAATTTTGTACTATCCCTTACATAAGGAATTTTTGTCCCAGTATTTATAATGTTATAATGATTAAAAAATCTTTGAAAGGAGGTATTTTTCAGTAAATCTGACACCTATGGAAATGCTATATCTTTTATTTGCATATTCCCAAAGGGGGAGATGTCTTTACAAGGATTGCTTAGAATATTTATAGTCTATCTTAAGGGCTAATATTTGCATGATATATTTTCACTTTTATGTCTTGAGGTTTATTTGAAAACAACAGCTGAAGAATTTCGTTATTTCGAGAGTGATTTCTGGGACAATAGGTAGGCTGTCTGAAAGGTATACAGATGGAGATAAACAATACTAATGGGAATGCTGCAGAGCTGAGGTACACAGGATTTGGACTTTATGATCAAATGACTAGCCACATACCTGTTACATTATAATCATAGTGGAAGCAGTTTTTGTTCAAGTTACAGGGTTCCTTCTCAATGGCATCAGGGCAGGATCTTCCTTCATCAGCAGGTTGTCTAATGGGTTCAGCTGACCTTTGCCGGAAATTGCTTTGATTGCAAGGCTGACAAAGAATGACACAACTCCTCAGAAAGGTGAATGCTTAGCCACACTGTGCCAGTGAGTTAGGGATAGTGCTGGAGCAGGAGTTAGAACATTTGGGCCACTGGCTAATTTAACCTCAATATGCCCCAGTTTCTTCATCTTTAAAATCAATGTGCTTCTGAAGTCCCATCTAGCTATAGTGAAGTCTCTGTGTCAGATATGAACAATCATATAATATATACACAATGCCCATATTAATTATTGTAGATCAATAATACACAGGTCTTACCGATCATATTCAATTATCTAGTCTCATGGTCTTGGGGGAAAGAAAATTTTAAGGGTGACTCTAAATATCTAGCTTTTAGTGACCTTTACTTTTCCCAGTACACATACACACAAACATATATAGCTCCTAAAAAGACCAGCTGGTCATTCTCCTACTGGTTCAATTTTGTTCTGAAAACATTTTCTATAACCAGGAGCAGTAACTTCAGATCTGGTATTTCGGAATGAGACCAGAAATTAATTTGCATTCCCTTGTAAAACAGTTGATTCTTTACTGCAATCTAACCTGTATCCAAATCAACTGCCAGCCCTGTTTTTCTCTTGTTCTATCAGTTGGCTGCTAGTCAGAATCTCTAGTAATGGTAACATGAAGATAGAAATTTAATTTCTCTTTGAAAACATGCATCACAAATCCTTTGCAACTGTCCTATATTGTACTTCAGCCAAATAATTCCGTAGTAGATGATTTTTCCTTAAGCTTTTGATGCTGTCTTAAAAATAAATTTACAAAGGTGTATGGGGTAAGCCAAATTTTCTACATCATCAGTCAGTTATGTTTCAATTGATGCTCTTCCTAGGATCCCTACTGGCTGTTGAAATCTAGCAGCTTTCTGTGTTTTGAAATTCTCAGCTGGCTTTCCAGACCCAAAGAGACCCAGAGTCAGTGTTTGGGAAGAGATTCAGTGATGCACAGCTTTCTTCTCTCTACTCCCTTTCTCATTGGATCTTTTGTGTTTTAGTGTCAGTGCCCCTGCTGCAGTACCCCCACTGTGTGAAAGATTATTCCTACCATTTAAATAAAATGGAATGGGCAAAAAGCAAGAAGTGACAATAATCCAGTACCATCAAAGTACCTTAACTACAGCTTCATTCTTTTCCCCTTTACCTGAAGGGAATCATTATTACAACTACAGTTTTGTGCTGGATGGTAAAGGGCCACAATGCTTGCAAGAGATCGAGCTGTTCTAGCATGAAATGACACATTGCTGACTTTAAACAGCACATTCATAGAATGAATTGGACAAGAAAACACATCTTGCTTTGGTAATGGATTTGGTTACTAGTAACTGATTTAGAAACCATTGTTTTTAAAAAGCTTTAGTGGTAAGGAATTAAGCAAATTCTACATTAATAAATGGTTAATCATCTTACCAAAGTGCATCGGGTCCATGGACCCCATTCAGATATCACACAGTCCTCTGGACATGGCAATTTGCACTCTCTAGAGCCCAGAGGCATCTCCTCTGGGTCACACAGGTAATCCTCTACGTGGTCAGAAGGGCCATCTGCTGTGTTCTGCATGCATCTAGAAGAAAACATGTAAGTAAAGGAATTAGGACATTTAGAACAATGGACAATCATTAAGATTGATGGTTCTTAAGGCATCATCATGGAGCTGGGGGTGGGAAAGTTGCATTTAGTAAAATTCTCCATACATAAGACATAAAAGGATCTCTGCCTCCCATAAATATGAAGTAATTCAGTATGATTTAAAAATATATGCTTGCTGGTATAATGTACCAGCAAATATAATGTACGCTGTGTGTATGTAAACACTTTATGACTTCCTATGAAAGGAGAGGATCACGTAGACTTATATGTAATGCAGAATCTAATGAGGAGTGGTTCAAAAAGATTCAGAGAGGTTGCAATTTTGGAATACAGTGCAATTTTTTCTTCTGAAGAAAATGGGGGATTTATAGAAAGGGTAAATTCATATGTGATAGAAGATGAAGCACACTGAAATTTCCTAATGAAAAGTTTGTTTTTGAAAGTAACTGAAGGCATTTTTCAAATTGTTTTGCCATTTAAAAAGTAATTAGCCTTCCATCTGCTGATAAACTTAAAAGACAGCCAGAAGTAAAAAGATAATTATAATAGTAATAGCATAAATTCTCCAAATGTGAGAGTTTGGATCTTTCTATATCTTGACCTCTTTGTTGTTTTCTTTTTAACACAACAAATTCAGACATTTTATTACATTTCATTCTATTGTAAGTCGTCATGAATGGCTCTTTACTCATCCATGGGGAATCTAATTAATGTGGTTAGTACCAGACTTCACTTTTACTGAATTTAATAATCTCTCTGGGCACTTTTCTTGTAGAAGGGAAAAACTTTACCCCTCATCTATAAGTCAGAGAAGGTCAAACAGAGTAATAGGTTTGGAAAGAAAAAATGCATTGCAGAAGATGAAAAGGAAGACTTGAGCTCTTAAGCCTCTCAAACCCATCACAATGTTTTAAACTGTCAGTTGAATTACATTACCAATTATACCTGGAGTCTTAACTTTTTTCAGGGATTTATAATCAGTAGGGACATTGCATCTTTAGAAATCTACTCGGCACAGTCACCTTTCTAGACAGGCCTGCCAAACCTGGAGGAAACTATGATGCTATTCATGTCTTATTTGGGTTTATAGCCTGAAAAAATACACAAATATCCATCTCTGCATTTTTTGGTATATTTCATAATTATATAATAAAGCAATCACAAAACACACAAAGATAGATATATTTGTGAGAATTTGTTTCCCTGGAAAAAGTTCTACCATTAGTGACACTTTTTAAATGCTCTGCAATAGCAGCTTTTAGAGGACGTGGAGCAGATGGGACAGTTCAGTGCTCCAAAGTTGGAGCTGCAGTTTAGAAAGGACTATATTCATAGGGTCTGACACACATACCAGGATTAACTTGGAAAATTACCTATTGATCTAGCATTAAGGACAGATGTTCAACACACTATAAAGTAGTTATGTACATAGAACTTCATTTTTAAAGGCTAATCTTTTTCTTTAATTTTTATTACATAGGTAATATATTCATTTTAGGAAAATCAGAAGAAGAATAATTCACATATTCTATCAGAAATAACTAAAATAGATGCAAATTTGTTTGTGCCACTTAAAAAAATATCAACGAAACAAAAGGAATGTCATCTTGTATCATTTTTCTGATACAATTTTTAATGACTACATTTGAATGTGCCACAATTGGTAAAAAAAACAAACACCCTATTGTCGACATACAGACTATCTGTTTTACTTATTTGTTATTAATTTTTTCTAATCACTCTAGAATACAGAATAAATATTTGGGTTAAATTATGAGCCCAGGGCCTCCCTGGTGGCGCAAGGGTTAAGAGGCAAACTATGAAGCTATCCGCAGCCACTGCAGCACAAGTTCGATTCCCAGCCAGCCAGGGAGTAACCCACATGGCGCAGCAGACCTCTCTTGACTCGCCCGCTGCTCCCCTCAGCAATGTACTTTGGTCAATCTGCCTGTTATGTTCCCCACTCTGTCTCTGGTGAATCCTCTCACCCCTGCGTTTCTGGCCTGAACCCCAGCTCTTGTATGCATAAATAAATAAATCTTTAAAAAAAAATTATGAGCCCGAAGAAAGGCATTTTTATATTCATTCACTTTCTTCACATTCTCAGCTTTTCTTCTTTGCATTGGAAAAGAACTATGCTGTGTGAAGATTGAATTGTATTAGAAATACATAGTGTAAAACTAAGTTAGGGATGAAGATTGGGGCCAGAAGCATCTAGATACGGCAATAAGGTTCACTGGAGATAAATTGTTTAAAAAATATAAATAACCAAATCTGCTTTTAGTTATCATTGTGTTGGCAATTCTAAAAATTATGTCAGGGAAAAAATGTTCCTTCCTACCAGAGCAAACCACTTCTACTATGGACTCTTATAATATTCTAAAAGAGAAAGAACAAGATAGATAAATTAAAACCTGCTCTCTTATAGACTCAATCTATCCTGAAATGTCAGCCAGTCCTTGCCTTTAAGCAGGACATTTTGACCTTAATTAGTAGAGGATAAGGTTAGAATGTGTACTACTCAGTCAGTAACAAATAGGGACATTATTACATGATCAGAGATCACAATCAATACTGACCTTCTCTTTTCTCTATTTGCATAAAATGTTTACAGAAAAAATACAGATCTGAAAAGTTAACATTAAGATATATTTTAAATGTTGAAGATATTCTCAAAGAAAAAAAGCAACATGCATACAGATAACTGAAGGGAAAACTAAAAGAACAGTAGTTACTTTTTTTACTAATAAAAGGTAAATTTAAGGTAAGATACAATTTTTTTGCTAAATTCTTAAATATTTTTAAATTTGGAAGGAGATTGAGGGAAAACAATCTTTTTTTCTTTCCCTGCTTCTCTGGCCACTCATTACTTTCATCTAAACTCCTGCCCCTTTAAGTTCCTCATGGAAAAATAATTTGAGAGTTCAAGTGGACTTTTAAAATAAGAAATAGAGGTTATTTTTATCAGAAGCAAAGTTTAGGTAGTGTGCCAAATGCTAATTTGTTCAACTTTCCTATTTAAACAGATTGAGAAATAATAACCTTAAATTCACATTCATTCAATATGTGAGAATGAGCTTCTTTGCATCATAAGTTGTCAAATTCTGGAGATGTGTTCATATTTGTGTATACTCTATGTCACTCAGCAGGGTTAGAAGAAAATGTATAGTTAAAAAGAATGAAAAGAAAAGGCTTTGAATGACAGTTCTTGTCATTTTACCAGATGTGTGTTCTTGGTAAAATATTTAGTGATTCTGAGTACTTAGAACACTGCATTCTATTCACTGAAAATAATAAAACCTCATATGCTTGATTCACAGGGTTCAAGGATTGTTAAAGAACATGTACTGATACTAAGGGAAGTGTCAAACTTGTGTTAGGGAATTTCTATAAATATGAGGAATATGAAAGAGTCCCAGTTTGGAAGTTCTATAAAGGTGACAGACAAATAAGTGGGTCTTTCAAAATAAGGAGCATGTGGGGACTGTAGAACAGCAGTGCTCACAGAACTTTCTGTGGTGTTGGAAATACTCTACGTGCTAACAGAATAGCCACCAGTCACCTATGGCTTTTGAGTAAATGAAATGTGTCTGGTGTGATGGAAGAGTGAATTTTCAGTTTTATTGCATTTTAATTAGTTTACTTTTAAGGTGAAACAGACACAGTCAGGGTTTTAGGGAAGGCTTGTGGAGATGAGACTATTAAGAAGTTAGCAAGTTTGACATAAAGGAGTGAGAGTATAACAGATTATCATGGAAATGCATTAAGAAATGTATTTGACCTTTAAGAGCAATTGTGGGGTTGGAAAATCGATATTATTTTAGTCTACATTTACATCTACACTTCTCATCAAGAGCTTCATAAATCGGAAGGCCCAGTGTGGTAAACTACTGCTTGAAGTAGATTCCCTTAGAGTTTTCCAGGAACACAGATTCCCTAAGGATAAAACTAAAAACAGTTTTATTCAGGAGATTAAGGAGGAATGAAAAACTTCTATTGGCATGAGTTAACTGAGAGGTGGTTGTGATTTTGCTTGTCTTTATATTTCGGTCTTGCCTTACCTCACTTTTCGGGTCTGCACGCCCTCTCCACAATTCTCCCGCATGTTCACAAAGGTCACCTTGCAGACACTCCATGGCTCCGTGATCCATATGTACTGGTTGCAGTCACTGTGGCAAGGGACAACCTCATACACCTGGAACACACATAGTCTCAAAGGTCTCACCTCAGGGAAATAATGAAAGTGAGAAGGGACACTTCTCATCATAATGACAATTGCGTGCTTACCGAGAACTTTTATTCCTTTCTCTTATGTTCATTATGCTACAGCAGGAATATAGAGAAATTGCGTGAGAGTGCTAGCAGCAAAGGGCAAGGCTAGCTGTGTTGCAGTCTGCTGCTTTCTTCGGTTGCAGTTGTAGATGTGACGTGTGGGACCACATTAAATACACATTACATACTTTCCTGTACCGACCCTGACCACACAGTATTGTAATTTCCTGGACCATCTGTCATGTCCACAGTTGTGTGTGTGTTCAACACTTAGTCACAGGTACTCATATGTTAGGCATTCAATAGAGATTTAGTGAAAAGACGAATGAATGGATGAATTTAAATATGCATGTAAAAGTAGCTGTTCTCAAATAAATACAATTGGGCCTTTTTTTTTCCTAATAAATATGTATAACAACAGGAATTTCCATTTTTGGTGTTCTATGCATGAAACTAAATTAAAAGACAGTATGAGATAAAGTCTTTTTTTTATTATTTTCCCCCATCTACTAATAATTTATTTCATACTGAAATGAAATAATATTGACCTCAAAAATATCTGGTAAGTAGATTTTTACTTCTATCAGATCTTAACAAATAAGTATTTTAAAGTGAACCCTTAATCATTTAGGGCTTGGAAACAAGGTCTGAAATTGGTCTCATATCACATAGTTACTACCCAAAGCAGTGAGGCCACACAAAACAAGGCTAATTTTCCGGCTCTCCTGTCCACAAAGGCTGAAAGCCTGTGTTGAGGTGGTGTGTTTGGTTTCAGAATAATGAACCAATTATGCTCTTTTCTCAATGAAAAGAATGATTAAGTAAATGTAATATAATAAATGGACCCTCATCTACTGCAACAAAGCTAACCTAACCATCGAATAAAAAAGTCTTTCAAAATCATTCCAAAATCAATGATAATTTCACTCTATTTCCCAATTTTCACATATATACACTATAGCATAGCATATAGCATGTGGTAACTAATTCCAGAAAAAATAGATTTAATTATTTCTCATTTTGTGAAAATTTAAGTGGGCTAAACATCCAAATAAAGTGAGTAAAACTCAATTATTCCAAATAAGAATAAATATATACACAGTTGAAATAAGAATCCGCTACTGTCATAAGTGATCACCCTCACTTTGGGTGCTGTGTTAAAATAGGACTAAACACTGGTGCAAAATAACGTGACTACTTTGGGGGAGGGGAAAAGTGAAAGGGAAATGCCCTTCTAATCCTTTGAAGGCTTTCATTTTAATCTCTTACTTTGGAAACAATGCAAATCACTTCTGAGCGACCTACCACCACCCACTTCCAAGCCAACTGTACTCTATCTCTCTCTCTCTGAGGAGCTCATCCTGTTTTGAGTATGAAATCAATTAATAAGGGACATCATTGCCTCTTCAAGACTGGTATAGCAAAACTTATTCTCCCTTATCTGTCAGCTCAGGCCTTGGTATTACTATGACAAAAAAATGGAAAAACAGGTAACATGCTAGGAAAAAAAGAGAAAGAATGCCAAACAAATGCCAGACAATAACAAGAAAACAACACATTCTTTGAAATCAGGTATAAGGAATGATACAAGCAGCAGACTTATTATGAGCCATGAAATTTAAAACTTCTTACCTGTGCCTGGATTGATATTCAGTAGGGATGAAGAAAGAGGAGAGAAACAAATTAAAAATGTTAGTATATCAATGAGATGAATGCATGTTTTATTTCAAATATTATCCATATATAAAGCCTATGTTTTTGGTAAGTTAGAACATTTTTCTTAGGTCTTGAGGGAAAAAAATGCTTATTATGGTTTAAACTTAAGATACATTCCTCAGAATTGCAAAAGCACACAGTCAAGGAAATGATTAGATGGACAGGAACAAAAAATCTTAGAAGAATAGACTTCAAAATGCACATGGGGAATTGCTCTATGCCCGCAAATATCTTGGGACCCAAACTGTACGTAGACTATCTATAGATTGATTGATTGACCTATTTATTGACCTTAATCAGTCCATCCATCTATATTTCTTAGGAAATGAGGATGTGCTTGAGGAAATGAGGAAAATGGAAACTCAGAGGCCATTTTCAAGTCAATGACCTCAGATTAGTTTATTTTTTTCTGTTATCAGTCACTGTATTCTAATCACTCCTTTCTCTTTTTCTGTTACATCTTTTTTTTTAGGTAATATTGATTGAAAACACTCTGCAAGATTTATGATATAGGGGAATGGGTTCACACCTCTTCAGATTTATGTTACTACCCTGCTCACCGCACCCCTCTCCCCCCAGCACCCACAGCCTGCCACCACAGCCCATTGGCCCTCTCCTCCCTTTGTTCCTCACTCCCTGAGTAACCTCAATGATGATGGATTATTTTACTGAGGAATGTATAATTGCAGTAAAAACTACACTATTTATAATTTTCAAAATTAACATGAAACTGCGTATTTTTTACTTACCTAATATTTTACTAATGAAAATCCATAGCGGTTTCTATTTCTTAACATGGAACATTTATACTCAAAGTTAAATATTCAAGAATCAATTCCCTCTTACTTGACTTTTTACTTCTAAAGTCTTAATATGCCATTGATAAGTACTCATGTTCTCATCAAACTCTGCATTAGATATCATCAGTGTCACAGAGTGATAGAAAGATGACTTAGGTTAAATATTTTTCATTGCAAAGACAACATGACCCAAGGTTTGAACCTTTGCAAATTAAATTTTAAAGAAAATGCTGAGGAAAACAGATCTTATTTTAACATAAAGTCTGACTAGCTGTTTGTGTACACACACACACACACAAAGTATGAGTATGTGTAGAATTTCTCTGTTTTAGAACCAAAGATAAAAAATTATGAAAATTTAAATTTATCATTGGAAAGTCATGATTTCAAAACTTGCATAAAATATTCTTTTACATTATATACAATACATTTCAGTTTTTCTGTTTCATGAGGGTCATAGAACTGAATTTTCTTTGCAAATATTCACTGACAGGGAAACCCAATTACCAGTAGATGGCAGCAGTGCAATGTATTATTTGCCTTCAGTTGCCTTTTAGGGCAAATACAGAAACTTCATTCAGGGAAAAAAAGCTAGGTTCTTTCAGAGTACTTTCTATGTAGTTAAATTCTCTTCTTTCTTTGTCCTTAACTCTTTTATTCAAAAGTTCCTTTTATTTTCTCAACACTGTACTTTTATTGTTATGAACTAATTTAGGTTACTTTGGGAAGGAAAGTATGTGTATGGGTTAGCAGTGTTTAGAGATTACAATTAGACAATATGTTTGAAACATCTACATATTTAAGGTTGGCTCTGACATATGACTTGACTCATTTGATTGTTACTTAAATGCATATCTAAATATTTGCACATATTGTATGAAATTTATCCTTTGTTAATTCACATGTAGGCCAAACATGGCAATTGTCTGATACATCCTAAGTACATTTAAATCAGTATAATTCTCTCTATTAGCCTGTTTACTTTATATATCCAATAAGAAATGATAAACAACAATTAAGAGCAGCTAACACAATACGCATTCAAAGTGAAATAAAATTTAAAATAAAATTCAAAAGGCCAATGACTAAATGGACAGATGGCACACTTCCAGTGACTTGGAGGCCATCTTTATATTTCTGTTTTTTTTTAAACATACTTTATGTCAAACAAATTTACATGAATTTATAGTATATAGTTCCTAATTTTAGGCTTTACAAATTATATATTATCTTTGATTTTTAATTTAAGTGGTCAGTATTTGAGATGTCTTTTCTGAGAGTCGAGGGTAACTACAACAATGAGAATCTTGCTTTCCACATGTTAGATACAATTTTCAGGTATTAAATACTCTGACATTATTTCAGAGGTAGGTGTCATTTTTCATTCCATTTATATGTATATTTAGGGTACTAAATCTCCTGATAATATAGAGACAATAAATCTGATCTGGGACTTCAATAACAGACATACATGTATTGACTCAGACATTCTAAGAATAAAATGGTCAAATTTCTTATTCTGGAGCTATTATTTACTCTTCTCCATTTTGGAGAAAAAAAGCAGATTTATTGTTACTTTAAACAATACTTTCGTATTCTCAGTGGAGGAAAATACCTGGTTGACATGGTCCAGTTTGGGGCATGGCCTTCCTCCATTATATGGTTTTTCACGCAGCCATTTAGACCGAACCTTCACGCCACTCCCACAGGACTTACTGCAGCGCGACCAGTTGGACCACTCACTAAGTTTGCAGTCTGAGGGACAGGGGATGATGCAGGCCTCTTCGATGTAACCTGAGTGGAAGAAGACAGGGTGAGAGTCACCTCCCCTACGTGTCACCCATGAACACCACCATTCCAGGGGGTCATTTAGAAGGTCCAAGTTGACTTGACAGCAATGCACAAATACAGAGATGTCTGTTGTTAGGGACACAAATTAAATTCTGCAGGAAAATGCCACATGCACACAGTGACTCTGTTAAAATAACAGCTGAGCAGCTGCCATATGATCTGTTTAGGATTCATGCTCACCATATTTCAACATTTCTGATTTTCTGACAGCTCCTGTTTAATTGAAAATAACCTGTCTGCTGCCATTGCTTTCTCTGCTGCCAGAATGATACATTAAAAAAAAAAAAAAAACAGTTTTCTATAAAATCCTATCTGTTAATGTCACAGAAATTCCAGTTTCTGACTCTGTACAAGGTTCTTCCTCAAGAAGAAAACTAGACCCTCTCAATCAATATCCAAAAGGAAACATTTAACTTAGCACATTTTGTTTTTCTTCTTTGAAAATCAAATCTGAAGAAGAAAAATGAAGGATGTTAAATAATGTCTCCTATTTTTATCATGCTGTCAATTTGAAAACACCTTCACATCTTGCAAATCTTGTAAATGTATTGGGTAGGAGTTGATATTCTACTGGACAAAGAACAAAACAAATGCAGAGAGATAACTGACAAGTGCAAGGTCACACAATAAAAGATGGGTAAAGTTTTTCTGAGGTACATTCCAGTATCGTTCCATCAAATCACACAGCCAATTAACTTAATAGTCTACAGATGATTTGAAAAATGGGATCATTTTCCT
Organism: Talpa occidentalis; assembly: GCF_014898055.3. Taxonomy (NCBI): domain Eukaryota; kingdom Metazoa; phylum Chordata; class Mammalia; order Eulipotyphla; family Talpidae; genus Talpa; species Talpa occidentalis. The sequence goes on from NW_026555331.1 coordinate 91,467,616, forward strand.
TGAACAGCCCCTCACTCCCAATATGGCATTTCACAATATCAATTTATTATTTTGTTCTCAAGCTGATACATGTAGAAAGCAAAAATTCCCTGAATTAAGAGTCAAATAATGGTCCTCTGTAATACATGACAATAAGGGTCATTCTGGATACAAGAGAATACTACCTTACCATTTTGTATCAATATCAAGAATTTGGTATTGAAAATGATTATAACTTTTTTGTTTTTTAAAGATTTTTATTTATGCATACAAGAACTGGGATATAGGCCAGAGGTGTGGTGGGTGAGAGGATTCACCAGAGACAGAGTGTGGAGCAGAACAGGCAGATCTACTGAAATACATGGCTGAGGGGAGCAGGAGAGATCTGCTGTGCCATATGTGGGTTAGCTCCCTGGCCAGGGATCGAACTCAGGCCACAGTGGTGATAGCATGCTATGCTGAGACTTAACCCTATGCCACCAGGGAGGCCCCTATAATTTTTATATTATAATAATCATATTGTTATAAACAATATACTAGGGAACTCTAGGTAGATTTTTTTAAAGTTATTAAGATATAATTTATACAAAAGCTCATATTTTGGTGTTTTATACAATGAGTTGTATGGTCATCACCACTATGTAATTTTAGATCATTTTCATTACCTCAGAGGGAAACTCTGTACCTATTAATACTCATTTCCTATTTTCCGCTTGTCTATTCCCTGGCAACAATTAACTAATCTACTCCTGTCTTAAAGAATTTACCAATTCTGATTTCATAAAATGACATAATTATGAGATCTTTTGTGATTGGCTTCTTTCAGTTTTATGTTTCCCTCAATGGTGTTATCACATGTTAATACTTCAGTCTTCTTAAATGACTGAATAATATTTTATTGAATGAAGAGATCATATATTTTTATTCATCAGTTGACTGGTATTTTTAGTTGTTTCCACATTTCTATAGCATAATACTGCTATAAACATTAGTACACAAATTTCAGTGTGGACCTGTCCTCAATTGTCTTGGGTACATACTGAGGGATGAAATTGCTGGATCATATAATAATACTATATTTCACTTTTTGAGGAAGTGTCAAACTTTTTTCCAAAGTTATGGTATCATTTTACAACAACAATAGCAAGGTATGAATACTAAAATTTCTGCATTTGTCAAAACTTGTTATTACCTGACTTTTTAATTTTTGTGTCATTTTAAAAACAAAAATTATAAATTTGAATAAGATGCAATTTATTCTGTTGTTATTTGTGTCTTGATTCTTATCTAGGAGACCTATATCATGACCCAATCCTAAATCATGAAGATTTTTATTATTTTGAGAGAAGTGTACTGCATTTGCAAGACAACTTGGCTATGTGTCTTAGATAAAAAAGGTAGGGAAGTCTCTCCAGAACTAATGATTAGGCCTCCACCCTCTGGAGGCTGCCCATGGCTCATGAGGCCATCTATCATGAAGATTTACACTTTTGTTTTCTTCTAAGACTTTTATAGTTTTAGCACTATTTTAGGTACATGATTCATTTTGTGATAATTTTTATATGACGAAAGTTGGAGTTTTACTTTATTCCTTTGCATGGGATTATGAAGCTATCCCAGACACATTTGTTGAAAAAAACTCCTTTCCACATAATATAGAATAGTTTTACTTTAGAAAATTTTATGTAAATGGAATCATAGTATATATCTATGGGTGCTAGCCTTCTTTACCCCCACATTTTGATGTGAGATTCTGCCATATTGCTGAAGACTATTCCATTTAATGGATAGTATTCTATTGCGTGGTTATATTATGGCTTAATTATTCATTCTATAGTTTGTAAGCATTTGAGCAGTTTTCAGTATGGAGATGTTATTAACAATACTATTAAGAACATTCTTGCCTTTGTTTTTGTGTGAACATATGTATGTATTTCTGGTGTGAAATTGATATTGTCAGAGGATATGTATCCTGTATCACCTACTTGTAACTGAAGTATAAAAGGACTATTTAAACCAGTAATTATATGACAAATTTGGTATGAAGAACAGAATGCAAAGAAAGTATTTTCAAAAGTAGGAATTAGTCTCACATAATCTTTTAGAAGGCAGATATACCAATTTTGGTTTTGTGGTTGTGAAACATTAAAGACATTAAGAAGACACCAAAGCTAGGTTTTGAACGCAGTTCGGATACTGAAGAAGGCATCTGGAATGTTGATAATCAGATAGAAAGAAGTCTAATAAAAAAGATTATAGTGTTTACTGAAATTTTAAAAAGCAGAACTATTCTTCAAATAGATTGCAATGACCTATTTAAATTTTCTGTTTTGACTTTAATTGTGGCTGGAGGTGGGAAAACAAACCCACCTCACTATTTTGAATTAAGTCACATTTTGAAATATATCCCCTTACTTCATACAGCATAGCCAGTAAATAAAGTTATCTAAAATGTTATGAGATGCCTAATTGCCTAATAACTAAAAACTAAGACCAGTAATAACTTGTTTTGTGTTTGATAAAAATATTTCCAAAAACAGAATAAAGCAGTAAAAATTCTTAAAGTCACTTTCAAACTAATGCCATTCTTTGGCCAAATTTTTAAAGTTTTAAAGAACAAAGAATTTTTTAATCCCAATTATTTCTCAATAAATTGAATTTATTGACAGTTACTGAAATTCAATTTAATGAATTTTTGAAATTCAATTAATTGAAATATTTCTAGAAGAATTGCAATTTTTCCACCTGATAAACTTACAAATGTCTGCAAAAGTCAACCTCTAGCTTTTTATTATTCAGTAATTATAGTTGAAAACATAATCATGTGATTTTTAGTAATATTACAGAGTAACAGATAAATGGAAATTCTGTTTTTCCATTTCACCTATTGAAGTATGATGGAACTAGTGAGATTTAAAATGTATGACTTCAGGCTAATTTGCATATTATCAGCTAAGCAGATAAAAGATGTTGATATCTGATTTTCCAATAGCATATTTCAGAAAACACCTCTCAAATAGAACTCAATGTATTAATTTGTTAAAGAGTCAAATTAGCTACTGTGATAAAGAAAAAATACTTAGTACACCATTTTTATTTTCCATTGTGTATCAACATTTAATAATTGCCTGTCATGTTTATCTCGTACAATTAAATTCCTTAAATGTTACTAGTGAACTGCTAGATAAGCATTCACATGCATTCTCCACTGAGGTCATTTTTGAGGGCAATTAACAAACAATCGCGGGGGAAGGAAAGACAAACATTTCAAGTGTGTTTTAAGTCTAAATAAACTGCTGGCATCTTGTAGCAACTTATAGTTTCTGAGGAATGCTGGAATAAAATAAATGATTTCACAATTTGGATGTTAAAACTTTCAGTAGCTCAACACTGAATTTGACACATGGAAAAACTCCTGACTTCTGATCATATTTTTTGTATCCTATATCTGCTCTGACTGCTGCTTTCAGATTGAAATGAATACATAACACCGGGAACCTTAAAGTGGCAACTCAAGGACAAATAGCCTTTGAGATATATCCAATAACCTCATTCATTTGAATTATTAATGTGTAGATAAAGTAGCTTTCAACAATCTTCACAATTACTATACATTGTACTGTCAAAAGGTACACTTTTGACAGATTAAAGAATTCATTTTGAAAGCCTATGAAAAATATTGGTTGGTTCTAATTTACAGCTATATGAATAAGCAACTCTAACACTCTATCTGAAACATTTGGATTAATCTCAGAAGTGACCTCAAAACTCTATCCTAGTTAAAAATGTATTATCTACACATGACTGCAATCAGGAATGAGAACATTTAGCTAGACCTTTACCTACTGTGATTCTCAGGAGGTTGAAAGTATTGAAAATCATTTTAAAATCTCCAAATGTAGGAATTATATATTAAGAACTGAAAACTTGATAACCAGAGGAAACCAAACTACTACTACTACTACTACTACTACTACTGCTACTGCTATTACTACTACTACTACTACTACTACTACTACTACTACTACTACACACACACACAAACTCTTATACCTAAATGTACTCAAACCCATTTATATTCAATGTATAGAAAGTTATGAATCAACAGGGCAATTAAAATTTTCAATGGAGTCAAGGATTTTCTATGTATATTACCATGTCATCTGCAAATAACAATAGTTTTACTTCTACCTTCTCAATTTGGATTTCTTTTATCTTTCTCTGGCCTAATTACTCTAGCCAGGACTTTTAGTACTATGTGAATATTTGTGGTGAAACTGGACATCCTTGACTTATACATGATATTTCAGTTTGTCACCACTAAGTATGATGTTAGTTGTAGACTTGACATAATGGTCAAATATAATACAGATGACTATCAGGCACAAGGAAAAAATAACTCATCATTACTTATTATCAGGGCCATGCAAATCAAACCACAGTGAGGTACCACCTCACCTGTGAGAATGGCCCATTTCAAAATGACAAGAAATAAGTATTGGTGAGAATATGGCGAAAAGGGAACACTCATGCAATATTGGTGGGAGTGTAGACTGGTTCAGCTCCCGTGGAAAACTAAAATTTTCTCAAAATATTAATAACAGATCTACCATATGACCCAACTTTTCGACAAGAGTGGAAAATACGAGTGAATTAAGAAGATGGACTAACAGACGAATGGATTAAGAAGTTGCAACACACACACACACACACACACACACACACTGGAATACTGCTCAGTTATTAAAAAAGATGAAATCTTGCCATTTGCAACAGTAAGGGTAGAACTCGAGATTGCTGTTATGTGGAATATGTCAGGAGAGAGACAAATATTGGAGGATTTCACTCATGTGGAATATAGAAAACCAAAAAAAAAAAAAAAAAAAGCAGAAAAAAAATAAATGAATATACCCCTAGAAATCTAACTGTAGAATTGAGGCTACTAATAAATAAGAATTTCAGGGAAGGGGGCTGGTGGTTGGGGCTTTAAGCCACATGATCAAGGTCCAACCTCTGTAAAGAGAAGATTGAGTTCAACTGTGTGACCATTGATAATGAAACCCCATAGAAATATGAACCATAGACTAAATATACCAGCATAATATCCATATATATCCGAGAGAGTGACGCTTTCTGATTCCACAAAGAAAAAACATGAAATGTTGAGTGTTTTGGACCAGAGAGCAGCTATATGCCTCTTATTTTGGCTGGTTCCAGTCTGTATCATTTGCTATAATAAAATGATAGTGGTAAGTATAGTGTTTTCCAAGTTGTTCCAGATAATTATTGAACTTAAAGGGTAGTGGGAATCCCCAGATCTATAGCCAGTTTCCCAGAAGTAATGTTGCCCTGGGGACCCCTGAACTTACATTTGGTGTTTGATGAGTTTGCAGTCTTATAGAGGACCAAGTCCTTAGCCTGTGTAGCTTGGCCACAGTCCATGTAGTTAGCGTCAGAATTGCACTGTACTTTTATTTGACGAAAAAATACTTATTTATGCAAGAATAGTTTACTTAGTTATCAAAATAAAAATGTTGGGAATAATTATATACATGATGCCACTAATTGACTTTCTCCCCAAATTTAATATTTATAATTTTAATACTGTATTAAAAAATCAGAGACAAATTTTTAAAAAACACACTTTGGGAATAGGGCATTGTCAGCAAGATATACAAACATATTCAATGGAGTGTTCAGATTATGAAGATAAAGTAATGGGAAATAAATGAACTTTGAAACTTAATAGAATGATTTATTTTTAACTTGATCAATGCAAGGCACTGATTATCAATCAATGAAAATCATATACTGCGATGGAAGTATTTCCAAAACATAGTCTTCAAACACTAATTTGTTAGATTCTAATGTGTTATTTTGCAAAAAGCATTCTGTGATAAGGAATTTGGAAACTGTTGCTTTAAAGTAGGTTAAACAGTACTCTATTCTTGGTGTTCATTCTGTTAACATGAACTGTCTATCGCTAGTAGAATAATTCAGATATAGAATTCCTATACTTACTGAATTTTTCCTGTAGCTTCTCACAGGACCAGTAAGAAACTGATCATCCACAGGGATTATAATTACAATCCTGAGTGCTTTGGACCAGATAATGGTCCAATAATGCAATTATTATAATTACATTGACATTGGGTTGATGTTTTGAGCTGTACAGAGCGTTACAAAAATTTTTTTTTAAGTAGGCCATTTTATGTCCATTTCAAGTTGTGGGGAAAAATACAGGGACAAGCAAACAAAAAACATCCCCCAAACTTAGTTTCTTTTTCAATTAGTTCATGCTTCAAAGTATAAAGCTTTAAAGCTTTAACGGTTAAAATTACAGCAAAGGGAGGAGAAACTATAAACTTCCTGAGTTTCTTTTAAATGGTTCCATAAAAAGATTATGAGTCTTATTTTTATGCAAACTAGGTATAATTTCCTGTAAGGGCTGAATTGGTTGTCAATGTAGTTATGAAGAACAAATAAGTACAAGATTTTTCTTTAAGATTTAAATTTAAAATGCCCACAAATTTTTTGGTGTGCTGTTACTTTTGAGTCCACAGATATACCTTATGGCTTTTATATAATGTGTTCTTCATGCATTTATTAAAAAAACTTCCTTTTGCCCAAGTCTTGTTCATTATATGAACATTTTGTTGATGCTTTGAAGTAGAAAATATACCTTCATTTCAGAATGAGTCTAAAATAATGCAACATAAAGCATTAAAACTATTTTGGATTTGCAGGACATCTTTAATATAATATGAATCTATATGCAGATTTAACATAGGAAGGGTCCTGGGACAGAGATAGAACACAGAGAACTTTGCTATTCCCCTGGGCTAACTTGGTTAAACAAAGGATTAAGCGAATCGCCATAAATCTCCTTGGCTCAATGTTTTTTCTTACTTGTTTTTTTACTGCCACCCCCGCTCCGCCACCCCCCACACCTGTTTATTCCTGAGCTTTCTCTTTACAACTTATCAAGTCACCTGGCTGTTGCAAAAAGAAGGGAGAGACAGACCCTAAGACCAGACAGCTTCAAACTGGAGTTCAAGCATGTGATGCACACAATCCCCGTGAGATGTTCTCAAGCCCTGCACAACCACCAAATGGACTTTTACCAAAGCTACATTCCTTTCTTTCTCAATGGAGAATATGTATTCCTTTGTTCTCAATCCCCAACCCTAAAACCCAAATAGTCCCAAACCCAGGGAGTCTTTCATGCCCACAGAGGTCTCCCTGGAGATCTTTCCTTGCTTTTTCAATAGTCAAGAAACACAGACTCCTTGTCTGCCCTCACTGAGTGTCTGTAAAGCCCTCTTTTCAGTCTTGATCAGCCAGTCTCATGAGCTCATCATGGGCCCTGGAAGCAGGACTAACATTAGTCCATCCCTCCGATTCCCAGAAGCTGGAGCAGTGGACAGTGATGGACTCTGGGCTTATTTACTATTATGTTGGAGGGTGAGATAGGACCTGATGGATCTCTGGATCCCCTCCCTTGTCAGTTGACAGATTCAGACATCATTTAGTATCTTTACTAACTTTACTTTAAAAACTTGCAATACAAAATAAGTTGTGTGACAATCCTATGGCATATCAATAGAATTACCACAGCTATCACTAAGATTACCTCTCTAATCATTGCGTTCAAATTGATATCCCTTCTCTCTGACATTAGATGGAATAAGGGGTCCTCTATAAGACTGCTCTCTCATCAAACACTGTTTTCATACTATATCATGTAGAGTTGGGGAGTTGTGACAGAGACCTTTTATCCTGTGAGCCTAAAATATTTTCTATTATTTTAGGAAAACATCTAGTGACAAGTGATTTAACCTAAAGTTTCCTCACCATCACTCCATTTTGGAAAGTATTTGATAGTTATGTAGTACTGTTTTACTTTTAGGAGATAAAAAGCTATGCATATTAAACATCATGGGCTCAGGAGCACCCTCAAATAAACCTTTCTGCTTATTTGATATTAATAGATGGAAAATATCACAGACATAGTTTAGCTCAACTTTGGAATATTTATTGATAGTGTATTCTGGCCTAAATTTCCAATGAGAAATAACAAAGACAGACTTGCTGAGGGTAAAGATTAAAGAGAAATGTCTCAAATGACTGGAAATACTTGTGGAACTTAAAACAGGAGCATCTGGGCCCTGCTGGTGGTGCTGGCAGTTGAGTGCAGTGCTGTGAAGCTGTTGGCAGCCTCTGCAGGGCTGGTTTGATCCCTGCTGGCTGCAGAGCAACCCACATGGCACGACAGACCTCTCTTGTCTCGCCTGCTGTTCCCCTCAGCAGTGTATTTCAGTCAGTTTACCTGTTCTGTTCCCCACTCTGTCTCTGGTGAATCCTCTCACCCTCCCGCATATCTGGCCTATACCCCGGTTCTTGTATAAATAAAATAAATTAAAAAAAAAAAACACTATGTTAAAAAAAAAGGAGCATCTGGCATTTTTATACTTTATCAATTCACCTTCAAAGTACTCTTTTCAGATAAGTCAAATAAAGATATTCTTCCATATTTTACAAGAAAATGTGAATGTGTTAGGGGGAAAAGGATGTCCTGAGCTAATTCCATACAGGCTTTGTGGACTCCACCCCCACTCCAGACCAAAGCCATCAGGACACTGGGAAAGACAAATCCCATCAACACCAAAGGGAAGGTTGCTGGAACCTGAGGGTGGGGTTAAGAAGCCAGGTTTGGTATAAAACCTCACACGTGGGCCTTAGGGGGTTCCTTTTTGTCTCTCCACCAGCTCGCGGCTCTCAGCCAGCTCTCAGAGCGCCATTGGGTTTCCAGGTCGGCAGATCAGGTAGGACTCATTTAAGATTTTATTTCCCTATTTTCTCCCTGAGTTATACATGTCCAAGTTTCCCCATGGAGCTAACTAACCACAGATGGCTCTGTCCTAAATCATGTTGGGCGCCAAATCTGTTACACAGCAGCCCTGATTAAAAAATGGGTTGCCTGGCTGTGGGTCCTAACCTGCATGCTTTAAAGGGACTTTTAAATACTCCACTGTAGGTACACACAAAAGGTTAATAAAAGGTTTATTTACAAGGGAAGGGGAAATGAGGTGTATTTAGGAGCATACTGAGTCAGGTCCACAAGAGAGATGAGTGCACCCTGGACGGCAGAACCCATTTAAAATAGGCAGGTTTGCAGGGTCTGGGCTGCCCCCCTCCCTGCCCTGTAACAAATGAAAATAAAGAGAGTTAAATAAACAGCACACACTGCCAATTAAAGCTGTAAGCACAGTTTGGGAAAATGCAAGTTTTCTCAATATTATTATACTCTCATAAACCAAGAAGTTAAACTATGGTCCAAAACAGTGTTATAGAAATGGGAAAATTCTAAACAACAAGCTTTAAATGGAGATAAAAAGACTTGTCAATGTTGATATTGCTGATGTAATTCAGTGGAATAGGTATGAGATTATTGCTTCTCCCACCTAAGAGGTAGAGAGACGTACAAATATTTGATGAATATCATACAGAAAGTTTGTAGCAAGTGTAGCTCTAAGTTCTTCTCAAATCTAATTTCTCAGAACTGTGACAGAAGAGGAAGAACAATAGAAAAATCTTAACATGATGGTAGATCAATTAAATCCAATCAAACCCCAGTGGGGTTTCTCTCCATTTCTTTTTCTTTTTCTTTTTTTTAAGATTTATTTTATTTGTACAAGAGCTGGGGTATAGGCCAGAGGTGCATGAGGGTAAGAGGATTCACCAGAGACAGACCAGGGAAAAGAACAGGCAAACTGATGAACTACACAGCTGAGGGGAGCAGTGGGCGAGACAGGAGAGGTCTGCTCTCCATGTGGGTTGCTCTGCGGCCAGCGGGGATCGAACTGGCACTGCAGAGGCTGGGGACAGCTTCACAGCACTGCGCTCAACTGCCTGTGCCACCAGGAGGCCCACTCTCTCCATTTCTTAACCATTCATTCATTATATAAATATTTATTGAACCTATTGTTCTAGGTGCGTGTGATCCATCAGTGAATAAATTAATTCAAGAAACTCATGAATCTACATTCTTATGATACAAAACGTAAATAAAAACAACAAATAAGTAATTATATGGCATGTTATAGGATGATACATTTAGAAATTAAAAACTAGAGCAGGCTAAGGGGTTACAGGAGAGCTTGGTAGGATCGAGAGCATAACATTCTATCATGTATTTAAGTGGGAAATTTTGTATACATGTACCTTGCATACGCTAGTTTACCTTTAATTATTCCTTAAAATATCAAGGCTGAAGGATATAAAAAATTCCAGAAATTCTACCTTTTGTTCTGTGAAAATTTTAAAGTGATTAACATTTTTAAAGAGCTACAAAGTGCTCTTACAACTCAACAAAAATAAAACAACCCAATCAAAATATGGGCCAAAGACCTAAATAGGTACTTCTTCAAAGGAGACATACATATGGTCAACAGGCATATGAAAAAAACGTTCATCATCACTTATGATCAGGAAATGTAAATCAAAACAATGAGAAAAAGGAACCCTGTTACATGCTTGGTGGGAAGGTAGACTGGTCCAGCCTCTATGGAAAGAAATGTGGAGAGTCCACAAAAGACTAAAAATGGATCTATGAGATCACCCAGTAATTACACTCCTAGGAATCTACCCAAAGAATACAGAAACACTAATTCAAAGGAAACCTGTATTCTGAAGTTTATAGCACCACTATTTACAACAGTCAAATATGGAAACAACCTAAATGCCCCAGAACAGATGACTGGATCAAGAAAATGTAGCATACATATATATACCTATACATCTATATCTATCCATTCACCCATCCATCCATTTATATGCACATACACACACACACACACACACACAATGGAATACAACTCAGTGATCAAAAAAGATGGACTCATGCCATTTGCAACAACATGGAACAACATGGAACCGGATTATCCTAAGTGCAATAAGCCAGAATGAGAAAGATAAATAGATAAATACCGGATGGCTTAACTTGTAAGTGGAATCTAGAAAACCAAACAATGGATCAGAGAAAAACAAACTTTAAAACCAACTCTTGAAAGCTGATCATAGATCTGAGGCATCCAGGAGGGGATAGGTAGGGAATGGTGCAGGGAAGAAAATTGTGGGTGGAGAGGAGGAGAGCACAATGGACTATAGGTGCTTTGATGAATGGAAAAATTATGGTGACCACAACTGAGGGGAGAAATCCTATACTATGAGAAAACAAACTAGGATGTCAAATGATTCATTAATAAAAAATTTTAAAAAAAGAATATGTGATTTGATTTTTAGTGATTTAAAATCTGTGCTATAGTGATACCATCCAAGATTTCATAGTGAAAGTAAATAACCATAATTTGTATTATGTTTTTGGACAGATAAATGCCAAAAAATGTTATTTGTATAACAACATTTATAGAGGAATTATATTTAATACTGTGGATCAGGATGGATGAACATTTATATTTCTTCCAAGGTATACTTTACAATCTGAATTTTAGAGTATGAACATATCACTTTTCAGTACAAAATCTGCTATTATGAGGAATTTCAGATAGAACAGAAAATGGCCTAAACTAATATAGCTAAACTGGTGAATATAATTAATCTGGTGCATAAATAAACTGCTTTTATCAGTATAACAACTGATAATGTGATCCACAGATGGACAACGCTGATGAGACAGAAATATCCTAAGGCCAGTATAGAAGAGGGGATTAATGTCTCTGACTGCATGACATGGGATCAATTTTATGTTTAAACTAAAAGCAGGGAAAAAGGTTTTTCTTGAATGCTCCTTTAAATCATTTCCACCGTTCACTGTGCAAGGTGATTTGGCTGAAAGGAAGCAAAGGTCATAGGGACTGCAATTTAGGGAGTGCCCTGGTTAGAGTGGCCAAGTTACAGCATACTACTAAGTCCATCAGAACAAACCGAACATATCTGAGGAAACCAGTAACTGTTAAAGAAGTCAGGCAATAAAGATTCAATTTCTTCCAACTTGACTTTGGGTAAATATGTTAGTAAATACTAAAATATCTCAACGGACATACATCATAGATCAGATTTAAAAGATAGGAATGATGCTGGACAAACACAAAGAACTAAACTGGAACAATTCACTAAGTTAAGGATCCCAGATCCAAATACAACCGCCAGGAAGTTCTGACCCTTCCTTTTTCTGTGTGTATTTTCCCTCCAGAATACACACAATACTGGGTTCTTTAAGCTTTGAGTGGCCAATGCTAAGGTAAGAAGTCCACTGCCTTTGGCCAATATAAATTATTTTTGTGCTTTTGCCTTTTCTAATGGATAAAATGTTTTTGTGAGAGGCAGAGGATTTTAAAAGGTTATTTTTTCTAAAAAAAAAAAGTAACATGGACTGTTAAGTGGCTTATGGAAGCCCTCATGAATCTAATTAGCAGATCAGGGTAAAAGTGATAATATATGAGAGTCATTCTGAAAGCTCATAGGTGATGTTAAAAACAAATGATCATCTTGGTGATTCACTGTGCATAACAATTTAAAATGTGAGCAAACACTTACATGCTCCATTCCAGGAGAAACACATTTTTAAAGTGATCTTCAATTTTACATTAATGACTAATTTTGGTCTACATTATCACCATAGCTCAGTAATGTAGGACTACTTACTTTGCACTGGTGTTACTTATGTAGAGAATAAAATACTCAGTTTCTGTTAGAATGTTTCTCAATGGATACCTATTATAAACACTAAACTCATTATAATTTTGTTAGTGTTTTAAATGCATGAATTAATCTTAAACTTAGCAGTGAATATATATTAACCTGAAAATAGAGGTTTTTTTTTTTTTTTTTTTAAAGATTTATTTATACAAGCACTGGGTACAGTCAGAAGCACGGGAGGGTGAGAGAATTCACCAGAGCCAGAGTGGGGAGCAGAGCAGGCAGAAGGACCGAAGTACACTGCTGAGGGGAGCAGCGGGCGGCAGGAGAGGTCTACGCGCCATGAGGGACCCTCCAGTGGCCAAGGAGAAGCCAGGGATCAAACCGGCGCTGCAGAGGCTGCGGGCAGCTTCACAACCCAGCGCTCAACCACTGTGCCACCGGGAAAGCCCAATATTATGGAGTTTTTGTGGCCCATATCACAAGACTGAGATAAAATTGGAATTATGGGATAAGGTAAAAAAAAAAAAAAAGGACAATATTTTCAGAAACATCTTTGTAGGGGAAGGTTTAAGAGATCCTAATAAATGTTTGTTATAATCTTTATACTATGTAAAAGTGAGTGGTTCTATTAGTGCAATAAAATATAATAAAACTGGGGGAGTACCTTTCAAATAGCAGAAGTTATTTCTGCAAGGTTGGAGGGTAACTACCAAGCACCTCCTCACTCCTAGCAATTTAAACTCATCTTCCTTTGGTCACCTCCAGGTAGAATGAAAGAGGACCATTGTCCAGCGTTTGCAAATATGTGGCCTCAATGATTCAGGCTTATCCAATATAAATCAATCTCATTTTTTAATAAAATGACAACTGTATTAAAATAAAATAATAACTGGCAAACATTGCTTATGGCTGGCTTAGAACTAGAGTTCACTACAACTCTGGTCAAAGACAGCCATTGTTTACAAACTTTTGGAATCTCAATTATTTATCACTGCATTTTACCTTTCATTTTGTCTTTGGGGTTTAGAAAACAAAAATGGGTACAGTTTTCTAAAAGCATGTACAGCTTTCTGCTTTCATTTACTGCCATTTTCAATTCAATGAGGAATAAACTAGAGGTATTTGGAGTTTTCACCAATTAGTTTTCAACCTTTCTTCTCTGCCACTTGACATGTTGGGTATGTAATACATCTCACCAGTTTGGTCATGAAAAATGTCAAGTGTGAAACTTTATTCTCAAATTGATTCAAATCCTCTCTCCCTACCCCCCACCCCTGCCCCCGCTTTCTGTACATAGACTTGTTGGGCCTATTCAACAGACTCTAGATAAGTCCCAAGGGAGGTTTCTGGCACCATTTTTGCCTACCTTTAAGACGTCCTTGTCATCAACTTTGGACTTAGCGGCAACTTATTGACAAAGATGTGTCCAAGAATGTCTTATTACATATAAATGATATATGTACAGTGTGGTGCCCCAATACTCAGTTTATGACACACTTCATTAAAACTTCATTTTCCTCCATTAAATACAAGTGTGTTTTACCTTTACTCCCAAAGATAGAAAATATATAGAACCCTGAAGAAAAATGGAATTACCATGGCTGTTACATCTGGACGTTTCCACGAGTCTGCCATTTTGATCGTAGCATGCCATTGCCTGATAACGATATCCTTGACCACATTCTTTGATGTCTCCTTGTGCTTTCATTCCCAGTAACACATCCACTTTGCCCTCTGGTAAAATGCAGTCTGACCAGTTTCCCACAGGCTGTAAGTTATATTTGTCACAAGGACAATACTGAGTCTCAATCAGGGGGTACAAATGAGAATTCTTACATTTTTCCTTCTTTTTACTTTTTCCTGTGGAGAAGAAAGCACCAGACAATTTAAGTTGGTAAATGTCATCACTAATTTCAAGCATTCCTAAGTTTTCTATTTCCTAAAATTCCTTTCTACTTTTAACTATATTCAACACTAGCCTAGAAATGAATGCTATTTTCTTGTCCCACAGTGCAAACACAGAGGATGTTGGCAATACTGGTAATACCGGGTGCTTTGCAGAGAACATTTTTTCTTATTTTTTTCCATTTAAAAAAATAGCCCATTTTGCATAAGGCACTTATTGTTGTGCTGAATTTTATGTGCTTCAAAATGATCAAAATCCTCTAAAATGATCATGTGCTTTCATTGACAGGGAAGTTTGAGAAAATTGCATAAATTGCTCCTTTAGATCATACACAAAAGTATGAAATGGGGAGAGTTAATGCATTAGAGTGCAAAGCTCTTTTATTAATGCCAAATATAGTTATATAGGATTATAATTCAGAAAATGACATTTCTGGATTTATATTACTGATTATGAATTTTCATTTTTCAGTATTTCTGAAGAGTAAATATTTTGACATTTGATTAATGTAGGATATCAATTATATTTGAAATGCAGATACTTAATATCAGAATATTAGAAATCATTTGAATATAAATATAAATTTCCCTTTAATAAAAGATGAATATAATAGTAACACAAACGCTTGAAGAATATATCTAATTTAATTAGCTAATATATTTATATTATATTTATTACATATATTATATATATTCTGCAAATTTATTTGCAAATAATTAAATCTTACTACATATATTTCTCTCTAATTTTCATAAATACTTTATATAGTTTTCATTATGACAAGTGGTTCAATTTACAACTTCTAAATTCTGACTAGTATTGACATCACTATTTTAGGTTTCTTTGGCCACTGATAAATGCAAATGAATCAGGGTTGTGTAGTATGATAACTTCATTAACATTGTGTTTTGTCATTATGTCTAGTTGTGAAAATGCAGTTTTCAGATATAGATTTAAAGTATCCTCTTTCTAAGAGATGAGAATAATATGAGATTCTGACAGTGAAAATGACAGTAAGAAAGTGAAGTGGAAACCTTTCCTCTTATCTCCCCCCAAAAAACTTTTCTCCAAGCACTTCACAGTCTATAAGAAATCAACCAAAAGCACATGTTTAATCTGAAAAATTATCTATCATGTAGCATATATATAGAGAGAGTTCAATTCCCACAGGTACTTTCTCTTTCTACTAAAAGTTTGTAATGCATCTGTCACTGCTAGCTTACATTAAAAGACACTGATATATCAGATATAAGTACAGCAACATAAAGGCATATCTGTGCATTTTCCAAGTACATTGTCAGAATTCTCTTGGCCTGACTTTTATTGTGTTTTTCTACCTTGACAAATATTAGCTTTGGCCTCCCATTTTTCTTACCAACAATAGTGCGCTTTCTGGTCCTGATGGCACCACAGTCTCCATTGCATGAAGAAAACTTAGACCAGCTGGTAAATTGACAGTCATCTTGGCAGGGAATCTGGCATGCCTGGGTGAGGGCTGGCACAGGGCCTGCATGCTGGAGGCATTCATGGATGCTGGCCTGCCCTCCATCTTGCTTTCGACAAGTAATGGCTAAAGGAAAAGCGTAAAGCTGTTATAACAAACTCAAATGTTGTGATTACTCTCTCATTTAGGAATTAACATAATAGCATAAAGAGGATTCCTCTTTCAATTATTAATTTGCATCAGAAATCTGGTAGGAGTGTTTCTAATAATCACAGTAGTCATTAAATTAATCCTGCAGATTTTTTTAATAACAGATAACTCTCGTGTTTTTTTTTAATAACACAAAAGAGACTTCCACACCCAAACACACAGACTCTTAGCATCTAGCAGTTTTTAGATGCTATTAAGAATTTTAATTCACATGTGGAGTATATTTAGAAGTGAATTATTTATGAGACTAATAAATAATATATAAATTCTGATAATAGTTTATGTTGAATAAAGGCTATTTATGGATATACTAGGATACTACATCACTCTAATGCTTGTTTTTATATCATTGGTCACTCTAGGATTTCTACACAGAATGGATTTAGTGGCAGCAAATTGGGTGGAAGGCTTGGGGACACTTACAGTACATGGATTTGCACAGAAAACATGTATTTGTTTCCTATTACACAGGAAGTTTGTTGGGATGACTTTGGAGTGGTCCACGGTGAAGGCAGTGTCAAAGTCACCTATCCTCTCTGTCTACAACTCCCTCTTATGTACAAATGTCAATTATGAATGTAAAAACAAAAACAAAAACTTTTAGCAATCTTAACCTACACTATCAGCATTTCTACAATTATATATGGACCTTAAAATGATCAAAAAAATTTTGATTCATTTACAATATTTCTCTGAAGATACTATTCTCCTGAATTTAAAGAACTACCATATTGAACCTAGATGTAAAATTACTTTAAATTAATAGCTGTTAAAGAAAAAGAGCAAATGATATTTAAAGTTTGCTCTTATTTACCATCCATTAGTTTTAAAAATTATTCATTCACTTTCTGAGGATATAGATGAAGAGAGAAAACATTCAGACCATGGTCATAAAGTCCTCATGGAGCTAGCTTACCTAGCTCTGCTCAGATGGATTTGCATGGCCTTTTTTATGGTCTATGCTGAAACTGCTATTTATCTCTGCCCTGCTCAGGTTTCCAGTATCATTAAACTAGAGTGAAGGAGCCTGACATGTTGACCTATTACAGGTAGGACACTGGGGGCCCTAGGTTATATCTGTGTGCTAAAACTTAACACGCAGTAGTGTAGGACTTGTGACTGGGGGATATAAAACAAAATAACCAAAAATTTCAGTAAGGGCACATTTCTCTGTGCAGGTGAACACAACTTGTTGAAACTGCTGTACGAAAAGCTACATGATTTTGCAAATGTGAGAGAGCACTCATCTATATCTTAGCCATTGCTAGCTCCTTAGCTAGTGTACACAACATCTGTTAAAAGCCAATTTGTATGAAAAAAAAGTGGCCCCTGGATTTTAAAGCTGTGAAGACCTGGCAGAGTGGGCAGTGGTGGCCTACGTGAGTATTGTATGATAGGAAGAGGCAAGTGTACCCTGTCACCCATCACCTGGAAAAGGATTTGTTTGGTGTTCTGTGTTCAACATAACAGCCTAAGATTAAATCTGGTTACAAAATCTGGATAGCTTTTAGAAAATGTTCAGGGCCTTGCTAAATTCAAACATTATAACTTAACTGGCAGAGGAAACTAACTTGGCATTTGCGCATTACTAAAGGAAAATAACAACAACAAAAACCAAACAAAACCACAAAAACCAACCAACCAAAAAAACCACACAAAATTGTGTTATTTGATATAAGGCTACTTTTATCTACTTACCTACTTTGACTCTTTAAAACAGAGACTGAGGGCCTCCCTGCTGGCGCAAGGGGTTAACACACAACCTATGAAGCTATCTGCAGCCACTGCAGCACGAGTTTGATCCCCGGCCAGGGAGGAACCCACATGTCACAGCAGACCTCTCCTGTTTCGCCCATTGCTCCCCTCAGCAGTGTATTTCAGTCGATCTGCCTGCCTGTTCTATTCCCCTCTCTGTCTCTCATGAACCCTCTCACCCCCCACAACTCTGGCCTGTACCCCAGTTCTTGTATGTATAAATAAAATCTTTAAAAAAAAAAGTAAAACAGAGACTAAAATATAAACATCTTGAGAAACAGTATGAAATTTGCTTTAGGTTCTCCATTAAGATTTTTCTCTTATGAGCTTTATTTCAGAATTGTTCCAAAAAGCATTATATTAAGTGACATTACAAAAACAATAAAATAAAACCACTAGCAACACAACTCTAGAAACAAATGAACTTATTTTATGGACATCTGTAATATATACATAAATCTGAATCCCTTTTCTTTATATACCTAGAGTTTATAAAATCTTAAGTATTACGACAAATTGAAATATTAAAATAAAGTGTAAAATTCCCTATCTCTTCTCAGAAACTCAGTACACCACTCTACTAATCTGAGATTTTAGACAGCATACTTTGCATGAATTATTTATTTAATATTATCTAACCAAGAAAAAATAGCACCATTAGTACAATATACTAAAAATTTATCATATATCTCAACTTGGTTACATTTTGACTGAGAAGAAACACAATTCAAACATAGTAATACAATCTGAAATGAACTTCCTCCTAACAGGGTGAAGAAAATATAAATGTTTGGAAATGAAACCATCTGATTTCTCAATCAGAATAATTATTTTAAGGTAAAACTCCATATTTAACTCTATATTGATTCTTTCATTTTGTTTTATAAAACTGAATGAGACATAGCAATTTTTATTTAAGTATCCTGGACAGGCAGGTTGAAAGGTCCTAAAGCCACATGCATGTGAGTGATTTATGGATTACATGTGAATTAAGGTAGGCTAGCTCAGCCCAACAATACTGACAAAATATTAGAAAGATAAGTCATTTTCTTCAGCAAATATCAATAAATGCTCTGAAACTGTGAGCTAGAATTGTTAAATTAAAAGTGACGTAATCCAATGCAATACGGAGACCTTTATGAACCACAATTTGGACGTACAGTTCGATAATAGTTTTCATATATGGGGGAAACTTAAACTGGATAGTATTAAAGAATTGTTAATTTTGATGTTATAATTCTATTGTTATGTTTAAATATATACATATAGATAGACAGATAGTCTGGTATTTCTTTGAAATACTCTAGCAAAATCTTTTTAAATGTGTGAGGAGTGGCAAATAACTAAGAACGACAACATGTTAAAAACTGTTTAAGCTGGGTGAGTGATAAGTATACTACTAGTACTCATTATATTAGTTCCTCTATTTTTGTGTATCTTTGAAATGTCCCATAAATTTGAATAAAAAAGGATTAATAAGTAGAATAAGTATTCAATTCCAAAATGTTTTCATGTAAGTTGAATTTTGAGTTGTGTTTTAGAGAGGAAATAATAAAAATTCCTGGAGTGAAAGGGAACAAATAACATTGGGTTGAGCAAAAAGGACAGAGATATCTGTGTTATGCATATATGAGTATGTAGATGGCAGGCTACTGATGTAGCTTTGAAGAAAATCTAATAGAATTCAGAATGTGACTACAGCTACTCGTTTTCACTTTCATGAAGAGGAATGAAACTCTCTTATTATTCAGGATGCACAAAGGAGGAGCTCTTTTGGTCTATGGATTACCCTTCAGCATGTAAAGCCATGTTGTCATTTCGTTTGAATAATCAGAGTGAAATAAATTACTAGATCTAAAATGTGCATGCAGAAGTTCATTACAAGAAACAAAATAAGATCAATGTCCTAGTGCAGTGGAAGCTGTTGGATTATGTGTAACAAACAGTTCAAGGGGCCCTGAGACCTTATTTATTAAATTGAGAAATATTAACATGGTTTATTCCACAGCAACAATGTCTGGGTAGCATTAGAGACAGAACGTGTTCAGCTGATTGAATGATTAGATGAGTGATTTTTCCTATCGTCTTATAAAAAAAAAAAAAAAGCAGCAACAGTGACAATGAATTATGTAGAAATGAAAAAGAAAAAGCTTAATGTGAATGGAAGCTAGTTACCAAGAGACCTAATTGTGCTAAGAAATACGAGCAAACCTATAAATAATGTAAGAGGGCTTCAGTTGTTTACTAGGTAGATATAATGATCCTGGTCTGTCTTTGTGTAGAAGAGATTTTCCCTGGCAAGTTTGCCAAATTATACTTCTTAATTACAACTTGTGAATGTAACGGGCAGAATGGAAGGAAATGCACTTTTATTTTTTATTGATCCTAAATAGTTACCAATAATCCCCAGTCTCCTTGATGCTCACAATAAATGTGAAAGTCCTTGTATGAGGACTTACTAGGAAATAATCAGGTCCCAGGGGAGTAGCTCAGACTGAGGTCAGCTAATCCTCCATAGGGATCTTTGAAGGGTTAACTAACTGCATCACAACAAATAGAGCATCAAGGAACCATCATAGATGCAACACAGTGCCAAGCTTCTTTTATGAGCTATTAAAAAAATAGCAAATTCTAATATGCATTTTAGACAGCATTTATGACAGGTTCTGGGAGTGATATAAAACAAACAAAAATTCCCAAATCAACTAGGATGATAGTATCCATCGGAAATTAGAGAAAACCATTTAAAAACAGGAATAATTCTATAAATTTAAAATAATAGCTATCTAAGTGAAGAGAACAAAAATATTGGGTATCTAGTGGAAGCTAGTAAATATATTTGCCAAAGGAGATTTGAAATATCAAGTCTGCAAAATTTCTTGAAAGCAAACTCCTTTGTTCTTTTCTACTTGATTCTTCCCCCCCTTCCATTCTTATTGTTCCCATTACATAACAATCTCTGGACAGTAACAGTTTAATATGAGTTACTGAGTAAACAGGCCCAACCTCAACAATGCTTCTAAACTGTAATCTTGAAAAAAGAACAAAGTGGGCAGAGTTTAAGCAAAAGATTGACACCAAGGACATCATTATAATTCAAGCTACTTAAAGATTTAAACATATTTGTTCATAAAAGATATCAGTATAAACTGTAGTTAAATACTTACATCTCACATTTTACATGGTCATTTAGAGTTCATTTTGGTAGAGGGAGAATGAGAATATTTTCTTTTTAGACTTTCTTTTTATAAGCTTTGAAGCTAATAAGTGATTCAGGGTGAGGACTTCCAGAGCCAGGAGGTTCCCTGCCAGTAAGGGATACTGTTGAAGTTTGTTTTTTTGCTTTTTTGTTTTTTTTTTTTCATTTTGTGTTCTAGATTCTGAGTCCTAGGGCAAGTAAGGGATAATTAGGCAGCTTCAAGGGCAGTGCAGGGTCTTCAGGAGAGTTAAGGAAGGCTCCAGAGATAGGACAACAAATTCCAAATGGAACTAATCAAACACCCCACGACTAGGGGTAACAGGACATTCTGGAAGGACTGTAAAGAAAAGTATGCTAAGATAAGGGCTGAGACACAGAGACTTAGTTCTGGGCACAGAGACATTCGGGCAGTGAGTGAGACCATGGAGAACTAACCAATCACAAAGAGACTGGTGGAGCTTTAGAATAATTAGGGAAGGAGATCTATATTCTCTGAGGCACCACTCCACTTCAGCTTCCCTGCCTCTTCCTGGCATAGGAATCCCACTTTATTTCTGTTTCTTTTCTCTTCAATAAACTTCTTCTTTCTCTAAACAAATCTGCCTCTTTTCACTTGCTTGCCTGAGTGTCAACGAAGTTCCTGCTGCGACTTCGTGAGACACCAACACGTGGTGGTCTAGTGGCTGTGATGGAGAACAAGAATAGAAAAACTGGAAAGGAGGCCTCACAAGACCAGAACCTGACTTACACAAGGAGGTGGGGGTCAAGGGGAATAACATGCCCTTTAACCCAGCCGTAGAGGTCGGACCCTTAGTTATCACAAGGCATGAGACCCAAGCAGGATCAGACTGCTATGGGGAGTGAGGCACAGACCTGAAGGCAAATGTATGGAGATTGGGCCCATCCTGGAATCTCTGATCCCCTTCTAGTTTTGCCTGTTACCCAACATCTGCAACAAGCAGGCCACTCCACGGAGGAGTGACACCTCCCAAAGAGAAAAGGACTATATCAGTGCAGTCTCTGCACTGGCTCGGGCAGCACTCCCACTGCCCACCTGTGACTATGCAGGTGCCTCTTCTCACCAACTCTGCAGGGCAGCAGCTTTCTGGCTGCCCATGACTTGTACCATGCTAGGACTTCTCTTCACTGACCTCCCTCAGTGGAGGCTGCTCTCCTCAAGGCCACCCGCCTGCAACCAGGCAGGCCTCTCTAAGCAAACCTGCCTCTCTGCCTTACCCTAATAAACCTGGTCTTTAAATATCACTAACATCTCTGCCTTGTGGCGAAACTCGCCTGGGGAACTTGCCACATGCCGCTGAAATGGGAGCTCTGGTGAAACCTTTCCCAGAGTGAACCCAAGGACCCCACACTCCGTAAAACTACATCAGCTGGGGCTCAGTGCTGCCACTGCAGCCTGAGATCCATTCCTGGCTGGGAAACTAGGCCTGAAAACTTGCAATTTTGGAATCAATTCTAGAAACATCTGAATCATGCTGACTTCCACATAAAGAGGCTGATGTCAGATCTTAGTGACAGGTCATTACAAAGGATATTTCTTGTTTGGCAAGGATACAGTGGGTGGGGGATTAGGACAGGAAGGGTTGACCCTGGAATTACTAACTCTAGCGCTGTCTCCTGCCAAGTACACTTTCTGTAAATCTAGAGTTCCATCCATATCAAGAGCAAATCAGAACTTACCTTTATGAAACTTTTGACACCTGATCTATGATACTTTGCCATCATATTTTTGGTAAAAATGTGTTACAAAGTAGGAAAAAAAATGGAATAATATACATTTTATACATAGTAACTGGTACTGCCCCTTAGGCCAGTTATAGAGAAAAATAAGTAAAATGTTCAAAATTGTCATCATTATATGAGTCATGTATTTTATTTCTACGCAAATATAGTGGTAATGTAACAGGGTGGTCCCCAGGAAAGGGGGAGGTTCCAGGTTCCCTGCCCCACCCAAGGGAGGGTGGAGCTGAGCAGGAAGAGAAGAAGTTGCCGAGGAGACTGAGGAAGAAAGGAAGCAGGATGGAGCCAGAAGGAGACCTGGAGGAGGTACATGGAGCCTAGAGACACGTGAAGAAACTGCGCTTGTCTTTTGGTCGTGGACTGGGTGACACAGATGTGGGTGAGACCCATGGGGAGGTGACAGTGGCAGCTTTTATCTTGATTGTGATTTTGCTCTTTTCTTTCCGGGCTTGTCTGGTTGTTTCTGACCCTTTTCTGTGGGTCCCCACTGGAAGATGCTTTAGACTTGTGGCAGGCTTTGGGGCCTTATTCTGGGCTGATCCCATATGGATGAACTTTTACCCACGAGGGGATGGGTAACTTTGGGTGCTTCATTTAGAAACTAGACTCTTTGCCTTTCCTGTATTGTTTCCTAGTTTTATTAAAGTTCCTTCCCATTAAGGTCTCATATGTTTTGTGTTGATGCGGCAGATGGCAGAACCCGTTTAGAATAGGCAGGTTTGCGGGTTTGGGCTGCCCCTCTCCCTGTATGGAACCTCCTCCTTTCGTAGGGACCACCCTGTTACAGTAACTCTAGCTTAAAGAGATTATGACTAGGTTTCAATGATAGAGTCCCTGACAGCACTATAATTTAACATTCTGGATGCATCTGAACTGTAGAAATGTGAACAGAAGGAAAACAGTTCTTTAAAAGTTT
Organism: Talpa occidentalis; assembly: GCF_014898055.3. Lineage (NCBI taxonomy): Eukaryota > Metazoa > Chordata > Mammalia > Eulipotyphla > Talpidae > Talpa > Talpa occidentalis. Next base: position 91,491,446 of record NW_026555331.1, read on the forward strand.
ATATACAGTTCTATTAAAAGTTCACATGCAAGTGACTCTGTTAGGGGGAAAAGGATGTTCTAAGCTAATTCCATACAGGCTTTGTGGACTCCACCCCCACTCCAGACCAAAGCCATCAGGACACTGGGAAAGACAAATCCCATTACCACCAAAGGGAAGGTGGCTGGAACCTGAGGGTGGAGTTAAGCAGCCAGGTTTGGTATAAAATCAGACACGTGGGCCTGGGGGGGGGGGGGTTCCCTTTTGGCTCTCCACCAGCTCATGGCTCTTGGCCAGCTCTCAGAGCGCCATTGGGTTTCCAGGTCGGCAGATCGGGTAGGACACATTTAAGACTTTATTTCCCTATTTTCCTCCTGAGTTGTACATTTCCTCATTTCCCCTTCACTTTAAATAAACCTTTTATTAACTTTGTGTGTGTGCCTGCAGTAGAGTATTAATAAGTCCCTTTTAATTGCACTGGTGAGGACCCACATCCAGGCAACCTGTTTTCTATTGGGGCTGCCTTGTAACAACTCCAATAGTATAAAGCAAAAATAAGCTGTCTATTCGCTCAAAAATTAAATAAAATGTGGGTAAATTTCATGTTATTTGCATTTCTTTTGGTGAAATATTATAGGAAAGATGCCTATTTCCAAGACCCTCTATAATTTTCCTATGAAATTTAAGAATGATTAAAGTTTTTTTTTAAACATATAGAGGCATGTTTTATTTATTTATTTGTTTGTTTGTTTGTTTGTTTTGTTCATACATGCACTGGGTACAGTCAGAAGTGCGGGAGGGTGAGAGAATTCACCAGAGGCAGAGCAGGGAACAGAACAGGCCGACTGACGAAACACACTGCTGAGGGGAGCAGCGGGCGGCAGGAGAGGTCTGCGTGCCATGTGGGACCCTCGCCCGGTGGCAGGGGAGCAGCCGGGGATGGAACTGGCGCTGCAGAGGCTGTGGGCAGCTTTGCAACCCAGCGCTAAACCGCTGTGCCACCGGGGAGGCCCAAGAATGATTAAAGTTTTAAATTTGTCAGAACCTGTCAATTCCTTTAAAATCTTTTTCCTCTGTTTAGTTCTTATACCATTAGATAAAATTTCCCAGACTACACCATTTTTGGTATCTAAAACCTTGCTAAATTTCTTCACTTCTTGGTATTTCCTTTTGAAAAAATCTCTCCTCCCCGTTTTTCCCCTCCCTCTCCTACAGGTATTCAAGAGCCCCCAGAGTGTTGCCCCCTAGCCTCCAATTCACTTGCAGAAACCCTTGCAAATAGGTTGATTTGCTGTTTCCCAAATATGTAGATTTTTAACTCTAGTCTTTTTGGCTTGAGTCATCCTATATTTAAATATCAGTTCCTCTGTCATTATGCCCAATCAGCGGGTTTCTTTTTCCAGTTCTCTTTTTTTTTTTTTTTTTTGGTGGGACACTCACTGTGGCTGGGGAACGAACTGGCGCTGCAGAGGCTGCAGGCAGCCTCGCAGCCCAGCACTCAACCGCTGCACCACCGGGGGAGCCCCTTTTTCCAGTTCTCTAGTGTTATTATATATATACGTTACTGAAATGTTACTAATATGCTTTAAAATTTGAATTATGTATACCTATGGTACATTTCCCACAATAAAAAAACCAATGGAAATTAGCTGTTATATATTTTTTATTTTTGATAGCCTGGGACTAGTTTACTTATATATTTATTTTATGAAAGAATGAATTATATTGAATGATATTCAGGAAATGGTAAGTTGACTTTTAGGGGTCATTGCTGTCCATTTTCACAGCTTTCAGAGAAAATTCAGTATTAACAAACTTATAGCTCTGTACATTAGGATAGGAATTGAATTTAAAAATATTTATATGTTGAGATCCTAATCCACAATATACCCAGTGTTTATAATATTTGTGGATTGAGTGGGGCCCTCCTGGCAGGCCTGGTGACCCGGTAAGAAGAGATCAGAGAGCCTGCTCCTTTTCGTCTTTCTGCTGTGTGAGGAAATAGTGAGAATACAGCATAGTGAAAGTCAGGAGAGCTCTCACTGGGTGCTAAATTGGCCAACACATTGAATTTCCAGCCTTGAGAACTGTGAGGAATAAATTATGGAGGTTTAAACCCCCTAGTCTATGATACCATAATGTCAGGTTTACAGGCCTAGTCTCCCAGCCAGGAATGGACCCCAGGCTGCAGTGGCAGCGTTGAGTCCCAGCCACTAGACCACCATGGCAGCACAACTTTGCTGACACTCAGGCAAGCAAGTGAGAAGAGGCAAATTTGTTTAGAGAAAGAAAGTTTATTGAGGAGAAAAGGAACAAAAATAAAGTGGGACTCCCAGGCCGGGGAGGGGCAAGGAAGATGAGGTGGAGTCCTGCCTCAGGGAATATAGACCTTCTTCCCTAATTATTCTCAAGCTCCGCCAGGCTCTTTGTGACTGGTTAGTTCTTAGTGGTCTCACTCACTGCCTAAATGTCTCAGTGCTCAGAACTAAGTCCCTGTGTCTCAGTCATTATCTTAGCATACTTTTCTTTATAGTCCTTGTCCAGGAATGTCCTGTTGTCCCTAGTCCTGGGGTGTATGATTAGTTCCCTTTGGATTTTGTTGCCCTTATCTCTGGACCCTCCTTATTCCTCCCAGGCTTTTCCTATTTTATTCTGACCCTAAGGGCTCTCTGCTTGCTCTATGCCTCAAAATTTTGTTATTGCAGCTTAAGCAGACTAATAGAATATAAAGTTTCAAACATTTATTTTATTAAAAATTTTAATGTTTCACAGAAACATTGAATGAATTTAAAGAAAATGTCATGTTTCCAACAGAGTAGATAATACAATTCAGAGCAGATTGGGCAAAAGTTACTGGTGATTCTGGGAATGATAGATAAAAATTTTGCCTCACCATTATTTCATTTTTCCATTCAAAAGTAACAGAATTGTGTCATAAAGACAGATTTCTATGTAAATTTCAAAATTTCAGGTGTTTTCTTTTAAAGCATTTTGCACTCTAGTATAACAGGCCAGAACACATTTTCATATAGTTTTGAAATACACAAAATGTACACTTGATCAAGATTATATTTATTTGATTTGAGAAGGCTCTTTCTACATTGTTACATCCATGTTATTTTAACTCATTTCTGGGTAAGCTAGTTCTCACTAATTCACTTTATAGTGACTATTGGTGGAAACTATAAGCAGTCTCTTATTTGTTAAAGAGACTTAAAAAAATTTTCACCAAAATTAAAACTATCTCAGGCTGAAAATTATCAAAGTTAAAGGATCACATGGTCATCTTTGATTTTTATTGCTGCCTCTTTCATTCGCCATTAAGTCCTAAAATCATTTTTCTCTATTTCATCTTGAAAATCCGTACATTCTTGCCTATTTCTACTATTGTGGTTCCAGTCTGAGCTCCTGTTACTTCAATCTTGAATTACTGTAACAGTGTGCTAGTTGGCATCCAGACCCATGTGCCTTCTCTTTCTAATTTATTCTGTACATGCCAACAGATAAAACACTGCTTTCAGAGGTCTTTGCTCCTACCACTTATTGAACAAGGTCTAAAACACTGATGCTGACATTTCCAGGCTCCACATCTTCAGAGCTACAATCTACCCACTCCTCTGTGAACACATTTAATGTTTTTGCCTTTTTGCCTTTCTTATCTCAATGACTTAGTTTATAGAATTGACCTTATTTTGTATTTTCTTCTCCTCTTTCTAATATTATGGTACAAATCAAATCCCCACTCATCATTTAGATCTTTTTAAAACTCCTTAGTATCAAATGATTGCTTTTGCAATGGTTCAGTCTCAGTTTTTAACTCCTGCCTGTTGGGTGATTTTACCAGTGATCTCACTTCCCTTACTAAATGTAATCTCCCTGCTTGAACATCTTCACTCTTTCCTGACATTCTTTCTACACAGTCCTCTGAAAGTAATCTGGGTTGAATGCCTTCTTGGAATTAGGGTGATGTTTAGAAAGGAGTGGGGATGATTTCTCTATAGTTTTTATTGATGGATGCTATTCCTTAAAACACAATTATTTCAATCATCGAAAATCAGCACAAGCTGATTTTTTAGTCTCTCGATAAGATAAGGACAAAGATGAAAGAGGCAAGAATCTGATTGAGTCAATTATGCACTTCTGAAAAAAAAAAATGACCACCAAAGGGAGAAAATTTTGCCATTTAGCAAAAGGTATTTCCACATTCTTAATTCTCCCCATTTCATATTTCTGTAGACGATAAATTCTAAGAAAAAAATATTTTAATCTCCCAAGACAAAAAAGAAAACAATATGGAAATTAAAGTGGGTTTTTTGGGTATATTCATACAGATATCATTTGTTAAAATGCAACTTATTTATTTATTTATTTTTTTAACAGAGGCATGTTTTATTTATTTATTTGTTTGTTTGTTTGGTTTATACAAGCACTGGGTACAGTCAGAAGCACGGGAGGGTGAGAGAATTCACCAGAGCCAGAGCAGGGAGCAGAGCAGGCAGAAGGACCGAAGTACACTGCTGAGGGGAGCAGCGGGCGGCAGGAGAGGTCTGCGCGCCATGTGGGACCCTCCTCCGGTGGCCGGGGAGCAGCCGGGGATCGAACTGGCGCTGCAGAGGCCGCGGGCAGCTTCGCAACCCAGCGTTCAACCGCTGCGCCACCGGGGAGGCCCAAAATGCAACTTATTTTTTCAAAGATGGTCTGAAAATAGAAAAGGTTGCTAAGATAAAGTAAGCAGTCTGACAAGTATGTCAAAATTAGAAGGCATTATTTAAATACAAGCAGAGGAAGTGGCACCCATAATAGGAAACCAAGAATGGAACAATCAGAAAGGTAGGAAAAAGTAGCACTCAGGAAGTCAAAAGCCCTTTTTAGCACTGGGAGTGGGTCATGGTGTTTCATACTACAAAGCTGTCACCCAGGGTGAGGAATGAAGAGAGTTCTTCAGATTTGGAAATGAAAGATTACTGGTAATCACAGAAAGCACAGTTTTATGCAAACTGTCAACAAACAAAAGGCTCATGTTAACCTCGTTGCTCTTATGCCTAGATGCTCTTATGCCTAGTATGACACGTGCACATTCATTGGGTCCATGATTTCACAGGAAGGGGGGTGAATGAACGTACAATTAAGACCTACTATTGGTAAAGCAATATGAGCATCTTTGTAATCATAGCCTCAGAGGGAGGAAATGCAAGAATCAAAATGCAAGTTTAGGAAATGCACGTTTATAAGTCATTGTTTAGAATTAAAACCATTTGAATGCTTGTATTGCATCTACTATATCTGAGATTTCCACCCATGGTATTTTATAAAAATATAGCCTTCACCTGTTTTATCTAATTTCATTTCACATTTTGATTCCTTGGGGATTACCTGTGCATCAGGTATAGAATATGAAAATTTGAAAAATCCTAAAATATCCCTCCTTTTTTTCCCTTCTAAATAAACTGAGACCCAGAAAGGTGAGGAGAGGAACAAGACTCATATTAAATGAAAAAAAGAAGTGGGACTAAAGGTTACAACCTCATTCTCAAACTCAAGGCTGTATTTAATTATAAATCCTATGATGACCCTAAATGTATGTGAATGTAGCAAGATTCGTGGTCTCATATTACTCAACTTTTCCATGAATGATTTAAAAAGTGGAGAATGAATTTCAATTTTAAACACCTAAGTCTCAATAATTGTAAAGGGAAAGTTATTTTTTAACCTAAATTGATTATAGAGGACACATAATATAATTAAGCATATAAAATTAATGCTAAAATTCACTAGGTAGTATTATTTGTAAACTAAATTTTATGTTTCAAATGAAGACTGTAAAATGAAGGTTATAAAACAGAAGAATTTTACAAAAAAGAAACTTTTTCTCATTAAAAAAATAATCCTTCACTATTAAAATGAGGCCTACATCAAATCATCAAATCAGCAGATACTGAAATTCTGTTCTGCCTGTTCATACTTTTGTATCATTATCAAACATAAAATTGCAAATGAGGGAGCAAAACACGTTTTTACAAATTGAAGCATCTGTGTATTGCAATTGCTCTTAAGCTATATTTTAAGTCTACAGCAGGAACTAGATCCTAAAAATCAATCTGAGTGAAGATAATCATATATCTAATGGCTCAAAGTACTACATATACAGACAACATGTTCCAAAGTTTGGAATTTAAATGTTACTCATACCTTCTAGTGAGTAATTATGGAAAGTTTGAAACATTTCCATCTCTCATTTCCGAAAGATTCCTTGTTATCTGGTAGCAGAATGCAGTTCTCATATGGGAGCTCTTAAGTACATAAATCTATCACTTAAAAATTAGTACTTTATAGGAACAAAATTGGGAAGAGTCATGACTTTAGGGGTGTCATTGCTGAGGACTTCTGGGTAACCTAATCAATTATGTTAGATTATATGAATGCACATAAGACATACAGACGAGATATGAATGTCAGCAATCTTACTGATTGTTCCAGTGACAAGCAAAGTATAGAATACCATGATCCAAAGACTATCAACAACAAAACCCAACAAGTTGCAGTATACAACATCAATGTCACAACCCATTCAAGAGTGTGGTCTGATTATCCTCCATCTATGACTGAGGGATAAATTCAACCAGAGAAATTATGGGCTAATGTCAAAGAACAAAGTACATAATTATAAAAGACGAGTTTCTGTGTGCTAGTGTTACATGGAATGACTGGTAGCAGATTTGTATCTGCTCTGCTCTGTTTGCTAAGTAGGGTGTCAAAGTGACAAAGTCATCAAGTTAGCACTTAAGTAACTGAAGTTGGAGAAATGAAAAGCAAATCAAGTGTGGAATGGGGCCTCCCACCTCTTGCCTGTCTTCCGGGCCCACAGCCTTCCTGCACTCCAGGGCTGTCCTGTTGTACGCTCCAAGGCACTAACTGGCATCTGCGCCATTTGTGAGTCTTCCACCTACAAGAAAAGGAGCCCCATGGTGAAGAAACAAAAACACCAGGCAAATCACAGAGATGTAGCATGGAAACATGACCAACCACTATAAACAGGAATTAATTTAAAAATGCTCAGTCCTATCTTCATTTAATTTATATGCCATCAAGACATTATAAAGAGCAGCTTCAGACATAATAATACTTTCTATAACAAGAGTTCATCATCAAGGTCTATAGAAATGGCTTCTACAGAGAGCACTTAGACATTTTTTTAATGCTAAGGTTTGCCAGGAAATTACACCAGAGTATCAGAGTGAAGATTTTCATTTACAGGTAAATTGCTATTTTATATTCAAGTATGACACTGTATTCAAGTCATGAACCTTCTGCAGTGTTCTTTGGTTAGTAATGTAGAGGTAATTAATATGCTCTCAAAAGCAAATCCTTCAAATAAATGTTCAGACTGATAGCTGTCAATGTTCATCATGTAAACTGACAATTATACTGTTTGTCATCTAAGAATTAAATATAAATTAATTAAGATGGCAAATTTGTCATCTATTTCACCTTAAATTATTATTTTGTGATCATGCAATCCATCAACTAATGCCATAATATTTCACTTGTTGTCAGCATTACAATTATATATGACATCAAGTTTCAGTTTGGGACCTGAAGAGTTATGAAGAAAAAATTCTCTAGTAATTATCAAGATGATGATAGGTAGTTTCAATAACCTTAATTTTCTCTGAGGTGGCCACAAATGAACATAATAGACATTTCACTAGCATCATTGAGATAAAGATGTCATTTTGTGAACTAGAAAGGCAGTCTTTATGAAGAACAGGTGCTTTTCAGAACCAGGGGGAAAATGCTGAAGTTATTGTCTCAGTGAAAAAGAACAGCTTCCCAGAGCATCTGTGTTTCATAATTATTAACCACTTTTTCTGCATCTTATAGTTTATATCAACATAAGAAATTTCCCCAAACTCCTAGAGCTAATAATACAGCCAATACACCAGTACTTGTCTCCCTGGGGATTATTTTAGTGGCAGGGCAGTTCTCCTAAAGTGGTAAGACACCGCACACATGGATAGACACCCCACAATGCACTGAGCTTGCTGGCAGTGCTGGCTTCCTCTCCTCATCACTGCAAAGAACAGGGACTTGTAGTGTTTGCTCAGTACATTGCTCACTATGCTCTTTCCTTAACTCTATTATTACCTGTAGCTTTGGCATGCTTGGGGGGCCTCGCAGGTCTTCTCTTCATAGAGGGAATCTGTGCAGTCCCGGCCTCCGTTGGCTGGCAGCTGGATGATGACCCGATGCCGAGACTGTTTCTTCACTCCCAAGTCCCCTGGAAGCAAATAGAGATTTAACCTCTGTACTTTGCACTGATGCAAGAATCTCCATATTCTAGCTGCTGTGGAGAAATTAGATAGCTCCTAGCTACCCATGCTTTGACATCCCTGAATGAGAGGCTTCATCAAGTCTAATCATTTTCCCAAAATCACCCAAAGACTGCTTATATTGAAAACTCAATCAATTTATATTAAAAATTTGAAAAGAGAAAGCAGTCCACAATCACCTAGCCTTCCTAATGTGCAGTTACAAAGTAATTGCACTTGTGTATATTTCTTTCCCCTTGAGAAATATGACAGATCTAATTAATTTGTTTTCCTCTACCTTAAGTTTATTTTCATGTCATTTCACATAGCCCAGTTTACCACATGGGACTCATGCACATCTAATGAATCTTTCTTGTGAGAATATATTCAATGTTTTAATGTGAAATTTTATCTCTTTGTTATTCACTTAATTTGAAATGCATAACTTGTAAATTATTCTAGCCACTTATTATTCATGCTAAACAGTCTAAGATCTTCAATTCAAGTCCAATTCTAAAAGTGGTTTCCTAGAGGCAGACTTCTTAGAGAAATATAGCAATTCATTCAAAACAGCAATAATTATAAGTAAATAACTCCAAATTATGTTAAAAAACAATGGGAATAGTTAAGACTTGCTTTCAAGTAAGATATCACTTTCAGAGTATTATTTATATATAGATGTTCAAAATTTTTTAGTACTAGAAACGGATAATGTATAAAACCTCTCAACTTTAATAAAAGTTATTCCAACAATATTTAGACTTTAAGGATGAATAGCTGCCTGGCACAACTGCTTACAAAACAATTCCCTAAACAATGATTTTTAATAGAGTTTCTCTTATACTTTTTTTTTTTTTTGGCAAAAGCATTCACTATTTTATACACAGACTACAGAAACAGAGAAATTTAGAAGATTTAGTGGCTCCTAACAATGAAAGTTTAATCAGAAGTAAAATTAAATGTTCTTAACTCCTAGCAATGCAGTTGAAGATTCTTGTATTCCAGGAGAGGATGCATTAGATCAGTGATTACTAAATGTCTAACTGCACAGAAGAATTTCTTCAAAATGAAACAAAAACAGTCTATACCCAGAACTACTAAATCAAAACTTTCTGAAGCCAAGTTTGGCAACTAATTGTTACAAAACTTCCCAGAGAATTGTGATGAACTGGAATTAATTACTTTATATATCTTGCCTCAATTTAAGATTCTAGGGTTTACATGTAAATTTTTAGATTATTCCCATTGTTGGGGAAACCTGTGCTATTAAAGATTGTATAAACTATTTTAGTGAATAATTGCAATACTATAGGTAATAGATTAGGGAACTAGGGGCTGGTGGTATTATGCAATAAAGAATTAAATATTTGTAAACTTTGTCATAGATTTTTTTTTAATTAATTTATTTATTTATACAAGCACTGGGTACAGTCAGAAGCGCAGGAGGGTGAGAGAATTCACCAGAGCCAGAGCAGAGAGCAGAACAGGCAGAGTGACGAAGTACGCTGCTGAGGGGAGCAGCGGGCGGCAGGAGAGGTCTTCGCGCCATGTGGGACCCTAGCCCGGCAGCTGGGGATGGAACCAGCACTGCAGAGGCTGCAGGCAGCTTCGCAACCCAGCGCTCAATGGCTGCGCCACTGGGGAGGCCCTGTCATAGATTTTTTTAAATGTGATAATGGCAGTTTGAATGTCAACGGAAACTTTGCATATTAAATATAATTTTTCTAGGAAAAAAACTGAGGAATGCCAATGAGACTTTTAATAGTTACAGTCTCCATCCATTATATTGCCCAATGGCCCCTATTTTAAGAAGTAGGTGATAAATACCTCTAATAATTCATACCTAGTAAAAATTTTGTTTCCCTTGACAATCTGTTAAGAATCCACTGTGTGTCTACATCTTGCTTTGTTCACCACAATCTCAGAACAAATTTCCTTCTCAATGGTAGGAGCCATAATTTACTTGATTTTCTAGTGTAATTTTTCTCTTCCCTTTCCTTCCCACCAGCCCCATTTACTACCTGACTCTAACTTTCCTTTATACTTTATTATTTTCTTTTTTTATGTCTATAGTCTGTCTTTCATCATTTTAAAGGAGGGTGCTAAGAGACCATTCTTACTTGCTCAGCACTGGCAAAAGGAGGGAGGTATTTGGAACAGGGAAAGCAGTGTAGAATACAGAGTAGCAATGGTTAACCAAAATGGTTAATATTTTTAGAGGCAACAATTTTCTAACGCTTCTCAACCTATAGATAGAAAATAGAGATAGAATTGAGACCAAGAGACCAGGGACTGGAGGGGACAGGACAATGAATTCATCAGTGGCACCTTACAGACTGATGTACCTGGTTATTAACTTTCTAGATATCACTTAACACACAGGCACAGCTTTCAGATTGGGAAACAGCAATCAAATAATAGTGTTTTATTTCTATTTTATTGACTTGAAAGAAAAAAAAATTCACATATGTACAAATCTGAAACATTCTAGTGTCTTCTCATTATAACCACCAGTTTTACCAGATATAAGAAAATGATCACTCACTACACTTTTATAGTTGATTTCAGAGTGACAACCCATCTGTTCTTATAAAAATTTCAAACACCTCAACCTTGTGCAGCCCACAGGACAGAGATTGTGATCTGATTAAAGTGGATCATCCCAAACTCCTAACACTTGAAGAGGAAATTTAATGGGCTACACAGGAAGTGCCATGACATCCATGTTTCTATCCACTGGGAGGTTATTTTTTGCTCAGATCTCAGTTAAGAAATAACTTGTACACTGAAAGAAATAATGCCGTAGAGCTCAGTCAGGTCATGGAGCCCTCAGATCAGAGTACAAAGAGAGCAGGACAGCATACATTTAAAAAAGAAAATCGCAGGTTCTGCACTAATAAATTGAACTGGTAAACCCGACATTTGTAGCCTTCTTAGTTTCCTGCATGTATTTACACCAAATTTATTATATGTGATATATATATACATGATATATATATCAGCCATATATAATATGTATATATTATATATAAAAATCTCTATTTCTATTTTTTCTTTGTATTGTGTCATCTAGGACAATAGTCACACATAGCAAATGATTATAAATATTTGCTGACTGAGAAAACATTTCACTCTTCAATGGACTATTGGTTAGCCTCTCCTATTTCTTTTCATTCATTTCCTTACAGTAGTAAACACGTAAGTACTAAGTCTTCGTATTGAGGATTAACAGCAACTAGGACATTATTTTGTTTATTGGAAATAATGTGCTTGGAAAAGTAAAGGAGATTTTCCTGGAGTGTTTATACTTGAAAATACCTGTCTATGATAGGGACAGGAAAAAAGGGATTGTGTATTCAGAGAACAATTATGTGATAAGAGGGCACATAGATTCAGAAGATATTAATCTATCACCAAGTTACAACATATTTCAGATATCTGAAGATATTACCAGAGAAATTATGAAAGGATTTAGAGTAATCAAAACTAGGATTTGTTTATCTAGAAGTGGGAAGATTTGTAAAAATTTATGAAAATTTGAAAAAGTTCACAAGTACATTGGTTGGACAATTAAACTTCTCTGCACCAGGTACTGGTCTTGATCAGCATTGATTTTTCAAGACATCTCTTGGAGAGAGGGATGAATACCATTTCCAATTACTCTTCTTGTTCTTCGAATGCTAAGCTATTCTGTTCCATTTTCTGCAATATCATAATATAATTTTACCTCTTTAAAGTGATTTTTTTAAAAGAGGGTTTTAAAAGTTCAAACCCTTATAAAATTTAGAATTTACCTGCAGAATTAAATTAAGAAGAGCCACCTCATCTTTGAATTAATTTTCTGTTGTTATTATCTATTGTGCATTTAACATTTTTTAGCATTTTTAATTGTGTGTGGAAGTCAGTGTAATTTCAATGGAGCTTAGATTATTTCCATTTCATAGAAAATAGTGAAAAAGCTAATCACACACCATTGCATCGTTTTCCTTACAACAAAAGGCTAGTTTTCTGTAACACCATCGTATCCTTATTTTCACAATAGTCTGCAGGAAAAATAGAAAAGTTTTCTCCAGCTGCATGAAGCATCTTGGGAGTGTTGTCCAACAGTAATGCTCTCCTCCCATTATTTATCTTGCTTTATTTCCTCAGTACACAATTATAACTATTCTTTTTAAGTCTGAATGTTTAGGTTTAGGGTATTTTGTTCTAGGAAGTTTATTCATAGAGCTACCAAACAGAACAGAGATCTGATCTCCTGTTCCTGCTCTTAGCCAAACATAACCCAGCCTCTCTAAGAGCCTCTTGCTCACAAGTCAGCAGATTCCCAAACTGGCATTTTTTTGTATTCCTTTTCTGTCACTATTCCAGGAGCTACAGGAGAAAATAGTTTCCTGCTGGTACCATGCATTTTAATTTACAGCAGTTATCTACTTCCCCCCACAAGAGACCTTCCCGACTAAACTACATCTCTCATGCCTTGTCACCACATGCCCACACCACCACCCTGAATGCCTTCCATCACCACTTGACCCCACAGCACTATCTTTATGTATGATCCAATTCATTTTCTCATTCTTTTCTACCTTCTAGCCTTTCCATCACTATGCCCGTCACTATGCCCATTGGCCATGTGCTCTCTCATCTACAATCTCGTTTTGGAAAGTTTCCTTCATATTCTTTGCCAGTGGAACTGGCTCTAGCCTTTTATCAGTCTTTTTCTCCTTCAATCTCCCTTTAAAAATCTCTAATTCCTCTGAAGGACTGTCGTCATCAACTTTATCATTAGCTATTCACCTTGTAGTGGTCATTCCCAAACTTCGGAATATCACTCACTGGAATCCTTTCTCTTTCCCGCTGTATCACATCAATGACTTTGGCATCCACATAGTTATTCCAACCAAGGAACCAGAATCTGAGTTCCTGTATTTTCTCATCTCTAGTGACATTTTCTTGCATCTCACATCAATTGCTACCTCTTTTGTTCATCCTGTGATAGTATTATCATTAATACCTGCACGTTTTCACCTTTAAACATCTAATTTCTGGCTACTCTTCCTAATCTTGTAGCTTACCTACTAGTTCTGTTCTCATTTTACCAATCTCACACTCAGCTGAGATTGCCAATTCATTTTACCTATTACCTTTTCATTATCTATTATCCCACTTCTGATTTCACTTAGATTCCATTAATATTATGAATATTCCATTATTATTATAAGTACATCGTTGAGAATATCCTTGGCTCTCTGTTATTCTCCCTTTCTTGTATTTTCCTGGGAAAGTCCTGACACTAATTAATATCAATCATTTCCCCACACTTTTCCTGCACTCAGGCTCTTGAGAAACACTGGCAACTGTTGAGCAGCCCCTTTTCAAAGACATGACCAAACAGGCACTCTGTATTTACCTAGAAATGCTTAAAATACTATATAGGATGTGATATATAAATTTAAAATCAAGCATCAGTAAATTTGTCAGCAAATACAAAAGAAAGGATAATCAAGGATATTTGTATTAGCGAGCTTTTCTTCATGAACTAAATACTTTTCCTACACTGATACATAAACTTCTCAGAAAGACTGCTTTCAGCATACCAAAATAAAACTTTGGCCAGACTTTGATCCTATGTACAAATACACTGAAGGAAGGAAAAAATAGGCAAAACACTCCACAACACTGGCTTCAGAAACATCTCTGGGGATTTGTCTCTGATGGCAAGATAAACAAAAACAAATATAAACAAATGTGATTATGTAACAGGGAAATTAATCCCAGGGGGGAATGGAGGTTCTAGGTTCCCTTCCCCACTCTAAGGCGGGGTGGAGCTGGGCAGGAAGGAGAGTAAAGAGGTCTGGGAAAAGGAAGAAGATCAAGGAGAGGACCTGCAGGGGCACATGGAACAGAGAAACATGTGAAGGAGCCACGCTTGCTTCTAGGCCTTGGACTTGTATCAGGGACTTTGGGGACATGGAAGGAGACACTTTAAAGAGACAGAGATGTGGGTGACAGACCCATGGGGAGGCTGACAATGGCAGCTTTTTTATCTTGACTTGGGTTTTGATTTTGCTATTTTCCTTCCAGACTTGTCTGACACCTTCTGCCCCTTTCCTGTGGTTCCCCAACAGAAGGTGCCTTAGATTTGTGTCAGGCTTTTGGGCCTCAGGGGTCCTGCTTTGGGTCCACCCTGTTTGGCTGGGCATTTATCCATGAGGGGATGGGTAACTTTGGGTGCTTGACTTGGAATCTATATTCTTTTTTCTTTTAATTTTGTACTAATTGCATTAAAGTTACTTTCCATTGAAGGTCTTAAGCAGTAGAGTATGCTTTGTCATGATGCAGCAGACAGTAGAACTTATTTAGTGCGTGCACGTTTTGGGGTGCCGGAGTGCTCCTCCTCCCACTCTGTAAAAATTACATTAAACTGAAAAGCTTCTGCACAGTAAGAGAAACTATCTGTAAAACAAAAGGACACCATTCTGGATGGGAGAAAATATTTGCACATAATGCATCAGACAAAGGGCCTGATGAAGGCTAAGAGTAGAAAATTTAGGATGGCATTGTCACAAGACCAAAAACTGGAGTTGAGGGTAGAGATGATTAACAGAGTGATTAAAGCAGTCACAGAAATGAAAAATCCTTAGACACAGGATCCCGGTAGGCACAGGCTGCTGTGTTCAAAATAGTGTTTTTGTATTCTTTGAGTAGTACTCAAGCGAGGGATTGCTGGGTCAGATGGTAGATCTGTTTTTATTTTAAGGGTCCTCCATACTGTTTTCCATAGGGGCTGGTCCAGTCTACATTCCCATTAGCACTGTACCAGGGTTCCTTTACTCCCACATTCTCACCCACACTTGGGTGTGAAAACATACATTTGCAGAGGTTTAAACCTATAACCCTCAAAGATACAATGATGTAAACTAACTTTACTTCAACTAAAAAAAAATCTCTTTTACCTTCTTTTCAATATGATTTTCCCTAATATTTGCACCCACCTGGGCCTCCCCAGTGGCGCAGCGGTTGAGCGCTGGGTTGCGAAGCTGCCCGCAGCCTCTGAAGTGCCGGTTTGATCCCTGGCTGTTGGGCAGGCGAGGGTCTCACATGGCACGCAGACCTCTCCTGCCGCCCGCTGCTCCCCTCAGCAATGTACTTCGTCACTCTGCCTATTCTACTCTCTGCTCTGGCTCTGGTGAATTCTCTCACCTTCCCGCGCTTCTGACTGTACCCAGTGCTTGTGTAAATAAATAAATAAATCTTTAAAAAAAAAAAATTTGTGCCCACAGTGGTTTTCCCCTCACATTCCCTATATTTGTTTTTGTTTTATAACTAAAACCTTATTATTAAATTATTACATTATTGAATCTATGTAAAAGAGTTCTATATTTTAAATTAAATCAGAAGTTTCCTTTAAGTCAGGGGCTCAGTCCTCTCTACAGGGCCATCAGTGTGCTATTTATATATAGGAGACTAATAAATGTTGGGGTATCATTTAATAAAATTAAAGCTTACTCTGTGCTTTGCTCAGCTGAACAATGCTGGGAAACACAAAATAGATAAGAAAGGGAAACTGATAGAGTTGCCATGGGAACCTGGCCATAGGTCCACCTGATCAATAGGGGGCTATTGAGAATTCCCAGAAATGAAGAAACAGGGCAAAAAGAACCACACAGGACACCTCCTGTCTGGAAGGCCCACAGACACTTGATGCCCTAGCAGATAACAACCTCACTCCCACAGTCATGAAAATAGGTTATAAAAGTGAGTCCCAAATCTTTCTTCCTGTGAAGATCTCTCCCATCTTGCCCCTGTTCCCAGGCGTGGTATCTCAACAAATCTATTTTTCTATTCTCCAGGCTGTCTCTGGTGAATTTTTTCAAACCCATGTGTCTGGCCTCATCCCGATAATACACCTCCACAATAAACTGGCTCCTAATTTCTGGATATATTCCAATATCCCAAAGTATTTTTAAATTAAGTTCTAAAGAATTGACAAAAAATTTACTTTGGCCCTCATTTCTATCATTTCTAGAATTAATCTAATGGGATCTTTTCTGTTATTTTTTTTTTTTTTAAGATTTATTTATTTATTTATACAAGCACTGGGTACAGTCAGAAGTGTGGGAGGGTGAGAGAATTCACCAGAGCCAGAGCAGGGGGAAGAACAGGCAGAAAGACTGAAGTACACTGCTGAGGTGAGCAGCGGGCGGCAGGAGAGGTCTGCGTGTGCCATGTGGGACCCTCGCCTGGGGGCCGGGGATCGAACCGGCGCTGCAGAGGCTGCAGGCAGCTTCACAGCACAGCGCCCAACAACTGTGCCACCCTCTTCTGTTATTTTAAATTTATTTTAGCTCCTGAAAATATTTTAGACCAAGTCAACCTATATTGTAAAATTCTTCAGTCAATCCAAGGAAATATCCAATCTAAGGAAAAAGCACAGTTTTTTCTCTACATTCAAAAGTTTCTTTTAAACTGTTTGTGTTACAATGGACACAGCAGAAATCAAAAGAATAATCAGTAACTAATATGAACAGTTATATGGAAACAAGTTCAACAATTTAGAGGAGATGGACAAATTCCTACAACTCTACAATCACCCAAAGCTAGATAAAGAAGAAATAGAACACCTAAACCGACCAATTACAAGCAGCGAAATTGAAATGGTAATCAAAAACCTCCCCCAAAACAAAAGCCCAGGACCTGATGGATTTACAAATGAATTCTACCAAACATTTAGAGACGAATTAGTGCCTATCCTTCACAAACTCTTCCAAAAAATTGAGAAGGAAGGGACAATACCAAACACGTTCTATGAAGACAACATTACACTAATACCAAAACCGAACAAGGACAACACAAAAAAGGAAAACTACAGGCCAATCTCCCTAATGAACACTGATGCAAAAATCCTCAATAAAATTTTAGCTATCAGAATCCAACAATGTATCCATAAGATAATTCACCACGACCAAGTAGGATTCATTCCAGGGACACAGGATGGTTCAACATCTGAAAATCAATCAATGTTATCCAACACATCAACAAAAAGAAATATAAAAACCATATGATAATATCAATAGATGCTGAGAAAGCTTTTGACAAAGTGCAACACCCATTCATGATAAAAGCCCTTGAAATTCTTGGAATACAAGGAACATACCTCAACATCATAAAGGCCATATATGACAAGCCAACAGACAGTATCATTGTCAATGGTGAAAAGCTGAAAGCAATTCCATTAAGATCTGGAAACAAGACAAGGATGTCCACTCTCACCACTGCTTTTCAATATAATACTGGAAGTCCTAGCCAGAGCAATAAGACAAGAGAAAGATATACAAGGAATCCAAATAGGAAAAGAAGAAGTCAAACTATCACTATTTGCAGATGATATGATAATATACATAGAGAACCCCAAAAACTCCACAGAAAAGCTAATTCAAATAATCAATCAGTTCAGTAAAGTGGCAGGATATAAAATCAACACGCAAAAGTCAGTAGCCTTCCTATACACAAACAATAAATCTGAAGAAGAAGAAATCAAAAAAACCATCCCTTTTATTATCGAAACAAAAAAATCAAATTCTTGGGAATAAATCTAACAAAAGAGGTAAAGGACCTATACAAAGAAAACTATAAAACACTGTTAAAAGAAATAGAAGAAGACACAAAAAAATGGAAAGACATCCCCTGCTCATGGATTGGAAGAATAAACATTATTAAAATGGCCATCCTACCAAAAGCAATATACAGATTCAATGCTATTCCAATAAAAATTTCAATGTTATTCTTCAAAGAAATAGAACAATTATTGATGAAATTCATATGGAATCACAAAAAACCCTGAATAGCCAAAGCTCTCCTGAAAAAAAAAAAAGAAGGGAATGGAGGCATCACACTCCCAGACTTTGAACTATACTACAAAGCCATAATCATCAAAACTGCATGGTATTGGAACAAGAACAGACATACAGACCAATGGAATCAAATAGAAAATCCAGAAATAAACCCACAGATTTATGGTCAACTAATATTTGACAAAGGAGCAAAGACTATGCACTGGAGCAAAGAAAGTTTGTTCAATAAATGGTGCTGGGAAAACTGGGTCGCTACATGCAAAAGAATGAAGCTTGACCACTACCTCACACCATACACAAAAATCAACTCAAAATGGATTAAAGAACTAGACATAAGAGCTGAAACCATAAAATACATAGAAGGAAATATAGGCGAAACACTACGTGATATGCACACAAAGACATCTTTACAGACACATCACCCAAAGCAATGATAGTGAAGGCAAAGATAAACAGCTGGGACTACATCAAATTAAAGAGCTTCTGCACAGCAAAAGAGACAATAACAAAAACAAAGAGAAACCCCACCAACTGGGAGAACATTTTTGCACACAACACTAATGATAAAGGACTGATCACAAAAATCTGCAAAGAACTGATGAGACTCAACAACAACAAAGAAAATAATCCAGTCAAAAAAATGGGCAGAAGAGCTAAAAAGAAACTTCTGTGAAGAGGAAATGCAAATGGCCAACAGGCATATGAAAAAATGTTCAACATCACTTGCAATCAGGGAAATGCAAATCAAAACTACCATGAGATACCATCTCACACCAGTGAGAATGGCACATATTAAAAAAACTAGCAACAACAAATGTTGGCGAGGTGTGGAGAAAAAGGAACTCTCCTGCACTGCTGGTGGGAGTGCAAACTGGTCCAACCACTATGGAGAGCTGTGTGGAGATTTCTGGACCTACTAAACATAGAGCTTCCATATGATCCAGCAATTCCACTCCTAGGTATTTACCCAAAGGACACAGAAACATCAATTCCAAAGAGCACCTGCACCCCTATGTTTATAGCAGCACTGTTTATAATAGCTAAGCTTTGGAAACAACCCAAATGCCCAAAAATAGATGACTGGATCAAGAAGATGTGGTACATATATACCATGGAATATTACTCAGCATTCAAAAAAGATAAACACATGCAATTTGCAGCAACATGGATGGCACTGGAAGGGATCATGCTCAGCGAAATAAGCCAGAAAGAAAAAGAAAAATACTGGATGGTCTCACTCATAGCAGGAATCTAGAGAACTTAAATAAGGGACCAGGAAAATGAATAACTATAAGAGAGTGAAAATCAAAATCAACAAAATAACTCTGAACCAGAGACACTCTATGGGGGGTGGGGGGGGGAGGGATTGGGGTCAAAATAAGGGGGTTGCAATTGTATGGGGAATATAAAAAAAAAGAAAAAAAATGTTTGTGTTAGTTTATTAGTCACAGGGCTATAAATGTAACTACATATGTCTTTGAATTCTTAGTAAATGACCTTGTCTCATACAAACACAAACATAAGCAAGTAAAAGAAAACTGTCAAATAATATTTGCGATAGCATGAGTTCCATTTAATGAATAACCTCTTTCATTATACTGATAAATTATCAACAATTATTATAGAAATTAACTATAAGAGAGCATAGCTCTATTGTTGATTATTACCAAAACAAAGGATATTATATGCTGCTTGGTCTTTAATAAAACAGGGATAAAGCAAGGAAAAGTAAGAAACTATATCAGTGACTTTATTATTAAGTACAGTGGTACTTAATACCTTTAAAAATTTAATCCCCCAGATTTCTTTTGCAACAAAACTGTTTACATGTCTTAAAAGACTTAAAATCAAAATGTCTATTCATGTTCACTTTGTGGTATAATTTTGGTATTTCAAGGGTAGTTAAGATACGAAAAGCATAAAGGGAAACTCAAGTTTCAATTATATAAAATGACAATAATACTAAAAAAGTTTCATTATTCAATTTGTAATCTCATAATAATATAAGGATTTAAATAATCTTTAGCAATTTAAGATAGCTGTTAAAGTTGATTCTTAATTGAATCACTAATAAGAGTCAGGAGTATAAATAAAATAAGAGCATAAATGAATTTAAGAAAACTATATTTGTTGGGAGAGCAAATTAAAAGACAGGAGACATTGGGGGCCTTCCTGGTGGCTCAGGGGGTTAAGTCTCAGCACCATGAAGCTATTGCCAGCCACTGCAGCACAAGTTCGATATCCAGCTAGGGAGCTGACTCACATGGTGCAGCAGACCTCTCCTGTCTTGCCTGCTGCTCCCCTCAGTAGTGTATTTCAATATATCTGCCTGTTGTTCTCCTCACTCTATCTCTGGTGATCCTCTCACCAACCCTCCCACCCCCACTTTTGGCCTACACCCCAGCTCTTGTATGCATAAAAATCTTAAAAAAAAAAAGGAGACAGTATCATTTGTGATACTGTTACTGCATTCATCTCCTAAAGGATGTTGATGCCTTCCTCAGTTGCAAAAAAGAAAGAACCCCATCTTGAAAATAAGGAAAAAGATATCAACATATTGTTCATGATAGTAAAGGACTTTGAGAATAATAAAAGCAAAATCAAACCAAAATGGCAACCAATTTTCATGGCTGTAAATGCCTGATGGACTGTCAAGTGCTGGTAGAAGTACAATTAGCCATTTTCTTTTTCCTTCATTGCTATCCTTAGGGTTGCCTCATTGAACCTGCAGTAAATCTCTGACCCCATGGCTATCTCTTGCTTAAGTAGGAAGCAGTGAGTACTGATAAGACCACTGAACATTCTTTTTTGAAACACATAAGACAACTCTGTACTCTTAGAATTAACATCGAAAGAGACATTATTAGTAAAGTCTCGATTATTCAGTCCTATCTAAGAATCACAAATATACAATGCTCAGTCAAGAGAACTTGGGAGTGTTTTCTAGGTAAAGAGGTTTTAGAACTCTGCAGAGCATACCTTTTTTACAAGAGGAGGGACATGAGGTCCAGTCACTATACGGGGTCACAATACAGTCCTTTCTACAAGGAAGCAGACAGGGCCTCACAGTTTCTGGCCGAAGGCTCTCAGGACACCTAGAAAAGCAAAGGGACATTACCTAGCTTCCATAGCAATCCAGAAAAATAAGTTATTTCTATCTTCAAGGTTCTCATTGCTAAAATTTCTAAACAGCCATCAATCTATATTATTTAACTTTCAAGAGTCTTTCTATTTGATAAGTTATATCACTAAATTAATTCTTCCAAACTGAACTTTAATAAAACTCAAAGGTATGTGAAAATTTAATAACAACAATTATGTTATCTAACAAAAATTTAAAATGCTGTAATTATTTCTTATCCCTTTATAACAATTTTCCTATTAGGAGATAAGTATTTGCTAACATTTTTATAAGAAATTTGTGGAAATTCAAATAGCCGGCTTAAGGTCCCAATTATACATGTTTGGTAATGAAACAAGCATAATGACAATCATGTTTCCAATTCATTATCACTATTAAGAAGAACATATGTATAGCATAAAATAAACTTATAATGGAGTATATTCTCTATATAATACATGCTCAATGAACAATATTGTATTTTTAGCTATATAATTTATAATAAATAAAATTATAAGCAGTTTTTGTTTTATTACTTTGTTAAGCATCTCTAACCATTTTTTCTTCCATTTTTACCTAAGTTCAAAATGTAATTTTAAAATATTTTTAATAGGTTTATAAATTACAAAATTATATTTGAAATAAAAACAGCAACTATAAATAAAACAAACATAATCAACTGAATAAAAAATAAAATGTTTTTTGGCAAAGATTACAGCAAATTAACTAAATCTTAAAAATATAGCAATATAGCAAAATATATTATCTATTGGGAAGAGTAAAGTAATATAAAGACAAAGCACTAAAATATCTGATTTTCTAATTTTCTGTCATGTTTTCACTTCCTAAGAGATAATTTTAGATAGTATATGGGTTTTCAATATACTGTCTGTTTATTGTATATTTCCCATATGATTTTTAAGTTTCCCAATTCTCTGATTCTACTATTGCTAGTGGTCAAATGTTGACTGTGAGTATGAATATCTGAAGAAGGTGCATTTAAGAAAAATAAATAGAGCAACTTAACTGATGTAACTAAAGTTAGCAGTGTTTTGATTACTAAGAAATTCTCTTTTAAGTCATATAAATCTGACAAGTAAGCTAGGAGGAGTGAAGAAAAAAACAAACAGCCATTATAACTTTATAACTGTTGCAAGAATAACTTGGCAAATTAGTGAAAAATGAGATTTAAGAATAATCTCCATGGGAAAAGCCAATTTCTTTTTAGGTCAAAGTAAATTGTCTTTTAACAGGTTAATCATGTTTTCAGAACTGAACTATAAGTGGAAAAAAAAATCCACGCCATTAATTTCCTTCCCATAATTTCTTTGGTGACAGTTCATTTTTGATACAGCTTGTATTATAATTATTTATCTACATGTCCTACCTCATATATAAATATTCTATCCTATTTAATTATATAGATACATGCTTTCTTACCTCACTCTGTAACACTGGGGTCTAATTGGAAGTGGATTTAAAAAATATTGGAATAAACATTTCAAAAGAAAGAATCTTCTTGGATAATGTTAAGGATAAACTTGAATTTCTTTATTGCAATTGCAAAGTAATGGACAACAAAGAAATGCAGATGTGAATCACAGAAGTTAATGTATTATGACAACTGAGACTATAAATCACTACTTAGTGTTTATTTAGCTTCATAATTTAACCTGTGTTCTTACCCAGGAAACATTATATGACAAAAATCTGCATAAAATCCTGCTATTTTGGAATTATAGAATTATTGATTAGCAATTATTATTAAAAAGCATTCCTTTTCAATGAAGCAATTTCATAACTTTGACAATGAGAAAAGCATTCCATAAATGATTGCTCCTCAAACTTTAGTTCTAAATAAATCAGTAGAATACCCAATGTTATCATTGACAACCTCCAAATTTCCCTTTTAGTTTAGAAATATCCACAGCAAGATACTTGGCTAACTGTGGAGAACAAAATTACTAACAACAAAGCCGTTAAATGAACACACAAAGATAAATTACACAGCTTAGATTACATCTAATAAAATGAATTCAGACTTCCTTTGGTGAGGCAATTGGTTTAGTCAACATGCTTCTTTTTTCCTTTGTATTGTTTGTATTTAGTGTTTGTGGTTTAAATCAAGGAATTGATTTCCTCCCAAATCTTATTCAAGGTCAAATTAAACAGATGTGATAGGAGTTGAAGTTTGTTACTCAGAGGATAGATAAGATCAATAACATTGATTTTACCATTGCACAGTAATCTGTTTTATTAAGAGGAGTTTAAAACAAGGTTTCTATTTGCATTTTTGCTTCAAATGCCTAGTACTGAAAAGCGATCAAGGAATTTAACCTCTGAAATCAGGAGAAGGGCAGGAAAACATCCTTTCGAATTCACAGTAATTACTTAACTTTTCAGAACTCTAAGAGAAAAGTAAATCCATTTTCTTTAATAAATTTATACATGTATCCAGGTCATTGAATAAAGACTGCAAGGGCAAAGCAAATTTTTAATGGATTACTGCAATGGTCTGACATGTGCTTCAGGATACCCTTTCTGTTGAGTGATTTAATGACTTAAATCCAGCAGGCTCTTTCACATAAGCTTGTATACATGCACATCCATTACTCAGCACAATATTTTGAAGTTTGAATGAGAGAGAAAAATGTCAACTGCAACATCTGAAAGGTGATTGGCATCTGAGAAAGAGTGAGCTGATTAATAGTTGCTCAGCATAACAACTCTCTACCCTGTGCCACTAAGGTTGGTTAAGTTATAAGCTTTTGTAGGGTACATTTCTCTCTGTGCTTGTCCCAGCAAGACACAGAACCCTCCAGAACTTGGAATTCCTGTTGTTATTGTTTCTGAATTTTAATAATACACTGCACATTTATTTCCTTAGATTCATCACAACCACAGCATCACTTCTATTAAAATGCTGGTTTGGGGCTACCTATTAAATATATGGGATAGTTTCCCAATTTATTCAAATCTTTTGGCATACATTTCTAATATATTTCCTAATTTCAAACTATATCAACAAAGTACAGGGCAAAGCATCCCTAATGCCTGGAGTCCTGGCCAGATAAAAACAACTCATAATGTGATTCTTACTCATCCCCTGGAGTTTTCCATATGCAAGTACATTATTACTATTTTCCTGAAACACTAAGAAGTATCTCAAATTTTAAGGTGAAAATGACAATTTCTCAGATTTAGTGAGTGCTTATGTCAAATTTTCCACATTAAATTCTTTCAATGAACTTTGAGAGCTGAGGCGAGGATTAGTTATCTATGTAGCATAGATAATACCATATATAATATTTAAGCACTTGAACAATTATTTGGCTATTTTTATACCAGTGCAAAACTGACTGTACTTTTCCTGTTTCACACAGCTAAGGTGACTTGAATTTTAAAAGATTTATGCAGTTTAAAACTTAAAAGATAAAGAGTTTTTATTTTTTTTCCTGTTAAAGGAATATACTTTGAGTGAATGCACTCATTTTCTCTGAGGATTGATTATCCCAGTGATGCCATGACTTGCTTTTATTTATATTTTTTATAAGGCACACATACATGCCATCTCTTTAGTTCTTTGTCCTCTTTTCTCAAATCCTTTGCCTTATTATTAAACTATTCATAGTCACAATGAGGAGCTGATGGTTTTTCTACTTATCAGAATACTCGTCCTATCCCAAGGCTCCTCTTGGAAGTAAACGGCTTGGTCTTTTAACCACTGAAAGATGCAATAACTTTGGCTACAATATTTTTGATCTAGTATTTTCTGGGGGAAATGAAAGGCAGATCATGGAAGGCTACTACCCAATTAAACTATACAGGCAGCTACTATTGCCTATGGGCATGTAGGAGGTCATGGATGACCTGCCCTTCTAGGACTTTCTATGCTGTCATTATTGATCAGCCAGGCCCATAGCAAGCACTTATCTCCCTGTCTCACTAGCTTAATAAAAGCTGGAAGTGCTATGATAAAAGTGAAAGTAAATATCAGATAGAAAGAATTTACAGAATTTATGGTTCCCAGGTATAAGTCTCTGAAGCTGTTATAACTTTATTAGTGGTTGATGTAGACAAATCTTACTCTTGAGGACAGGTATGCTGAGCATCAAAATGCCCCCATTTTATGAAATAAGTGAGGGGAAGTGATCACCCTTGCGAGAGCGATCACAGAATTTACTTTCATCAATTTAAATCCCTTACTTTTTGGGTCCCACTTGGCCCACATTGACCCGCACACAGATGACTTTTCTTGTCTGCATGCCGACAGAGCAAGAGGCCTCCCCATTCCAAGTTGTAGTTGTGTTGAAAGCTGACACTGAGGTGTCCTCGATGCACTGGCCCCAGGGACCAGTCTGCCAGTGGTACACAGTACAGGGATGGTCATTACAGCTGCGCACCTCTTGCAAAGCACTGCTGTTGGGACAGTGAGATCCACCTATAAGGATGGACAAGGTAACAGATTAGAAACAATGCCTCCAGGAAAGCTTCCATTCTCTGTTCCTTAGAATTAACCAGGCTAACAATTATACCTGTCACTTATTTAGCTTATAGCATGTACCAGCACGCTGTCAGGAATGCAAATTGCAAATTAATCTTACTTAATTTGGCAGGGTGTTGAGTCCCAAGTCAGGCCACCCCAAGATAAGCCAAAGTAGCATATCGATTATTTGAATTAAAGAAAGGGTAGGCGAATGAATCACTCCCTAAACCTCCCTTAATCCTTTAGGAATAAAACAGGAATTCTCTATGACCCTCTTTTTTGTTTCCCTTCAAAGCAGTAAATAATCTTTTATGTAAGATGCTCTCCCAGCTCAGAGATGGAGACACACTTATGAGAAACGGAAAGAAAGTTGTGTAAATAAGCTCTTCACAGTTTTTGTTTTTTGCTTCTTTGTCTAAAAGATATTTAAACTGGCTATTTTAGTCATTCACAAGGTTCTATATCTTATGGACCCTGTGGGCACAAAATCAAAATTGTCTTTTGTCTTTCTAGTTTCTTTCCTATCAAATGGTTACTAGGCCAACCAAAGGAACCAAAAGAGGTTAGGAGAGATCTTCTAGAGCTTTCCCCTGGGTTAATTTAAACTATGTGGTGTATTTTGAATGTGTTTTGGGGACTATGGAGAACCTCAAAGAGAGATGAAGCTGAAGATGTATGAACGGAGTCTATGTGATATGTGATTGCTAAGAATGTGGGTTTTCTATGTTATTCCCCAGACTGAAAATTTTATTTGCAAGTTTCAAAGTTCTGCTTGTTTTAATTGCTTACGGATAGTTAGAAACAGAGGTTTTAAAGTAGAATGATACTTTTTGAATTTTCAGAGTATTACTGGAAGAGTCACATAGTAATAATACTTTCTATCTTTAAATCTAAGATGTCATTGGTTGGGTGACAGAAAATACTTTTTTGAGTCACAAAAAATGAAATGGTTGTAATTTAAACTATGAAACAATGCTTTCTGATTAATTCAATTTTTTATTACATGCTTATTGGAATAGCTTTGTGTGACTTATTTACATAGTTTTTAAAAATACACATTAAAAGGGAAAGCATTCTTAAAACTTCTTTATACTGAATTCAAATCTTATGTTTTTTTAAATCACTTTAACTCATATTCATCAAAGGTTATGTTCTCCTACACAAGGTCATATCCTGTGGCATCAAAAATGGTGGTGATGCAGGATTTCTTAAAAAGAGTGCTTCCTAATTTCTAGGGTTTTCTTCCGGGATGCTGGTAATCCCTCGATAAGGATTATGTAGGTAGGATCCCATTTTGTATAGCCAGATGCCCTCTGAGTTAAAGTTACAAAGCAGATGAGCTTGTGCAGTTTAAATGTGGCTCTGGTAGCTGTTAGGACTTTATGGAGTCCAGATTCTTAACACTGTACAATTCATAATATGAATTATGAGGAAAAATATGTGAAAGTACAAAATATTGAAGGAATTTATTACTTGCTTTACTGACAATTTGATCTATTCAAACTTATGAAGCCTCTGAACAGAATAAAACTGGCTGTTAATGAGCAATTTTAATGTTAATATTTGTGATAGTAAATGGGGGAAATGTTGACTATAATTATAGGGCAGCCTTTAGATCTAATGAAAACAAGTTTCAAAAAGTTAGAATAAAGGAAAAGTGACTCAACAGTTAGAGATCCTAAAATGGAACATGATCCAAGAAGTTTGAGAACTGTGTAAATTCTCCCTGGGCTGGTCAGGTGCACTTCACTTATAATTAAGGACATCCCTCTGTTCAGCAAATAAATTAGTAGGTAGTTAATGTGAGAATTTGACTGTAATGTAGAATCATTTATGCAGCATTGAACATGGGATCAACATCAGAATAACCTGCATTAAACAGCATTTCATGGTGAAAACATCTGTCACAGTTCATATCCTATCCTTCATCACACAGCTCAATGACTGTGGCAGCTTCTGAAAAGAAGTTTAGTATTTGAATAGGAAAAAATCCTAAAACATACTAATTGGATCGAGGAGAAGTAAATGAGCACTCTCATTACTCATCCCCTGAGGCTCTAGATTTTCTCCAATTTTATCTCCCAAACATGCTAATTTTAGACATATATTAATATATACATATATATACATACATACATATACACATGATTTTTATATAACCATTCTAGCCATACCTTTATATTTAATAGCAAAATCACTGATCTTATACCAAAAAAATGTGCTTTTCTTACTGTATATTTATTGTGCATACATATGCTGTTTAAGCTGCAATTTAAAAACTCTGAGTTGTTTTTGACATTGGAATTGACTGGTTGTCTTTGGAAAAAATGGAAAGAAAAAACTTTTACAACATCAGCATAATGTGTCAAGGAATTGCAAGATAGCTGTTAAGTTTACAGACATAAAGACTATTTATTTTCTTGTGCCCATCTACATGAATGCCACATCAGCAGTTTGGGTCTGATGTCAGGATACTTGCACAGATAAGCCCCAATGTGGTCTTAATTATAACAGCGACAGGGTAATTTCGAAAGCATGGTTTCAAGTAATCAGTCATTGACAGTCTGGTCATGTTATTTTGGGAATAACTTTATGATAGAAAAATTTGTAGATGTAACATTGATTTTTTTATTATTTATGGGAAGTTCTAATTCCAATATCTGAGAATATTTCTGTAATACTTGGGAAATGGTAAAATGTGACTCAAGACAATGAGAACTAACTGTATTTTTTAAAGGAAACCTTTTGAAAGAATTTTATATACTTCATACTCACATGCCTATTTAGGCTTTCTATCACACCAAAGGGGAAGACTTTATAAGACCTTGATGAAGTTCTGCTTTATAAATAAACTTCCACGCTCATATAAAAACCAAGTATGATATGAAACTTCTTTCTTAGATACGAAAAAAGTGACTCAAAAAAAAAAAAAGAAAAAAGTTACTTTTTCCTTCCTCCACAAAAGATTTCTCAGGATAAATTTCAATAGTTACAGTGTTTCTGGTGCCAGCACTGAAGTCCTTACAATTTAGATGGCAGACGGAACAAAAAGGAGACATGTTCAAAACATTAATGGCACATCTATGTTTTGAGTACACAGAGCAATATTTATGTTAGATGCTTTGTATGGTACCCACAGGGCTTGAGAAACAGTTTCTACTACTCTCAAGAATCATGTAATACAGCGGAAAAAAGTAGTATGGAACATAAAATAAGCATACAAATGAGTATAATTCCAGGTAGAATATCATGCTTAACACTAAAAGAGATACTTAGCATAATTGGAATTCAAAAGTAAGTGATTCCATTAATTTTCAGGGACAGAAAAATGCCTCAGACCAGGAGGCACTGAAGTGAATTTTGAGGCAGAAAGATTTCCAGTTCTGGGAAGGGAGAATTTTATTTACACTGAAGAAAAAACAAATAAAAGCAAAGCATGAAGGCAGATATGACCTTGGGAATTAGCGATAATGATGCACTGAATTGGAGTGCAGA
The DNA here is from genome assembly GCF_014898055.3 of Talpa occidentalis. Taxonomy (NCBI): domain Eukaryota; kingdom Metazoa; phylum Chordata; class Mammalia; order Eulipotyphla; family Talpidae; genus Talpa; species Talpa occidentalis. The sequence goes on from NW_026555331.1 coordinate 91,520,687, forward strand.
GTTCACATGGGGAAGTAACTGGTAACAAAGATAATGAAGTGGCCAGGACTCATGTTAAGAAGAAACTACTAGAGTATTACGAATTGCAGCTTTAAGGTGCTCTACAACTTTGCCTGAGACTGCAGCCTAAATCTGTTTGATAGCAGACCACTGCTGGGTGAATGCACAGTGGCAATGGCGTGATTTGGGGGAACTGAATTAGCCACACACAGCCTCAGAGATTCTGTGGTAGCATGCCCTACTACCCTGTTCACTGCTACTCCTTTCTTAACTTACAGAAAGAGGTGGAAGATATCCCACTATGGAAAATGCTTAAATCCTATGAAAACAGGTTGAAACAAAACTTTTTTTTTTCAAAAGTCAATAGAGGCAGGATGAGGATGCGAAAGTATTTAGTATTTTTTTTTTTAAGATTTATTTATTTATACAAGAACCGGGGTACAGGCCAGATGTGAGGGAAGGTAAGAGAATTCACCAGAGACAGGGGGGAACAGACCAGGCAGATTGACTGAAATACACTGCTGAGGGGAGCAGCGGGCAAGGCAGGAGAGGTCTGCTGTGCCATGTGGGACCCTCACTGGCCGGTAGGGATCCAGCCAGCGCTGCAAAGGCTGCAGACAGCTTCACAGTGTTGTGCTCAACCGCCTGCGCCACCAGGGGAGGCCCGAAAGTATTTAGCTTGAAGCCAGTGTTATATATGTGAGCATTCAATATAATAGATCTTTGGGTTCTTCAAATTCCTCTAGGAAATATATAAGTGCCCCTTGGTTCTTAAGGATTAAAATCATTTAGCTATAAAATTTGAACAAGGGCCTCCCCGGTGGCGCAGCGGTTGAGCGCTGGGCTGAGAAGCTGCTCACAGCCTCTGCAGCATTGGTTCGATCCCTGGCTGCAGATGAGGGTCCCACATGGCGCGCAGACCTCTCCTGCCGCCCTCTGCTCCCCTCAGCAGTGTCCTTCAGTCCTTCTGTCTGCTCTGCTGCCCGCTCTCGCTCTGGTGAATTCTCTCACCCTCCCGTGCTTCTGACTGTACCCAGTGCTTGTATAAACAAACAAACAAACAAATAAATAAAAAACATAAAAAAAAATTGAACAAGTTAAAATAGAAAGCCACTTCTCAATGCTTTGATGTATAAAATATAATTTTTGAAGGCTACCAATTATTTGAGGAAAAAATGGCAAAATTATATTTCATTTTGGATCTAGTCTCTGTAAGTACAAAGCAGGTATGAAAACATAACTACATGTGGCTGATGAACTTATAATTTTAGGTCATTCTGAACTTTGCAAAATTAAATAACTTTTATTTCTTGTGCTATAAGGATATTTATCGATACATTATGACTGCACAATGAGAATTAATGCAAGTTGTTATTACACTCAATGGAAAGTATTTTGAAAATATTTTTCCTTTATAAGCCAAGTTTATTTAGTATCTACAATGTAGGTTCAAATCTAACATGATTTTTAAGTATTTGATATAATTCAACTTATTGTTATTTACATTAAAATAGATCAGATTCATGTGTTAAAACTTACTTTCTTTTAATATCTCTCAACATAATTTTAAAGAAGCTTTTGGGGCCCATGCTACAACTTACACAGTACAAAAAAGATTTTTACCTAAGTCATCATAAAATGTTAAAAACTGAATTAATACATTTATTTAAGCAGAAATCAATGCTTAGAAATTTATTTTGATAACAACAACAACAATAAAAAACTAGCAGGCGATCATAAATAAGAGACAAAACGGGAGAGAAGAGCACGAGGGACTATGGTGAAGGTTCACGGTTGAACTGGTGGTAGGAATTTTACGGGGAATACACAATGATGTAAAAGACATAAATAAAAAAATTATAAAAATTATTTTGATGGGGGGGAGAAAGGAATGGGGAAAGGAAGGACTAGAGTCAAAATAAGGGGGGGTGCAATTGTAGGGGACTATAACCAAAATGAAAATGCACACATTGTGCAAAGATGAAAAAAGATGTAAGAATTTTATAAAATAAAATATTTAAATAAAAAATTATTTTGATAACTTTAAAATAAAAAACACATTACAGAAAATTAAGAATATTTATGAAATATAAAAAAAACTAATTGTTGAGGAATAACAGACCAACCTTCTTTTGTGTGTAGAATTATAAAGAATTACCTAATTTGGCAGGAAAACATTTGAAAACGTCCCTGCAAATGTTGTTCATAAATCATTTGAAAAATAGCTCAGAATTATGAAATACTCATTTTGAAGCAAAGAAAACATTTTTCAATGTCTAGCAAATATAGTTATTAAATAGTCTTTGAGGATAAATTCATTATATATGTCATACAATTATACCAATTTTTGTAACTGTTATTAACAGAGACAAATAGCAGCAGATTCCCCATCAAAAGAGTTTCTTCTAAGGTTTCCATTTAAAATGATGTTTTTGAATTCATGCTTTTATGATTTACTATATAAATAGCTATAATTTTCTAGCACGGCTCACTTATGATACAGCTACTTGACTTAATTAAAAATTATTGAAGTCCCACCCTTTAAAACTAAATAGATGATACATATCAAAGAGCAATCATAAATTTCTGCCCTTAAAGCATTTCATGACCTTTCAGTGTGAAGCATCATGTCTATAGAAATAATGATCTGTGAGTTCTGCAAGCAAGGCAAAATCTCTGCCATGTGACTCACAGGGCAGAAAGTCACTCATTACTAGTCAGACAGCAAGTGTCTGTGGAGTATAATGGATTTACAAGAAGCAGGGTGACCACAAATCTAATTTTAATGAAGCCCAAGACATAATCTGAGCTGATAGAGATTGAAGTCTGGATATACTCTGTAGAAGGTTAGACTTACTGTTTGATTAACATAGGAAATAAAATTTTCTCCCTAAAAGGTTCTGTTTTTCTGCTAGGTTCAATAGATACATATTTCTTTTTTGTAGCAAATAGTTACATTTATATTAAAGTGACAGCAAAAAAAGTTTTTGGACACTAAATATTTCCTAAATTTTTCTACAGGTTGACTGTTTTAAACATGTAAAATTATTCTCTCACATCTGAAGGTCAAGGTAGTTACCTTTTTGTGTGCAGTTATTACATATACAGACAGGAAGTTTGCCCAAATCCGAATAATATCAGTGTTCTATCACAAAAATTCTTCATGAACAGGAAATAAAGATACAAAAATTGTTAAAAAAATACTATTATTTATATTACTACATCAATAGCTATAATTTTCTAGCACAGCTTACTTTTATTTATAATTATATATAATTATTAAAATTATACAGGATACAGGCATCCAGAAAACTCAAAACTGATAGCTTGGAAATGTACTTAAAGAAACATAGACTTACATCAATAGAAATCATTATCAGTATTAAATGTGAATGAGGAGAAGTGTGATTTAGCTTGATAATATTTAAATAACATACACTTATATTCTTGAGACCGAACAAGGCTAAATATGCTAGAATTTGCTTTACTTCTATGCTTTCTTTACTTCTGTGTTATTTTCCAAAATGACAAGATTAAGTATGACATTATATCACCCAGTCACAGAGAGGCCACATTAGCATTTCGATATAAGCTTGAGAGACAATTACCAAGAGCCTTGTATTTCTTGACAATAAAGCTTGCACAAGTGAGAGATGAATACATGAAAAAACATCCTTTATTCCCCCAATAAGGAGAAGTGACTTAGGAACAACATATTCTAAAAATGAGCACAATCTATAAATGGAAATTCTGCATCTCAGAGCCTATGTTCAGACACCTGAAGGTAAAAAATTCCATGCAATTTTCAGTCATGATGTTGTTTATTAAAACAAAAAAACAACTTTTATAATTGGACTTATATGTCTATTTATGAGATGTGAGAGTGTGATTTCAAAGGGAAAAACTGAGTATAAAATGCAGAAAAAATAATGAATCCTGACACCTGGAATTTTGGGGGCCATTTTCAGATCTTTTCACAAGGTTAACATTTTGAAGTGGAAAGAACGTGAATTATGTGGAGGGAGTGAAAACAAAGTGATTTCACTTTACAAAGTCTTTCTGCTTTTATTAAAGGTATATTTTTAAGATCAATTTTGGGGAACAGAATTAGAATGCCCAATATGTCCACAAATATCAAATCTCTCTGGCTTGCTGGATTTCTGGAAGTAGATTTTTTTTTTTGTAGAACATTATATTATCCAGGCTAAACAAAGAAAATGTATGTCAACTTCTGACAGGAACCAAAGTCCCTTCTGCCCTTCTGAAGGTGGTAGCCTTACCTTCCTCACCAGGATAGGCCAGAATGGACCGTGCACGTATCTGTTTCCCTTCTGTGGTTTTCCCCGAGCAGGTGTGTGAGCAGGAGGACCATGTAGACCACGTGCTGAGGACACAGTCCTTGGGGCAAGGGACATCACAGGCGACGGGGATAGGAAAGATGGCATCTCTGCACAGCTGTCTGTCAACTTCTTCACCTGGGAAAGACATCATCACCCACAGTCTGTTATCTTTAAATGAATATAAAATGAACCATTGAATCTGCATACCCAGAAAAATTGGATTATTTTCCTTTAGTTTTTAGAAAAATCAAAATGAAAAGATTTGCCTTTTCAGTCTTGAAAAGACTACTACAGTCCAATGTTAAAAGAACACAGAACCAGGAACACAGAGAACAGTAATTCTGGGTGACATAACATAAATGTGTGCCTTGGGCATTAAGGTGAGAAAGAGTGACTACGCTATTCTTCATTGTTACTAGACAAACAACTCCAAGTCATTTCCCATTGATGGAAGGTTAAGAGTTCCTTATTTGTATATTTCAAAAATAAGACAGTCAGAAGTTAACTGGAAATATGCGATGTGTCAATAGCTACTATTTTTCTGGGCCTTAAATCCTGACACAAAATCGGAAGTCAATTGGAATGCATTTATATATTAATAGTTACTAGTTTACAAGGTTTCAAATTGTTAGACTTGCTCACTATTAAGTAAAACTCACTAAAATGACAATTAAATCATTATATCTCTCATTCTTCAGGTGCTTTCAAGTTCAGAAATCTGAATGGTGAAAAATCCATGTAATTTTCAGTCAAGGAATAGTCATGATTCATGGATGATAGCCATGATGCATTCTTTCAAATTACACCCATTGAATTACACATAAAAATATTTCCAGGTGATTTATATAATCATGGAGGAATATGGTCTAGAGTGTCTTCTTAATTCTTTATGGCTTTAGGGTTTTGGCCATATCCTAATACAACAATATGACAGACTGCAGTTATACAGTAGATAAAATACAAAAATCATTATAATACAAAGCATTTATTATTTTAAAATTTACATAACAATGACTCTTTTTCCTGCTAGACTTTTTTGTTTTCTCAGCATAAAGGGAAGCTTTAATATGTCCTATTTACTCTTTCTCTTTTGTTTCTTATATTCTATGGAGAGAAAGCAAGTTTGAAGCTACAGCTTATAGTTAACCAGGATTGATAGCTTTGTACCTTCTCTAATAGTTAATCATTTCTATTCAGAAATTTTAATTCTTTCTGCAGCAATTGAGAGTTTGCTATTAGGTCAATTTGTATTTTGTGATTTATTTTTGTATGTTGTAGTGCAAACATAAAAGATGTACAATTTTAATCTTTCTTGCTTTTCCACTTCTTTTTCCCCCAACCTGTGTCCTATACCTTATTTTAAGTATTTTCATTCATCTGGCTCAGGTAGGCACATTCCTTTTAGAGTAAACTTTTATCCTCTATGAAGTTGTTTAAATCACCTTGGATCCAAACTCCAAGATTTCCTTAGATTTTAGTTATGTGATTTAACTACCTTTTCCGCTTATTTTCACAGAGACAGCAGAGTATGATAACTGTCAGTGAGTCAAATAACCCGAACGTGCACAGAAGAGACCAACCATATGATGAACTCTAAGCCAAATGGAGCCAAGAGACTGCCACATGGAACCAAGAAGACAATAAGTATAATAATACTATAAGTATAATAATATCATATCTAAGTATAATATTTTCTAAATTGCCATGCATTCAAATGCTCCAGTACTTTGTTAAATATTTTATTCAGTGGAAAGTCAGTATATGTATCACCCAAACTTTGCTAGAAATGCATTTTTTCAGATCATAACTATTAAATCATGCATTTGGAAAATATTCCCAGGTGAAAAAAAAATATTCCCAGGTGATTCATATACTCATAAAATCTGAGAAATCAGTGCTCTAGGATTATTCTGCCTATGTTTTCTTGTGCTTTAATTAGAACCAGGCTACCTCCTGAAAAGGTAACTTAGAAAATAAATTCATCTGGACTTCATACCTACCATTACTTGGTGTTCTATGGGATTTCTTTTTAGACAGAGTATGTGTAGATGAAAACATTAATTCTTTGAACAGTGATCACCTTTTGTCAGCCACTATGAATATTATATGTATAATGTTAGTTAATTATCGCAAACTTCTCATGTAGATACTAGTCTATATTTTTTATTTTAAAGGAAATTGAAGTTGAACAAATTTAACCGTGTTAAATAGTAGATGTTTACTAAAGAAGAAACTGAATTAAGTTCTAACCAATTCTCAAACCTAATTTTTAACTGGTATGGTGACAGGGAGAATTTGTGATAACAAGGGAGTTAGTTAATAGATGAAACTTTGTTTACAAAGTCAAGAAACCAGCACTCCAGTTGTTTTTCAATGCACAGTGCTGCATAGTGGCAACCATACTCTTCCTTGAATACAAAGAGTATGTGTAGTCAGGTGTTGCTTAATGATGCTATGGTCACTGACAAGCTGCATATATGATGATTGTTCCAACATTATCATACAATGTAAGTGTGTAGAAGACTATGCCATTGAAGCTTGTGTAATTACACTTTACAATGTTCACACCCAATGAAATCATCTAACGACACATTTTTCAGAACATATTGTCATCATTAAATGACATATAACTATACTGTTGACATGTTCAGGGTTATAAATTTTGTTTTAGAGCCACTGAACAAGCATCAATGGATAGGTGAGAATATAGGATCTTTCAAATCTTTGACTTTACTTGCAATGAGTACTTCTGTACCTAAGTTAATTGAACACTAACTGGAACCCTTAGGAGTTGTGGTCTTTTTAAAGTAAATCTCCAATATTCCAAACATAAGTCATGTGGGAAACACTAAGCAATGCCCGCCCTCCTCCAAAAAAAAAAACAAAAAACACTTGGGTCTATGACTATCACAAGCAACTCCATAATTTGTCATCTTCAGCTATTTTTTGAGATTGTTACTTTTCTCAATTTTTTAAAATCTGATCCTGGAAATAAGGTATTTACTTGTAAGAGCTGCAGAAAATAATTTTATCCATCTTCCTCACATTAAAGCCTGTTTTTGTTTAATAAAAAATACTTTAATTAGGTGAGAATCATTTGGCATTATATTTCATAGAATATATTGCAATAAACAAGTATATATCCAAATATCTTCCCAAATAGAGAAGTAGAAATCTTGCTGCTTAACACTTTGGAAATTCCATTATTTCCATATAGCTGCCCTACTGTTAGGACATTTTCAACCTCCATATGTCCCCATTATAGAACCATTTGAGACACTGATTATCTGCATGCGCATTCCAATAAATCTGGGCAGACACTTCCATTATCATTACAGTGAATGATGTAGTTCTACATCTCATACAGGCACAGACTAATGCAACATGATTTTCCTTTCTGTAGTCTAAGAACAATTCCTTTGCTAGATTATGAATGTGACGTCATAAAAATTGAGAATCTTGTTCACACTTTCCTTGTTATATTAAACATACTATTTTGGGGTACATAATAGTAACATAAAGAGTTTCAAAGGATTGCTTTACATTTTTATAACTTGTTGTTTTTTTTATTCCCTCAATGAAGCTCTAGGCATTTTAACCAAACCTGGAAAAAGGTATGATTTACATGAAATATATGTCACAGAACTAAACAAACTATTGTTTACATATTACAACTTACATATAACTCGAAGCATTAGCTGAAGCATAGCTGTTTCAAACTTGTGATACAAATGGTTGGGAAATAAAATGAGAATATTGGTTTATTTATTTTTATGAAATCAAAGCCAGATTTAAATGTTTAAGCTGATATCCCCTAATAATAATTCATCATTTCCATCAATTTTAACATGTATTTTGACATCATCAAGAAATCCTCAGTTTTCCCCTTGTTTAGTTTATTTTCATGAACATCACCAAACTCTTTCATGAACTTCTCCAAAATAACTCCATTTTACTGCATGTCCTATTATCAGGATAAGAGAATTGAACATCTGCTTGAAATAATTACACTAAAAATTCATGAAGATTTCCATAGAAATAAAACAAAATGAGTGTTGAAATCAGAAGATGAAGATGTTTTTCTGGTAAACTGCAAGTTTATTGCATTCACTGTGCTGGAGCTTAAATGTAATATAAATGATAAACCTTGGTTTATTAAGGTTTTTATAGTTTCAATACTTTTATAGTTTAGGAACTGAGTTTAGGACACAATATTAATACATTGAAAACATAACTAATTGTATTTTAATGTAAGGCATATATATGATTAGCACTATTCTCTAGATGCTTCGTGCATTATCCTGACTTCTTTTTAACCACAGAAATGCACAGATTGTTATGGTTGATTTTTAATAGTCACAGTAGACGATGTGCAATGGACCTTAGAAGGCACTGCAAAATCAAAACTCATCAGTATAAAGGAATTGGAAGTGGGTAACAGAAAGGAGAAAGAAAGCAAAGAGAAGGCAGAAACAGGGCCAAGGTTTTAAAAAAATATTAGTTAAAAAATCTTTAGTATTACAGTTTTGGGATCAGATTTCTCTTATCAGACCTATACAAACCCTATAATAACATAGAATTATTACAGTTGTATATATTTTCTATTATGCAGAGAACATTTTAAAAGTTCACATTGACTTTCATTAGTGAAAGTCATTATTTATGTGTTTATTATTACTGATGACAAAATTCAAGGAAGAACTGACATAGGAAAAAAATGGTGTCTTACATTTGCCTGCACCATTCTAGAAAGCATTTTCGTAAAACCATCTTCACTTTATAACAACTGTAAGACTTATAGTCCAGAAACACTTCCATCTTAAAGAATCATGACTCTTTCTCCCTTTCCCTTCTTATAGAAAAGCTACATGTCTCTTCATCTAAATGGGAAGTTATCAAGTAATTTTTAATCCCTAAACTCTCTTTGCTTACATTCAGGTAGTGAGTCTGATTCAGTGTTCTAAGTATCTCCTGACTCCATAATTTTCTTTTGAACCATTTCATTCTTTCTTTGGTCTCTTGCTGTATCCCATTTTCTCTGAAGTCCATTATCCATCTTGGTCCCAAAGAGTTATTTCTATTTTGCAAATATGAACATCAAAGTCCCAATACCTATTAGCTAAAGTCCATATTTACTTGCTATGGCATAGAAACCCTGTATCAACTGTTATTGCTTTCTGTTTTTACTACATTTTAATTGAAGGAAACAACTTGCTTTTCTGAGCAGAACTGATATGCTGCTTTCTCATAACTCTGCCATTTGGTATACTATTCACTATGCCTGTATCCTCTTGCTAAGTCTTCTTTAGGACTGGGTTTTCTTTTTTTTTTTTTTAAAGATTTATTTATTTATGCATACAAGAGCTGGGGCACAGGCCAGGGATGTGGGGTGGGGGAGAGGATCCACCAGAGACAGAGTGGGAACAGAACAGGCAGATTGACTGAAATACACTGCTGAGGGGAGCAGCAGATGAGACAGGAGAGGTCTGCCTTGCCATGTGGGTTTCTCCGTGGCCAGCCAGGGAGTGAACTTGTGCTGCAGAGGCTGCGGATTGCTTCATAATGTGATGTTTAACCCCTTGCACCACCAGGCAGGCCCTAGGACTGGGTTTTCTTCCTGAATGGACATGATCTTAAATTCACCAGATAGGTTGCACTCTAGCCTCTCGCTTCCAAAACATGCGGAACTATTACTTTGAATACTTTCCATAATTGTCTTTTTACTCACCTTTCTCTCTATTCACCTATGAATACCTCCTGGCCAGATATTTTATCTTATTCAATATCTTTATATCTCTGAAGTCCCTAGGCTCATTTAGTGTTCCTAAAGAGTTTTGTAGTAAATGTTTGCTGGATGAGGGAAAATTTTGGCCTGAATTTCCAGGACACATGTTGCTTTTATGAAAATAGTTTGTCTGTTTAGCAGAACCTCACCAAGAATGTTAAAACCTTGGTGCCACACTAGCTGTCCATCCAGACTAGTGAGATCCTTTACCATTGAGCAATACGGAGCAGAAACCCCACCTACAGCAGCTGGGCACCAAAGCAAATAACAGGGAGAAGGAAAAACTCAACAAATGATCACGAGTCCCCAGGGGAATAATACAACAGAAAGAGAGAATAAATCTTCAGAACCCAACTTCAAAGACGTGGAGGATATGTTCTTCCTATCAGATATACAGTTTTAAATTGCCATGATAAAGAAATTCAAAGAAATGAAAGACTACAAAAAAAAAAACTCAGAAAAACAAATGCATATCCCTTAGCTATAAAATAAAAAAAGCAGCAGATAGAAAATGATGATTTTCAACAAGATAAGAAGGGAGATTTGGGATATCAAAAAAACACAAGAGTTGAAAAATTGTTATGAAGTCAAATAGATTAAATACATAAATGAGTCAGTGTACTCTATGATGCAAGTGATCAAAGAACCCAGGTAGAAAAGAGAGAAATGAAGTAAAAAAAATTCTGATAATTATCTAACTTTATGAGGAAGTGCAACTTAAGAATAAGAGGAATACCAACGAAGGAAGAGAAAGGGAAAAGAACAGAAAATGCATTAGAGAAAAATGGAGGAAAACCTCCTGAATCTAGGGCAGGAAATAAATGTACAAATCCAGGAAACTAGAAGAACTCCAGGGCACCTACACAAAACAAGCTCTATACCAAGACATATAGTAGTAAAACTTCCAAGAATTCAAAACAAAAACAATCTTAACATTGGCAAAGTGGAAAAGCAGACAACCAAATAAGGCTAACATCAGATTTCTCTAAAGAAATACTACAGGTAAGGAGAGAATGGAATGACATGCTCCAAATGTTTAAAGATAAAAACTGCCAGCCAAGAATACTTTATCCTGCAAGGCTCTCTTTCATGTATGAGGGAGAAATAAGGGTCTTTTTAGACACATAGAAACACAAGGAGTTTGCAAACAGTACACAACCTTTCCAAAAAACATTGAAAGGAGCTCACAGATTTAAACTAAAGAGAGGAATATACACTTAAAAAAAAGTACAATGAACCATAAACATTAATAATAAATTGGCAGCAACAGACTTTCATATTATCAATGATCACTCTAAATGTAATGCATTGCATTGGAGCAAAGAAAGTTTGTTCAATAAATGGTGCTGGGAAAACTGGGTCGCTACATGCAAAAGAATGAAGCTTGACCACTACCTCACACCATACACAAAAATCACCTCAAAATGGATTAAAGAACTAGACATAAGACCTGAAACCATAAAATACATAGAAGGAAATATAGGCGAAACACTACGTGATATTCACATCAAAGACATCTTTACAGACACATCACCCAAAGCAGTGATAGTGAAGGCAAAGATAAACAGCTGGGACTACATCAAATTAAGGAGCTTCTGCACAGCAAAAGAGACAGTAACAAAAACAAAGAGAAACCCCACTAACTGGGAGAACATTTTTGCACACAACACTAATGATAAAGGATTGATCACAAAAATCTGCAAAGAGCTGATGAGACTCAACAACAACAAAGAAAATAATCCAGTCAAAAAATGGGCAGAAGAGCTAAAAAGAAACTTCTCTGAAGAGGAAATGCAAATGGCCAACAGGCATATGAAAAAATGTTCAACATCACTTGTCATCAGGGAAATGCAAATCAAAACTACCATGAGATACCATCTTACACCAGTGAGAATGGCACATATTAAGAAAACTAGCAACAACAAATGTTGGCGAGGGTGTGGAGAAAAAGGAACTCTTCTGCACTGTTGGTGGGAGTGCAAACTGGTCCAACCACTATAGAGAGCTGTGTGGAGATTTCTGGACCTACTAAACATAGAGCTTCCATATGATCCAGCAATTCCACTCCTAGGTATTTACCCAAAGGACACAGAAACATCAATTCCAAAGAACACCTGCACCCCTATGTTTATAGCAGCACTGTTTACAATAGCTAAGCTTTGGAAACAGCCCAAATGCCCAAAAATAGATGAATGGATCAAGAAGATGTGGTACATATACACCATGGAATATTACTCAGCATTCAAAAAAGATAAACACATGCAATTTGCAGCAACATGGATGGCGCTGGAAGGGATCATGCTCAGCAAAATAAGCCAGAAAGAAAAAGAAAAATATCAGATGGTCTCACTCATAGCAGGAATCTAGAAAACTTAAATAAGGGACCAGGAAAATGAATAACTATAAGAAAGTGAAAATCAAAATCAACAAACAACTATGAACCAGAGAAACTTTTTGGGGGGTGAGGGGTGGGAGGGGAGGGATTGGGGTCAAAATGGAGGGGTTGCAATTGTATGGGGAATGCAAAAATAAAATTTAAAAAAAAAATCTTTAGACAAGTTAAAAAAAAAATCAATGTAATGCATTGAACTTACCAATTAAAAGACACAGTATCTAATTGGATTAGGAAACAGAATCCAACCTTCTGCTCTCTTCAGGAAATATACCTAAAGTCCAAAGACAAACACGGCTCATGGCAGAGGGCTAGAAAATAATCTTACAAGTGAATGGATCCAAAGGAAGGAAGGAAGGAACAGCCATACTCACATCTCACTAGATAGATTTTCAGTAAAAAAAGGTAACAAGAGACAGGGAGGGACAATATAATGAATAAGGGAACAACACAATAGGAAGATATAACACTCATCTACATTTACTCATCAAATGAAGGAGCAATAAAATACATTAGGGAATTTAATCAACCCTGTAAAAAGACATATGTGGTAGGAGATTTCAACATTCCAGTTTAACCAGTGGACAGATTAACCCAGCAGAAAATAAACAGGGACACAATAGCTTTAAATAAAGAATTAGACTGCATGGACCTAATTGATAGTTACAGGACACTGCAGACAAAAAAATTAGAATACACATTTTTCTCAAGTTCATGTGGGAGTTTCTGGACTAGACCATATTCTGGGTCACAAAACAATTATTAACAAATTTACAAAGACTGAAATCATACTTAGCATCTTTTTAGATCATGAAGGTTTCAAATTAGAAATCAACTATCAAGGGCCTCGCCTGGTGGCACAGGTGGTTGAGCGTCACACTGTGAAGTTGTCCACAGCTTCTACAGCACCAGTTTGATCCCAGCTGGTCGGAGACAGTCCCACATGGTGCTACAGACCTCTCCTATTGAGCCTGCTGCTCCTCTCAGCAGTGTATTTTGTCAGTGTGCCTGTTCTGTTCCCTGGTCTGTCTCTGGTGAATCCTTTCACCCTCCCGCGCCTCTGACATGTACCCTGGTTCTAGTATAAATAAATCTTTTTTTTTAAAAAAAGAAATCAACTATCGAAAGAAAGCTGGGAAGGGCCTCCCTGGTGGCACCAGGGGTTAAGACACAACCTATGAAGCAGACCCCAGCCACTGCAGAACAGGTTTGATCCCCTGCCGGCCATGGCGCTAACCACATGGTGTAGCAGACCTCTCCTGTCTTGCCCACTGCTCCCCTCAGCAATGTTTTTCAATCTGCTGTTCTGTTCCCCACTCTGTCTCTGGTGAATCCTCTTAACCCCCAACACCTCTGGCCTGTATCCCAGTTCTTACATGCATAAATAAATACATCTTTTTAAAAAAAAGGAAAGTAGGGAAATCCTTTAATATGTGGGGACTGAATAAAACACTACTGAAACTCTCTTGGGTTAAGGAAGAAATTAGAAAAACACCTTGATGGCCTCCCTGGAGGTGCAGGGGTGAAGACACAGTGCTATTAAGCTATCGCCAGCCATTGCAACACAAGTTCATCCTTGTCAGCCAGGGAGCAACCCACATGGCACAGCAGACCTCCTGTTTTACTCACTGCTCCCTTCAGCAGTGTATTTCAGTAGATCTGCCTCTTCTACTTCCCACTTTCTCTGGTGAATACTCTCACATCATGTACCTCTAGTCTACATCCCAGTTCATGCATGAATAAATAAATATTTTAAAAAAATACCTTGAGGTAAATGACAAGGACATAACTTTCCAAAGTTGTGTTATAGGATACAACAAAAAAATTACTAAGAGGGAAATATATAGCAATATAGGTCCACCTCAAGAAATAATAAGGAGTTTAATCTGCTCTCTCATCTTGAGGAATCAGAAAAAGAGCCAATCCAAAAGTCAGTGGAATAGAAATTATAAAAACCAAAGCAGAATAAATAAAATTAAAAATATTATACAAAAATTAGTTCTTTGAAAAAAAAATAGATAAACTTCTAGCAAGGCTCACCAAGAAGCTGCGGAAATTCAGAGGAAAATTAGAGACTACTAGGAATATATGCCAACAAATTCAATATCCTAGAAGAAATGGACAAATTCTTAAAATTATACCATCAGCTGAGGCTGATCAGGTACTACACTTGATCTTAGCCAAAAGTGATAAGACTGATTAGGGATGAAAGAAATCCTAACCAAATCAATCACAAGGAAGAAAATTGAAATGGTAATCAAAACTCTCCAAAACAACAAAAGTCCAGGACCAGATGACTTCACAAGTAAATTGTAACAGAACTTCAAAGATGAAGTAACACCTATCCTGCTAAAATTCTTACAAAAAATTAAAAAAGATCAATTCCAAACAACTTTTATGAGATCAAGATTAATACAAAACCGAAGACAAAACACAAAAAGAAAACTACAGGCCAATTTTCCTATTGAACTTGGATGCAAATATTTTCAATAAAATTTGGGCAGGGCCTCCCCGGTGGCACAGCGGTTGAGTGCTGGGCTGTGAAGCTGCCTGAAGGCTCTGCAGCGCGGGTTGGATCCCTGGCCACCATTGAGGGTCCCACATGGTGCGCAGACCTCTCCTGCTGTGCCCGCTGCTCCTCTCAGCAGTATACTTCGTCAGTCTGTCTGGTCTGTTCCCCACTCTGGCTCTGGTGAATTCTCTCACCCTCCTGCACTTCTTACTGTACCCAGTGCTTGTATAAATAAATAAATCTAAAAAAAAGTTAAAAAAAAAACAAAATTTGGGCAAACTGAATCCAACAATACATTAATAAAACCATATGCCATGACCAAGTGGGATTCATACCAAGGACACAAGGGTGGCTCAACATTTGAAAATCAATCATTGTAATTCATTACATGAACAAAAAGAAAGACAAAACCCATATGATCCTATCAGTAGATGCTGAGAAAGTGATAACATCTAAAATCCATTTATAGAGAAAACCCTTGAAAAACTGGGGATAAATGGAACATACCTTAACATAATAAAAATCATTTATAACAAACTCACATCTATTATTATTATCATTATCAATGGTGAAAAACTGGAAGTTTTTCCATTAAGATCTGGTATAGGACAGGAGTCCCATAAATTTACAATGAAAACTAAGAGTTTATTAATAAAAGTAGAAGACATTAAAAAAGGGAAAGATGGGCCTCCCCTGGTGGTGCAGG
This sequence comes from Talpa occidentalis, assembly GCF_014898055.3. NCBI lineage: Eukaryota > Metazoa > Chordata > Mammalia > Eulipotyphla > Talpidae > Talpa > Talpa occidentalis. The sequence goes on from NW_026555331.1 coordinate 91,536,422, forward strand.
CGGTTGAGCGCTGCGCTGTGAAGCTGTCCGCATCCTCTGCAGTGCCGTTTGATCCCAGCTGGCCGGCGAGAGTCCTACCTGGAGCGGCAGACCTCTCCTGTCTCGCCCGCTGCTCCCCTCAGCAGTGTATTTTGTCAGTCTGCCAGTTCTGTTCCCTGCTCTTTCTCTGGTGAATCTTCTCACCCTCCCATGCATCTGGCCTGTACCCTAGTTCTTGTATAAATAAAATAAATCTTTAAAAAAAAGGAAAGATATTTCAGCTCCTGGATTATAAAAATTAACATTGTTGAAATGGCCATCTTACCCAAAGCAACATACAGATTCAATACAATCCCTATCAAAATTCTAATGGCATCCTTCAAAGATACTGAAGTTTCTATGGAATCATAAAAGATCCTGATTAGGGCCTCCCTGGTGGTGCAGTGGGTTGAGAGCCACGCTGTGAAGCTGTCCACAGTCTCTGCTGCATGGGTTCCATCTCTGGCCAGCCAGAGAGCAACCCACATGGCACAGCAGACCTCTCTTGCCTCGCCTGCTGCTCCCCTCAGCAGTGTCTTCAGTCCGTCTGCCTGTTCTGCTCCCTGCTCTGTTTCTGGTGAATTCTCTCACCTTCCTGCACCTCAGACCTGTACCCCAGTTCTTGTATAAATAAATAAAATCTTAAAAAAAAAAGATCCTGATTAGCTAAGGCAATTCTGATGGTAACAAAAAGAGGAAAAATATAATTTTTATTCTCCCATACTATAGTACTAAGTTAATCAAAACAATATGGTAATGAAATAAAAATATATACTCAGATCAATGGAAAAGAACTAAGACCCAGATAAAACCACACATATGTAGACATAATCTACCAAAAAGGAGCCAGGACTATACAATGGTGAATGGAAAGTGTCTTCAACAAATGGTGCTGGGAAAACTGGACAGCTATAAGTGAAAGAATGAAACTAGATCGCTATCTTCTTGTAGGATATACAAAATTAATTCAAAATGGATTAAAGACTTGGATGGAAGACCTGAAACCGTAAACTACATGGAAGAAAACACAGGCAAAACACTCTGTGACACTGACTTGGGGACATGATTGTAACAGCAAGAAAAAAAAAGCAAAAATAAATAATTGGGTCTATATCAAGTGAAAAAAACTTCCATATACGGAAATGTATTATCACTAAAATGAAAAGACACCTTCTAAATGGAAGAAAATATTTACACATCATAATCTGACTAGAGGCTCATGTCTAGAGTCTACAAAGACTTCATAAAACTCAACAACATGAAAAACTAAAATCCCAGTTAAAATATGGGTAGAAGACACAGACACTTTTCCAAGATGGCCAATAGGCATGTGAAAAAATGATCATCACTTATCAAAACTCCAATGAGATACCAACTCACAGCCATGAGGATAGTCCACATCAAAAAGACCAGAAACAACAACTGTTTGTAAGGGTGTGGAGAAAATGGAACCCTGCTCTAAACTAAATATCACTGTATTTCACTCAACTTGTATTAATATGCTTAGCTATGTTTTCCTCATTCTGCTTAGGAAAAAAGTATTTGCAGAAAGGTATTGGTAAGTACCACTGCACTAGTCTCATTGCTTAAGTTGATAATTGAGTAATTTTGAATTTTTTTCTTTTTGTAAAGTGTTTATTTTGTGAGGAAATACAGAAATCCCAGCAAAAGCCAATTTATATAATTACGACAACTAAGTGTTATGGCCCATATTTTAAAAATCATTTAGAGTTGTGTGTATATATCATTTGGAGCTCTATAAAAAGTTTAATTCAAAGTTATATTACAAAATATTTAATGTACAGTGATAAACATAAGTGGCAGAACATGTGGCATCCTATAATGCTCCTTTAATCCCCTTTCTCCCCATAGACAAACTTATTTGACTTTAAAAAGCTCTAAGTTAAACAGCTGCACACAAGTACTTTTAGTCATCAGCTTCGCAGGCATCTTCGGCACAAGAATAAATAAAGCTTCTGGAAGTGCTATGGTACAGGTACAGTGAACTATATTACATTACTAAATGAGAGAAATTATGATACTAAATGAAAGAAATTATATAATCAGGGTCATTTAAATGAGTTATCAATACCATCAACAAAGTAGTCACGTTTATTGTAATCTATTGGTTTAATTAATTTGACTTTAAATACTTAGATAGATGGTTCCATATAAAATATTTTATTAGAATTACATTTTACCCTATGATGAAATAAAACTCTTGTGCTAATCTCTCTAACTTTGCCCTAGATCACATTAAGGCATCTGCATGTCTATCCCAGACAGTCCCTCACAGAACCTTAAGGGCTCTTTGTGGATAAGGGTGCACAGAGTGGCTTTTCATTTTGTCTTGTTTGGTTCCCCCACTCTTCCCAGGTTTTGATTACCTTACATCAGTTCTTCTTCTGAGGGAATATCACATTTCCAATCTGTCTTCAAAAAATCAACCAAGTAGTCTGCTGTTCACACCACTGTGACTACATTACATCCACTGACTCCCTATCATTCTCCAGCTCAAGCATGCATTCACATGTTATGTTTTAAGAAATTCTACCATCTGCCCTCACTTGCTAAACCTTGTCTAGCAAGTTCTTTTTCCATGTTCTAGATACGGTTGCAACTAACTAGGCTCAGGGGGCCCCACTATTGCAAACAAATGACTTTAAGCCTTTAACAATCCTTTAGGACTATGTTAGAAACCAATTTCAATTTGTAAATTTACTTGTTGGAAGACAATTTATTTGCCGCCTTTTTTTTCTCCACTTCTATAATTTGGAATCTCTTTCATAGTCACAAATATGAAATAATATTCTATAGTATTCTACATTAATATGAAATAATAGTTATTAGAAGATCACAATGTGCAAACAAGTCTACAGAGTAATGGGGAAATTACCAAAAATATCAAACAGACCTATATTTGACTTTGGGATCTTGCAGGATTAAGAGCAAATGACTTAGAGATAAGTTTAACACATGGAAACATGTACCAATAAAAACAAGAGCAAAATTTTGCTCACATGACAGAGACTGAACTGATGGGATGATTAGAGATTGCTAGTCTATAAAAGGAGACATTTTTAATACAGTGATTTTTGTACAGTTTTGAGGGAATAAATATGCTAGTAGAAATGAGGAAAAGAGCAGTAGAATATAGAAGATTGGTCTACATAGGAGAGGTCTGAGGCAGAAATGAATTCAAATAATTAATAATCACCATTAGCATTTTCCAGAATCTTCCACTCTGTCCTTTTATGATATACATGTAGAAACACTAAAAATTGGAACCATTAAGATTAGGTTGGGAGCTGGAAAGGAGTAAGTCACAGTCTGCCCCTTTAATCTTTATAGGTGTAGTGGAATAAATGTCTGCTAGCAAACCATGGGAAAAGAATCCTTGGGCAAATGAAGTCTTGGTAATGGAGGAAATGTTATTTTTTAAATTAGTCTGAGAGCTTTTCACTTTTACATTAAAAACCACAAAAGTGTTAGGAACTCCCATTCCATTTCATCAATGGTTAACGCTTATAAAAAGTTGCTCAGGGCCATCTGAGAGTTAATAACAGTCATAAGAGTTAGTAATAAAAATATATGTAGCTAATAGAGAAAGATCATCATCATCTTAGCAGTTAAAATAGAAAGCCCATAAAATCAACAAAACCAAACCTTGATTTATGAACATTTGCAGAAAGTGAGGGTTCAATAAAACATTCATATATGTACAACTGATAAAGGAGTTGGTAAATCTAAGATAGGCTAAAATGAAATCTGGAAACCACCAGTCAACATATCTCAAAATTAAAGGAAAATGAGAACAAGGATCCTGTGACTGTAGTTGATCAAAAAATTACTCTAGCTCACAGACTTCAGAACCTTATGGGGGGATTCTAAATAGCCTCTCTTTAGATTCTATCAGAGAATCACTCAGTTGGACCCACAAAGTAAATTCTTAAAAATATTCATTTAAAAAAGATACTTCATGCGTCCATTATATCACATATACACCACTTCTTTTTATGTTTCTGTGTGGTGATAACATTTAATATCTACTCTCAGCAATTTTCACATTTTTGTTATAATATCATTATCTATAATCACAATGCTTTGCATTATATCCTCAGACCTTATTTACCTTCTAATTGGAAGGTTTTACCATTTTTTTGGACATCTTTCCATTCCCCTTGTGCTATGATCCTCTGATAATCCCATTCTTTTCTCTGTTTCTACAAGTTTTGATTTTTTATATTCCACATAGAAGTGAGCTCATAAAGTATTTGTGTTTGTTTGACTTAATTTAACTTAGCATAATGCTAACAACTATAGTGGTAATCATATTGCAATACATAAGTATATCAAATAAATACCTTGGGCATCTTAGAGTTATATAAAGTTATATATTAATTATATGTCAGTAAAATTAGAAAAATAATCTGAAATGATTCCAGTATTATCAGTGTGTGAGCCATTCTATGTATTCATTTCTGATTAAATGTCAATGCATAGGAAGGAAGGGTTAATAGTTCAAAAGAAATTCTCATAGAATTTCTATGTACTTTTTGAATTAAAAGTAAATGTTAGCTTACTGTACTTTATTTAACTTATCTCAAATAATCCTTTTTTGTTGTTGATCTCAAGCCCTGAGTTGAAGCAAATGTTTAGTTATTTTAAAGACTTAAGTAAACCAGAGTAGGCTGTTTTTGACATCTTAGTCTTCCATGAACAAAGCAGTGAAGTTTTATAGCAGTGGTTTCCTTATAGGGACATTTGGGGGCAATATCATATAGTTTATAAGGCATTTTGATGAGTGTTAGGAGGAATATTTAATCATGAATCAATAAAATATAATCGTTGTTCTGAAGGAATATACACATACAGATTTATATGAATGGACACAATATAATTTTCCTCAAAGTTTAAAAGCAAGTATAGATACATGGTACTGGGGGATTTTCCTCTTATAGATGAGAGTAAATATTTTTTAAAATTGAAAAATGCCAAGTTTTGGCAAATTATATCATTTTCTCATGTAAATATTGTGCTGATAATTTGGTTGGTGTGTGGTGGCTGTATAGATAAAGGCATACTGATTTTTATTGACAATTGGTTAAGGCACCTATTCCTAGTGGTCAGTGAACATTTTGTTAAATATTGTGGAAAAACCTTGGATGTAATCAGCAATTTGTTTATAAATCCTGCTTTCTTAATTCTCCGTGTTACCATTACAATTTCAAAAGGGAACTGTGAAACAAAACAAAAGGCTCTGAACCCAAGTCTTAAAATTCTTCCCTATTGAATTCTATCTATGACTGCAATTCAAAGTAAGATGACCTTACATATTTCTTTCATGTTTGTTTTCCCTTTAAAAATCTGTAATTGTTTGACAATGATCCTACTATATGCCAAGCAAACAATTATTGTGATAATTCAAGAGGTAAATATTTTTAAAATCACATTTAACAGCATTTGAAATACAGAATCAGTTTATCTCTCTTGTCACATATCATCAGCTACTTAGTAGTAGAGGGAGAATTTCAAACCACAAACCTGAAATCCAAAGCTTAGAGCTTTATGTCTAAGTAATTTCCAGCACAAAATTTAGTAGACACGATGAAAACTGGTAAATCATTAAGCTTATATTCTACCTAAATCTTTTATACTAGAGCATTTTCCAAAACAGACCTTTCCTTTCAGAGCATGATCTACACTTACAATATATCAATTCTAATTAACATATTATGTGGAAATCATCAATAGTGTAATTCTGGGAAATGGAATCATGGTACAGACAAAAATTTTCATAAATGGATGTTTAATTTCTTTGGAGGTTTATTCTTCTATGCAGTATAATTGTTTCTGACATTTCAGTAATGCTTTTATGAGCAACTTGACCTTTCTTTTTACAAGTTTGTAGTTTGATAAATTGCCAGAAACAGTATTCAAGGAGGGAGTTTAAAAAACAGAACAAAACAACCAAAAATAACTTTTACTTACAAAGTAATACTTACTTGCATGAATTTTTACCTGACTTATAATTTCATTTTTTTGCTCTATTTTTAACACCCTGCACGATCCACTATTTACATAATACTTTCATTATCTGTGGTTCAGAAAATGTGCAAAAACTAGTAAGTAAACCTTAAGTACAGATTGGTCCTAACTACTTACAAGCATAAACATTAAAAATAAAAACTGAATTATAAAAAATAACATTTACATACATGAACACTTGCTAAACCATGATTAAATACACCTGTAAAGCAAGAGCACTTTTATCACCCATTTCTATAGTATTAATAGTTGCTAAACAGTATCAATGAAACTCACATAAGATCAATTTGAATACTTTCTACTGTGAAACTGTATTTTCTAGCTTTGTAGGCCAAGGTAAATCTCTCTAGAAGCCATTAAAAAAAAATCAAAACCATGATTGAATTAGAGAAACCTTAAACAGTGTTTGGCTTATGTGTTATCCAAAAGATGGAAAAGAGTCTGCCTATTAGATCAAACAAGGAGAGAAGGGCAGGCAGAACAAGTTCCATAGCTAATGTGCTAAGACTTTTGAAATCTTTACCCTCAGGGTATGGATAATAAGCTACTCTGCTTGAGTTTGGATGGACTTACAAAGCCAGGAGGGAAAAGAAATGAGATGAAATATACAAAACAAAAATAATAAAGGACTTGGGGAGTTAAGATTTTTAGACAAGTTGTTCAGAAGTCAATGCAAAGAATGGCAATAGAGACCCGAACAGGAGAATCTTGTTACTATTCTGATAAGATCATACGTTTTCAAGTGATAAATTCTAAATGAATCAGAAATATAACACCAAGCTCTTGATTCCCACACTAAAGGACATCAACATTAAATCACAAACTGGAACTAATAATTGCTGACATTTATGAGCATTAGCATGTCCTAGGCACTAAGCATTTGTAGTGTCTAGGTTTTTATTTAACTGATGTAATTTTCCAATAACCCTATGGTGTAAACATGACATACCCACATTCTAGAGAATTAAACTAAGGCATGGGAGTTGATTAATATGTCTAAGGTAACACTTACTAGTGAGAATAAATTGATTGACTTATCTACCCTTTATTGTGATTCTCCAAGAGAACACTGTTGTGTGCATACAATCAGAAGTATGGACAAAACAGATGTGGCAGATACCTACCATAAAGATTAAGAGACTAGGCCGTGGAAAAGAAAATACTCGCCCAAGGTCACACCACAAGTTAACCAGAGTTGAGTTTTCTAGCATTGTTTCAGTCACTATATGGAGATGGGGTTTAGGAATGCAACATTTGTTAATTTCAAATATTTTCAAATACATGAGGCAATTATAGAAATTTTATAATAACATTGTGCTCCATTACCTGATGCACTCAGTAAAAACACATAAATTATATTTTTCCCAAGAGCCAGATACCTGTACTATATATACCACTTACAATAATCTCGAGAAGCAGGTCATATTACCCCATTTTTATAAGTAAGGAAATTCAACAGATCAAGTCTAAAAGCAGCAAATCTTACCCAAATATGTATGGGGTTAAAAAACATAATGGAATTTTTCTTGAAAGCAAAACAAAGCAAAGGAGGAAATTCAGCTAGTTCAGAGTAAAGCAAAGTCCACAGATTGAATTTGGGAAAGATAATGATGTTGAAGATCTGACAATATCTGAACCTATGTAAAGAATCAGTGGCTAGCAATTGTGAGACTTCATTATAGAACACAATATCGATGCATGAACCAGAAATTAAACTACTCAACACAAATCAATAAAGTTATTTTAGTGGATAAATATCTGGTGAGAGAGGCAATATGTGGTATACCTCCCAAATTTAAAATTCATGGCACTGATAGTAATTCACTCCATTGCATTTTTTGTCAGGAAACATTAGAAATGAAGTAGCTCCTGAGAAAAGTCAAAGTTAATTCTCAATCTAGAATTGTTTTGAAGGTGACTGCAAAACATTAATTACTCTTTTGGCAAACACATTTTTGTAATGTAATGCATTTTCAATAAACTTTGATACTTAGTAGCGCATTCCACTTGAAAATTTTTATCTTAATGACAACTGTCCAGCTAAATTATTATCTTTGTTGTACATATAAGGCAACTAGTCAGAGACTGCAGAGATGCAGGTATGTTTCAGAACTCCTGATTCTCAAACTCAACTCTTGTTTCATTGATTCAGAATGCAATTAAATTTGTTTGAGAGGGCTATCATTGCTTGGGAATACTCTTGAATTTATGAAGCTTTAGAGAATGACAAAAATTCAATTACATTTGAAAGGAAGTAGAACTGAGTATCTTCAATACCAGAGGGTTAATATATTTTGAGAAAAGGAAATAATTATAATTTTGTAGCCCATTTCATAAGTTCTAATTCTTTTTTCTAAAATGTATCACAAATAAATGGTCACTGATTTCCAAAATCCATTTCTAAGAGTTGACATGAGAGTTGAAATTGCATTTTCTGTTTTCAACTTTAAGTAGCAATGATTTAAGTACTTAACTATAATTTATGTTCCTAGAATTAATATTACATTGTAAAGGGAATTTTTTTTTAATTCAAAAGATTTGAGTAGAAGATTTAAAGGAAAGAAGGCAAAGTAGTTCTCACATTGAATAGGGAATCAAAGTTTTGCCATAGATAGAATCATCATAATTTAAAGCAAGCATTTTGAACATACATTTAAAGCAAAACTTAAATACACTAAAAATTTACATAATAAAACTAGGATGGATGCAGGATGTCATATATATTGATATTGTAATGATCCTAACTGATAGAGGTGTATTATGATGCACCCGAGAAAGGGAGAATTAAGTTATCAATTAAAAAACAACCACTTGGGAACAACCTAATAAACAGATTCGTAAAATGAAAAGACAGAAAAAATCCTGGACTTGATGCCTGCAGTCCTGAAGACTTCTCCCAGGCGTGGTGAGAACTAAAAGGAACTCTGCCTGAGAAACAGCAACTCTGCTCCTGGCAGATGAATGTCTATCAGATGCCTAGTCTCCCAAATATTGCCAAGCAATTCATTTGCTTGCCTCTTTGCTACCAACTGACTTGCATGCTTATATTGTTAGCAATGTGGATTTTCCCCAATAAATTCATATTGTGGTTATATACATTTGGCTTGAATCCCAAGTGAAGCCTTCCTATTGTGTGGAAGTTAACACTAAAGATTCCAAACCTGACAAAACATGGGGAGAATCATCCTTTGTATTTGAGTAAAAAAAACCAGTAGCTCATATAATAACATTGGTGTGATTTGTGAATAAGGATATGGAAAATTTTCCATGGTTAAAGGCAAAATAAGAACTCGGAATAATTAGGAAATGGAGCATGCTAACTGAATGCTATTTGCACAGTGATTACATTATGTTGACACATATTACAGTTTGAGATTTATGTATTTGTTGGGCTCATTATCTAGCTTCTCCTGATAGTGAGTTGCATGATAAATATCTGATAATGGGATGGAGAATCTAAGAGTGTTTTACAAAGAGTACCTGCTCTTAAAGTACTTCTGAAGCAATTTAAATAAAATTTTATGAGGTTAATGCAGACACAAAGAATTCCTAAAAGAGTACAGTTCCGGAAACAGAACTAAAACAGAAGCATTAACACATAGATAGTATAACTTCACAAGTGTTACAATATTTTTTTTAATTTTAAAAGTTTTTTTCTGTTAATGTGTATATATATATTATTTTTATTTATTTGTGCATATAAGAACTGGGGTGGAGGCCAGGGGTGTGGGGAGTGGGGTGGGGAGGGGAGCCGGGGGGAGGGTGAGAGGATTCACCAGAGACAGAGCGGGGAGCAGAACAGGCAGACTGACTGAAAGACACTGCTGAGGGGAGCAGTGGGTGAGATAGGAGGGGTCTGCTGTACCATGTGGGTTAGCTCCCTGTCCTGGGATTGAACTTATGCTGCAGTGGCTATCGATATCGATATCACTGAAACTTTAACTGCTGTGACACCAAGGAGGCCCCTGTTAATTAAACATTTACTTAACAAAGGGAATGCATTTACTACTAATTTTAAGGACTCCACCTAATTTATTTGACTATTTTTGTACTTGATTGACTTTTATTCTGATCATTTCACACAGATTGACCACTTTCCAGGTTCTGCTTTCCACCTGGCACTCCTAAAGTACCTTCTCCACTCAGCAGCCTAAACCATTCTGATTCTTTTAAAATTTATTTCAACTTAGAACATCCCCTGCTTAAACTTAGTGGCTCCCTATTAATATGGAATTATTTCCCACGCCTTAAAAGGCCCTCTCTGATCATTTTTGATTACCTCTACTATTTTTTTTTTTTTTGCTCCCTTATATTTCTTTCCCCTTTCTTTTGTAATGGAGTTGAGTGTTTTCCCCTGGCTTTACTGATATATAATTGACACATGATACTGTTTAAATTTAAGGTGTACAATAGATCAACTTGATATTTTACATACTGCAAAATGATTGGTTAATGATCACTGCATCCTTCAGTATTACTATTGACCCCTCCCCCTGGAATACATGTTTTGCCGAGCCAAGGATATTATCTATTCACCCTTCACTGCTGTGTTCCCAGTAATCAAAAAATACATTGCATATAATACAAACTTATGAAACATTTGCTGAGTGAATAAATATGATACATAAAGACTTTGGGCAGACATAATAAAATGCTATGGACTTGAAATCAGGTTAGCTAAACAGCAATTGAGAACAGTAATAGCAAAATCAGAAGGTTGCATTGTATCAGGGATACTGTAACTTTTAATTTATTAATTTTAGTTTTTCTCTTGGGGTTGATACACTCTAAGTTTTTAAGATAAAGTCTATTTTATACAGCAACCACTGTGATTCTCACCCAACTGTAGTTAATTCAGAGAAAGTCCCTCAAGGACATTATTTTATGTTTGAACACCATAAAACAGCTATTTAGGGAATTTGTGTACATGAATGTTTTGCTGAATCCATAATTTTATGATGCTCACTTATTTTTCAAATGAGTATTTACATTTATTTGTATGAAATTAACAAATACTAATATTATTCTTATTTAGAATTTATCTTTTCACATGCTATGATTTCCATCTATGTTCAAGTTCCCTGACTCCTCTGTGAAATAATACATGTTTGTGTTAATTGTTAAAATCATTATATTAAAAGAGGTAAGTCATGCATTCAAAGAATGATAAAATATTATTAAAGCTTTCTATTTTTGTTTTTATGTACAGTGGAAGGAAACTTCCGTTCCTATTGTAAATTATCAATGTACTCTTTCAGCTGTGTTGATTACATTTTGTTATAATTTAGATTTAACATTTAAATCTTAACTTTTAAATTTTATTTAAAGTATTTTTTGTTTTAGCTTTCCATGTTCTTCTCTTAGTAACTAGATAATTTTCTCTGTGGCTTTGATACAGACACATTTGCTTTATAGTATTATTATAACTTGGCATATATTAGAGAACTGATTAATTGCAACCACAAACAGTAAACTGAGTTATACAACATAAAGCAAAAAATTAGATATTTCCTTCACACACCTCATTCATATAAAATCTTCGAGATTCATTTAGCTGACAGTATGTTAAGTGTATTAAACTCAAATAACCTTTAACTGTTGCATTTTGTTTTTGCATATGTAGATTAATACTTTCAATTTTCAGATGATCCACTTTGATAGTATCTTTACAAATTATGAAATTAAAATGCAAACATGTAGAAAACAAAAATAAGTTGTGCAAAGTATTAAGTGGAAATTAGATGACAGTGAGGATTACTAAGCTCATCAAAATAAATTTTTCTATTTACATAAACATTGAAAAAGTCATTTTGAATCACAACAATGACAGCTTAAATACATTATCAGTCACCATTTTTAATTTAGAATCTCATGTTACATTTAAATCTCCCTTAATTTTGAAAGTAAATCTTTCACAGTTGCCTCATTATACAGGAACATTTTAAAAATAAGCTTTCTAGGAAGGTTTTAGTTTACATAATCATACAACGATGTTTAGATATTTGAGAGAACAAATTAGTGAATGCCATCACTAAATAATTAAATTATTACATTATCAACATTAAATATCTCTACTGTTTGATGAATCCAGAAACAGTTGTCCAAAACAGATGAAATTATTTGGTATATGAATATACACTCACTTTTACTTTGTGTTTTATAATATGTTCTACATCTGATTAGAACTGTTTTGGTTGGTGTGATTATGTACTGCTTCACAATAACTTTCCAGTTTATGGAAAACAAGCCTAACAAAAGGAATGCACAGCTGAAACAGTCATAAAAACTCTCATGTAAAAAAAAATACTAAGAACATTTAGGTAAGGGTTCTAATTTGTGATGGCCTTGGATGGAACAACAATCGCTAGCAAGATAACCTAGCATGTTGTCCTTGTGAAGGCAGAATGTAAGAGCAAGACATGTCTATACTGCATGTGATTTTCAACTATCTGTTCATGGCATGTTTACTAATATCTCACTGACTTTAGCAAATCAAACAGTTGAGGGTTTTAATTGGCAGGCAGGGTTTCCCTATCCTTGCTTTCTGCTTTGGGATCTGGACCTAGAGCCACTGTGCTCTCCCACACTTGTCACACAATTTATTGGATAAATTGTCTCTATTGACACACTTTCTTTCCCCATATATTTGGTGACAGAGCTGCTTTTCTGAGGGGTTGAGAGCTGGAAAAGGAGATGATGGTCAGGGAGCAGATATAAAGTAAAGGTTTACTGCATGCCTCCTTCCAGCAAAGACCCTGCATTCCTTCTGAGCTCGTCTTCCTTGAGGGTGAAGAAGCCTGAATCCTTAGAAGCTGTAATTAGTGCAGGGGCCCTGATAAGGCCAAAAGAAACCCAAGAAGAGTGTTTTCTTTCATCATTTGGATTATAATATGCTTTGATGTGGTTTCTTAAGGGTTTTTTTTTTTTTTTTTTAGGATTTCTGAGCTTCTTGAATCTGTGAATTTGTCTTTCACCAAATTTATTAAGTGTGCAATCATTATCCCTTCAAATACTTTTTCTGTACCATTCTCTTTCCCCTAGTTGTCCTTTTCCCCTATTTTCCTTTTCTGTACATTGTCTAATATCTTCACTTGCTGTTCAAGTTCACTATTTCCTCTGCTATATTCATTTTTTTTCTTTTAAGAAGACTAACTAGTAAATTTAAATTTCAAATATTGTGTTTTTCATTTCCAAATTTTCCATTAAGCTCCCTTGCTCAGAAATCTTGGCTTGAGCTTTCTCGAACCAGAACCATGCATCTGGGCCAATCCCAAATTCCTGACCCTCAGAAACTATGTGAACTAACGAATGTTTGTTGTTTTATACTGCTACGACTGGGTAATTTTCTGAGAACTTTTTTATCTTTTCATTTCTTTCTAACCATCAGGGAAGATGGTTAGAAAAACTGCTTTCAGGTCTTATTTATAAATTCCAACATCTGGTCTCCTTTTCCTTTGAGAATTAGTTTTATTTCTCTAGTTTTTTCTTTATGCCAAATAACTTTGATTTTATCATGAACATTTTGGTCTGATTCTCAAGGGTCAGCTGAAATCCTCCAGATAATGTTGATTTTGTTTTGATTTGTTTTGTTTTCAGCAGGCAATCAACTCAGTCAGATTCAATCACATGCAGTGCTATGCTTTCTATGTCAGTTTCATTTTTCAAAGCTTCTGCTAGTTGGGTTTGCCCAGCACTTGTGCCACTCAGTTTAAGCTGGGACTTGGACAGTGGCTTATACGTAGTACAGTTTTCAAAGCCTTTGCTGTGTCTCTTTTTGGTCTTTCTGCATTTACACAAGTGAGAAGTGATTCTGGAATACAGTTCTGTTTCCTCTGGAATTATTCCCCAAATCATGGGCTCACAGGTGGTGTTTGTTTTTTTTTTTTTTTCTGATTCACATGTTACCTGTAGTTCTAAATAAATAAAGATGCAGGGAAAAAGTGAGTGGAAAATATATATAACAAAAAAAAAAAAAAAACCACCTTTTTCTAGCTCCTATGGCTAGGGAGATTTTTTTCTTGCATTTTGAAGCCCCCACACTAAACCTGTGGCAGCATGGAACTGTGGCTTCAGCTGGAGTCAAAACAGGGATGGATAGAAAACTCAAAAAAAAAAAACCAAAAAAAACAAAAAACCTCAAACAGAGAAACAACCTCGATGCACTGAATACCCCTCCACTCTCCGGCTGCCAGGTCCTCTGGCTCGGAAAGGGTGATTTTTTTCCTGGAGTTTTTGCTGTCAGTCTCTTATATGCAGTTCTGAAACTTAATTTTCATTCCAAAGCCAGGTGACAAAGGAAGTAAAAAATGTGTTCTAATTCAAGTTTAACTTCCTCAGTCTGCCTGTTAATTGTTTACTTTTCAGAGTATTCATGGAGCTTCTGTTTGAATCTGTACCAAGCTTTTCTTGCAATCAGTGATAGAGAGGCTTATTCTATCCTGGTTGGCTCTACAGGTGGTCTATATTATATTCTGAACATGACAACCAAGGACAGATTCTTTAAAAACATGAAGTAGACCATCTTTCATCTCTGTTCAATATTTTCTCACTTCCTCTTAATTAACCATCATGTGTTTAACTTTTGTGCATCAAAGGACACAATGAAGGAAAAAAAACTACAGAATTTCCCATAAAATATTTGCAAATCATATATCTGATAAGGGTCTATTATCTATAATATGTAAGAATATATACACCTTATATCTAACTCTACAACAAAAACACAACCCAATAAAAAAATAGGCAAGGAACTAATAGACATTTTCCCAAAGATATGCAAGTAGCCAACAAGGACATGAAATGATGTTTAACAGCATAATCATTAAGGAAAAGCAACTCAAAATCACAATGAAATACCATGTCACACCCCCCAAGATGGTCATAAATAAGAAAAAGGGTAAGAAAAGAACAGGAGTTGTGCAGAACATGGAAAAATATAAGCCCTCATACATTGCAGGCAGGAATGCAAAATTGTGTATCCACTATGAAAAGAAGTTTATTATTTCCTCAGAAAGTTAAACTGGAGCTACCATTTAATTCAGCAATTCTACTTTTTGGCATGTACTCCAGAGGTTTGAAAATGCAAGTCTAGACAAAAACTGGTATGCAAATGTTCACAGCAGCATTATTCACAATAGTCAAGGGGAAATATCCCAAATGTTCATCAACAAGTGAACAGGGTCTTTGCACCTGCTCTCCCTCATTTTTGCCACAAAATTCCCACAACTGCCTTTAGGAAACTTCCTTCAAGTTTACTTTTTCCCTTTTGTCTCTTAACTGGTCCACCTGAGAAATCCTCCCTGACCGCTCAAAATAAAGGAACAGACTCTCCCATTTGTCTAACCTTGCATTATTTTTCTCCATCGCATTGATCACTATCTGACTCATTATCTTATTGTTTATTTCCCCCCTAAAATTTAAGGTCCTTGAAGATAGGGACATTATATTCATGGATAGTTGAATCCTTATATCCTTCTCTCTAAAGCAAAGTAGGCAATCAGTTAATTTTTATTGCAGTTTATTTTTATTTTTTTATTTTTTATTTTTATTCAGTTTATTTTTTTATTTAAGTTAATGTTGTTTATATTAAGTCCTAGAACTAGGCTAATATGTTCAGAGACACCTACATATATGACAAAACTACAAGACATAGCAAAACCATAACGACAATCAAAAATTTCACTTAGAAAATCACTGTGGAGAGGGGCGAGCAGTAACAAATGGGCTGAGGTCAGAAGAGATCTAGAGCTTCAATCCTATTAGCAAAGTTCTATTTATTTAATTGGATAATGTTTTAAAAAGGCTTCATTTTGTCTTGCTGCTTTATGTCATATACCATAGCATATAAACTTTTATATGCATTAAACACTTCACAAAAATATTTTAGCAGGTTAGTAGTATAATTACTTGCTAACATTTAAAAACACTAAATGTCCCTGAAGTAAAAAAATGACTTGCTTTCTCCTTTCAAGAATATTGCTTTATCCTTTAGAGAAGATAAGCACATTTGGCTAAGACTGCATGCAGGCTATAAAGCAAAGACTCACTAACATTTGTGGAAGAACACAGCCTCCAGTAACAGCAATTTCTGTTGCTCCATTCCTAACTTACCAGGAAGAAAACTGTCATCCAAGCCTGAAAGCCTGAACAGATCACCAGCTGCTCATATTTATACCCATTTAAAACTGTTTTCTTTTGCTTTGAGTGGCAAAATGAGTGATGAATGAATTGTAAGACACCAGCTACAGAAAAACTTTCACATATAAGAAATCAGGAATTACATCACGAAGTCCATTTAAAAATATTAAAATGCATGCCTTCCACTGAAAATGGAAAAATGTTGCTGTAATAGTTTCTGTTCTAAGAATGGAGTTTATTTGTTGGGGTATCTATCAAGCTGATAGTTATTTAAAAACATTAGGGGTATGTGCTATATGTGAAATATTTTGACTTTATATTCACAACTCCAATAAGACTTACATAAAAAGCATTCTTAGAAGATGATGATAACCAATTAACCCTACTTTTTTAAACCTATTATTTATTTGATATATTTCTAGCTGACTTGTGAAACTTTTCAACTTGACCTCAAACAATGTATTTTCTGTCTTTTAACTGAAGGAAAGAGTCCTCTGACCCTGTAAATGCTCAAGACAGACAATTTAATAATCCAGAATGCTATAAGATCAATACTCAAATATACTTATTTAATATTAAAATTTCACTCATTATTTACTGATCACAAAAACAACACCTTGCCATTGCATTTAGCTGGATTCATTATCAGTTGATGATTATCACCATAGAAAATTAAAGGCTCAGGGATCTTGAATATTTTTTAAAGAGATGAGAAAGTGAGCTTGTGATAGAAGTAATGGCTTGTCCAATATTTTATACTGTGATGAGCTAGAATGAGAATCAAGTCTCTTAATCATATTTTAGTAGCCTTTTCTGTACATCTCTTGGAGGTGATTTGCATACATATCTTGGTTGAACTATTCAGGGATGTAACTTCACAAGTTGTTGAGAGGAAAGGAATGCTGCTCTAAGAAAGTTGGAACTCTGTAACTGTGACTCGCCAAGCTGAATTAAGAGTCTGTCAAAATATTTCAATAGTCCTATCCATCATGATTCAGAGCACTGAGTGAAGAGTAGTAAATGAAAGTTGTTTAAACAATAGAAATGTGAGAATTTGTGGCTGTGATCACATTTAAAAAATTATTTGCCCATTTTTCTTCCTAAATTAAAAATTCCTAAGAGCTACTTTTTATGTATTTTATGTGAAGCTCTATTCTAGCTGTAAAGAAGTATAATACTTAATTAGTAATTTAATGACTTACAGAAAATATATTCAAATACCAAAGTTAAGGTAATTGCATTCATAAAACACACAGATAAAATCAGAAATTTTAAACTATTATACTATTTCTTGAAATAAAAAAGGCAGAAGAAAAGACAAGTGTTTGTTGATTAAGCCTTGCTAATGTCCCTGTATCCAAAGAATGACTGAAAATGATTCAGACATCAGATGACCTACTACTGATTTGTTAGCTCTGCCAGGAAGGAGATTACTGAAGTGTACTTTGCTGATGTGATAGAGCCGCCCACCCCCACCTTGCCATAAAATAAGGTTTCCATGGGCCAGTGCTGTTGACCATGCCTGGGTGCAGAGATGACCTTGTTTGTCTGTGTGCTAAGGCCAATGTCTGGCTGACTTCAGTGTGAAATGCTGTGAATAATATTTTGGTTTTAAATTCCTAATTATATGTAAAACATTTTTTCTCTTTTCTAATGAAAAAGTTAGGTATTTAATGACACTATAAATCTCCACAAAACAGCTATTATTATTTACATGTAAGACAGACAAGCTAAATTTTAATTATTAATTTGTGAAAGATTAGATATTAATTTTAAATTTTAAGTTAGGATACATTTAAGTAATTCCTTAGGAGACACCGTGTATATCTCATAGTGAATTTGAACTGGGGGATATGGTGTCATTTGCTATATAATCTCATTAGCAATTTTGGTAGTAGGGGGACAGAGGCATCTTGATTTATTTTGCTGTCATATGTCAAAAGGAAAGCTATAGTCATGTAAAGTCTACATGACACAAAAAGATAAGAGAGAAAGCAATAGTATTTTTTCCATACAAATTATTTTTAGATGTAAAGAGTACTGCCATCTGTCGCACTCAAAGTCAACAGTTTAAGCAAGAGAAGGCAGAAATATTTCTATATAATTAAAAAAATCATAAAGCTACATTTCTACATATTGAGATTGTTAAAAATAAATTTTCCTTCCTAAAACACAATTATATCATTAAAAATATATGCACTGGGTATAACCAAGTACAGACTACAAAGCAAAAAAATAAGTACAAGAGAATCAAATGAGAGAAAAAAGATAATCCCAACATATTTTGGCATGAGCTTTTGATTGCTATTTTACCTCAAGTTCTTTTTAGGGTCTTTTTTTGACCTGAGCTGTCAGAATATAAATATACTATTTTAAACACAACTTCATAACTGTTTTGTATAGAAAACACATTTTAACTATGCATACAATGAGGTACATAGAAGAGAATTTCATAGTAGGTTTATTTTTCTAATACTTTATGAAAAGTGACAGATAATCATCTCTATATGCTAGTATGCATTCCCCCCATCTAGAACCAGGGGATCTTCAGAGAAATTCAACAGTTGTAACTAGAGAGTGAATAGACTATTCAGATTTACAAATCTTTCTGAACCCTGCGGAGGACCAGGAGTTGTAAGAGCCACACAAAGATAAAACAGACATATTGCTTTGGAGGCAGCATGGAGAGGTGAAAAAAGGGAGCTGAGTTCAGAGCCAAAGAGATCTGGGCACAAATGAGAGCTTGACAGCTTGACAGATGCGTCACTGTGGCTGTTATCTAACTTCTCAGAGCTGAAGTGGCACCTGCTCAGTCTGGAATATAGTAGCTATTTAAAAAATATTAATGCCTGTTTGTTCTCCCCTTGTTTCCTCCACATAATCAGCTATCTTATAGTGTAAGTCAGGGAGAAAGACATGTACAGAAGACAGGCACATGTAATAGAGGGAGAACATAATGCACACCATTGACAGGACTCCAAAGAAATCACTACTGGTTCTTTGGGGAAAAGTGGTAGAGACTTTGTGGGGGAGACTGCCCACAAAGTAGAATTTCTACTCTAGTGAGTAGAATTTCACTAGAATGATATGGATAGGAGAGTGTATTTTAAGTTGATGGAGACACAAAACTGTTGCATGTATTACTGACTGGTTTGCTAAGTACCAAGCTTTATGTTGGTGCTGGTATTCAGGTGCAGTGAATACATCAGTGAAAAAGATATGACAAGCATTCCTTTCTTGACGAAGTACATCGATTGATTTTCCTGGTAGAAGCAAGAAAGAGAAAGTAGAAATAAAAGCACAAGTATGTATCAGGGTTATTTTTAAAAAATGTCTTACACCAGAAAAATCTGTCATGCATGCGCTGTATATTTAAATGTAGCTGCTGTGGAAAAGTGAAACCCAATTAAACATGGCTCATGGTTTCCAAAAGTTTACAATCTAGTTCAGTGAACAACATAAAAACACGCAAATTAAATGACCACACTTTTGTGGCATTGACTATGAATGAATCAGAGCTAAGTATAGCAGATATTGTAGGAATATATTTCATTCACGGGTCTTTCTTGATGTTTCTATTTTCACTGATTTTTAATACACCCTTCTTGATAAATTTGTTCACCAACTTCTAATACTTGAGCTATTCTCCTGAGCAAGGATAAATTATTTATGGGCTCTGAAGTTAGGGAGACTCAAATTTGAATTCCTTAGTTCCATTTCTAGCTAGATGACTTTTTTCTTGTTTTTAACATTATGGTTTTTATATTTAATATTTTTTTTCTTGAAGCATAATGTATACATGAAAATGTTCTCACAAAACATACAGCTCAAGACTTATCATCAAGCAACCACTTGGGTAATCATCCTTCAGAAACAAAACAGATCATAGTCAATTATCCAACAGCCTCCTGCCCATCATGAGCTTCCCAAAGATTTCCCCTTCCCTGAAAGTAACCACTATTCTGATATTTAAATCAGTTTTGTCATTTTGAAATACATATGAAATATGTTTTATTTTAAAATTATTTGTGTTTTTAGGGCATTTATACACCCATTTCTTCTTTGTTTCTACTTAGGAGTAGGATTCCTAAATCATTGATGGTATGTTCATTTTTGCTTGGTATGTAGGTAAGCTCACTTTTCTCCAGCAGTATTTGAGATTTCCCTTCCTTTGTCACCTTACTTACTCTCAGCATTGTCTAATTTTTTAACTTTAGCCAGTCAGGGGAGTGTGTAGTGGTAAAGCATTTTTTTTCCAATCAGCATTTTCCAGCTACTTATAGGAGAATGTTTTAATGTGTTGACTGGCATAAGATGTCTCTTTTGAAAAATATCTGTTCAAGTATCCCATTTTTTTTCCATTGGGAAACTTCTTCATAAATTTTAGTAATTCTTTATATATTCTATATATACAAAATTTTTTCACCAAATGTGTTCTCTCATTCTTTCCCTTTATTTTCCATAATCTTAAAAATGGTTCATCATGAACAGAATTTATTGACATTGTTATTTTAACTTTTTTCCTTCATATGCTATTAAAGCAATTTTTCTCTATACCAATTCATAAAGTTAATCTCCTAAATTATCCTCTAGATTACAAAATTTATAGTTTTGTCTTTTATATTTTGAATTGAAATCTAAGTAGAACTGATTTTTGTGTATTGTTTGAGAGGGGGAATAAGCTTTTCCTTTTCTCAGTGCTATTGCATTGACCTAGCATTGTTATTAAGAAAAAAATTTTCTCCATGTGTTACATTGCCAACTGCATCATACTTCATATTCATACATATGTAGATCTGTTTGTGGACCATTCTATTGGTCTGATTATATTTCTTGCCCCAATACCACTATGATTTACTTAGTTAGATCAATAAAAAATCCTGCTCTCTATTGTAGCTTATTCTTCCATATTTCTGTTTCCAGAATGTAATGCATATTCTTGTTCCTTTGAATTACCATGTCAATTTTAGAATTCCTCTAGATACTCTACTGAAGAGTGACTGAATGAACAGGTTATAATTTTTATTATAATCTTATTATAGTTGCTGGTTATGCTTTATATATATAGACTTAATAAGTAATATGATTGGTGATAGTGTGCTCCTTCTCTGTTAGAGGGTAAGCTTTTAATATTTCCCCATTAAATATGCTATATGTTTTAGCATTTTTATCACAAACATATCAAGCTATAGAAATTTCCTTTTTCCCTAGATTGAAGTATTATTTTAATCATGAATGGGGGTTAAATTTTACTAAATATCTGTCCTGTATCACTTGGGCAATTTTTTTTCTTTTATTGTGTTAATTAGTTGAAGCAATGGCTTGGTTTTGAAAGGTAAACAGACACAACTTGCTAGTATGTATTATCCTTTTTATATATAATTGGATATCATTTGCTAATTTTTATTTAGGAGTTTGCATCTAATTTTGTCTTTGATTTTGGTGTTAATATTATGCTTGGTTCCATTAAATAAGTGAGGAAATGTTTCTCATTTTTGATTCTCTCAAAAATTTGTGTAAACTTGGCAGCATTTGCTAGTAAAGCCATCTGGGTTTGTAGTTTTCTTTGTGGGAAGTTTACTTTGGATTTAGTTCTGGTGAATTGCGTTTTTCTGGAAATCTGTTCTTTTCATCTAAACTTTAAAATGTGTCAGCATAAAGGTGTTAATAAATACTACATTATTATTTTAAAATTTCTTTACTATCTCTAATGATAGTACACTTTCCACCCAGGCACTGGTAGTGCGTGCTTACTAACAGTTTTTTTTTTTTTTTTGTCTTCTATGAATTGTCAAGTATTATTAATCTTTTTAAAAAAAACAATTTTATGATCATTTATTATATCTAGTGCATGACTTCTTTTATATTACATAAATACTTCACTTTTAAATATTTATTGCATTTTTACTTCTACTTTATTTTTTTAAATGCATGGGAGGGACACATCTCGGTGATAGTTTTCAGTATAGCTTCATCCCTAATATGTATCTTTTAAAGGCTACATACTTCTTATAGCACATGGATTTAGTTGCATCTCATAAGTTTTGATATTAATATTTACATTATAAATCTAAATATATTCTACATCCATTTTGATTTTTCCTTGATCCATATGTTATTTGGATCATTATTTCCTAATGTCCATCTATGGAGAATTTATAATTTTTATCATTTTCTAGCTTCATACTACTGTGATTAGAAAACAGTCTATTTTATGAAACATTTGTTGTATGCCCCATAATATTTAAAGATTTTATGTTTACTGCAAAAAGTATGCCGTGATTGCAGGTTATATTACTTACAATACAATGTGATTGCAGGTTATATTAGTTCAAATTTGTTAATTGTTATTTTCTAATCATTATTCTTTATTTATTTTTGTGTGTTTGCTGTATCGGTTATTGACAGTTGTCCTAGAGTAGACCTCTTAGAAGTCCCACACCAAAGACTGTTGTATTTACAGGGAGCATCCTTTGTTGGGTTCTAAATTAAATTTTTTGGAAATAGTTGTTTATTAATAAAATTAACTTATCTAAAGAATATGTATTTGATACACAATTCCTAAATAATAAAGGCAATCTTTTTACTTAAATTTCTGTTTTACTTAGTTAACTTTTCCCGTTATTGAGGTTTTCATCTTATAAACCTCTGGGGCTATTAAGAGCTCTGCTAGTCTCAGCCTTGCAGTCACCTTTACTGGAGTTGCAAATGTCAACAGAAGTAAAACTACCCAAATATCAAACTAATATTTTTGCCATTTTTGTCTCAGATCTCTGTCCTGAATTTCCTCACTGCCTTGTGTTATCCAGGGCCTTCAAGCATCTGTGTATACATATTTTCCAACCTCTCTAATTATTAGAAGTAGAGCTAGTCCTAATAAGTACTCTTCTCTTACCAATAGTAAAAGTGTTGCTAGCTATGACTGTAGTAAGTAATTTGGTCTGAATCTCAGTTTATAAATCTATTAAAAATATGAATTCACAAAAATTACTAGAATTTTTCTAATGTATATACTGCATATAGTGTAACAGACAGAATATTTGACTTCACCCATTCCCTCTTTACTGAGAGATGTGATCTAACCTCGTGGCTTTCTACATCTCTGCATATTTGAGAAGCCATCCTGTATTTCATGACACCTCTTGATGTTCTGTCCCATATTGATCATTTCCTGGTTGCTTTCCACTTGCTTATGCTGCCAGTACCACACATACATACAAAACAAATGCATTCAAATACAAGCCTTCTCAAAATCATCTGCTTCTGTAAATTTAGATAAATCTCTTTATGATAACAGAGTATATTCCAGTTACTCAGCCCCCAAATCTTAAAGTCATTTTTCAATCAACTTTCTACTTAAATTTATTCACTTGCAAAGATTTGATTTCTCTTAAAAATTTCACTCATCTATATTCTTTTATTTCCATTGTACACACCTTGTGTAATAGCCCCTGATCTTTGGGCTATTTTAAATGTCTCCTAATTCTTCTAGCTCCAGAATCTTACACATCCTATCCCATAGTCCTGTAAGGTTACTACAGCAGTTTTAATGTAGTGTTTGACAGCATTATTTCCCCCCAAAGTCATCAAGTAAATCTACATCCTAGAAAAAAATCCAAACCATTAGGTCACATGTAATCTCCTCTATAATCTTATGTTATAGATTCTCTTTTCAAAGTTATCTCTAAAATAATTTTGGGCAAAATGTACTCTGTGTATATTGGTATATTTATTTATCTTTGATGCCTTTACTCCGCTTTTGTCTTTACTCACTAACATAAGTCTTTCCTCCCTAACTTAGTTGCCTTCTTCTTTCCATCAAATCTATTTGAATTTTTTACACCATCAAACACTGAGTCAATCTTCACTATCTCTATCAAATATTCCTGCTATCACAGCTGGAGGCAATCCCTAATTCTTTTGAAAATCTATAGCTTCTACCGTGATACAAGAGGGTGTTTTGAGAGATGGCAGGCATTGTAATCACAGAGAACTGAATTTTAAACTATTTTCCAACTGCACATTTTTCACTGCTAATTTCTTGTGTGCAAAATATAATTAATATTAACTTTTTGTGGGCTATAATAATAATATTGATAGGTATAGGTATGATAGGTATAATGCTGAACACAGTATAAAGAATCTAGGACATAATTGTTAGAATAAGTTGTATATATTATTCTGTCATTGAAATCCTTTAGAAGAAGAACCACATATATACTTTTGCATATCTTGCAAACAAAAAGTGCTTGAAAGTGTTTGTTGGTTGATTGATATTGCATTTATATATGCATGCATAGTATTTTTAGGAACAGATTTGCTAAGTATTATTTTAGGTTGATAAAAGATTACAATTGTAAAACACCTTCAAGTTTTGGTATAAATGCAACCATTCTAGTTTTCATTTATGAAAGTAGTTACTGAGTGGTCTATAAAATCAGAGAGAACAAGCATATTGATTGTGCTCAATGACAGAAGCCTTCCTCTGTTGAATAATCCAATCAAATGTAATTTTGGTATAAGAGGAAAAAGTAAGTTTGATGACAGGCAATGGTCTCAATGGGGAAAGGAAAATCAATTTTAGTCATGGAAACAAGAGGGATCAATATGCATACCACCAGTCTACACAGTCACTGAGGGGTCTTATAGGAAGTCAGAGTGCTGACTGTATTATTAAAAAATAAAGCCCACAAATACTGCTCTCAAAATATAATCATTTAGTTTTTAAATTTCTGTACGTCTATTAGAGAATTTTCAAACATCACCCTCAGGTTCACTTTAGGGACATACTGACAATAAATATACTACACATTCAGACATTTCATAGTCTGCAATTCAATCACCTGTTCCCCTCCTCCCCACCCTATACACAAAGACAGGTACAGAAATGAGTCTTGTACCCAAGTTGCCCCAATAGTAGAACTACTTTCCAATTATAAAATGCCATCTAGGGGCCTCCCTGGTGGCACAAGTAATTAAGCACCACACTATGAAACAATCTGCAGCCTTTGCAGCACGAGTTTGATCCCCCACCAGCCAGGGAGCAACCCACATGGTGCAGCAGACCTCTCCTGGCTCACCTGCTACTCCCCTCAGCAGTGTACTTTGGTCAATCTGCCTGTTCTGTTCCCCAGTCTGTCCCTGATGAATCCTCTCACCTTCTGCATCTCTGGCCTGTACCCTAGTTCTTGTGTGCATAAATAAATAAATCTTTAAAAAAAATAAAAAATAAAATGCCATCTAGGTTACCTTCTATTCTCTAGATCTTTAGAAAGTAAAACATGCCAATAATATTTGCATAGCCTTATATTCTCAAATAACTTAATATTTAATCTCTAATTTTTAAAAATTTATCTGCTATTTGGGCAATGTGATCTGATAAAGAACTCTCTGGAGACTCTGAGATCACAAACTTGGGACCCTAAGATAGGGCCATATGCCAAAAAGGCACAATGGTTTTTTCATATGATAATACTTCCACTGTAAGGTTTTTCCTTCAGATGACTCAAAGGAAAAGAGGATTGCCAGATAGCAGATAAGGAAATCACTAAATTTTGATTGGTTGATTTCAAAGTTTGTAAGGCAGATGTCTTGAAAGGGGAATTTAATACATTAATTCTACAATATCTAGTTCTAAAAGAATACTAATCTAGTTTGCAGCACATGAGTTAGATATTAGTAATTTAAAAAGAGAAATAAATTTATTTTAACAAATTAGAGATATTTGAAAAGTAAGGTTAATACAAACATTTACGTATATGAAACCACACACATTGGTTATAGGTTCCTCATACTCTTAGTTCTAAATTTGTTAGCAGTCAACAGAGAGGGGTATTAATTACAGAATTCATCCTAGGATAAGGCAATTTTCAGGAAAGATAAACAGTATTCTTGTTTTAAAATGTAAGTAAAGTTCTTCCTATGATTTTCATAAAAGAAATATTGCATAATGTAATGCATAAAGGCTTCCACAACAACTTTATTTTTTTAAAGATTTATTTATGCATACAAGAACTGGGGTACAGGCCATAGGTGCTGGGGTGGGGGAGGTAGTGTTTGTGAGAGGATTCACCAGAGACAGAGTGGGCAACAGAACAGGCAGATTGGCTGAAATACACTGCTGAGGGGAGCAGAAGGAGAGCCAGAAGAGGTCTGCTGAGCCCACAACAACTTTAATATGCCTTCTGTGATAGTGCCTTCCATATAGGCAGTACAAAGTACAGCAATTCAAGTAAAAGCGGTTGTGTAGAGAAACTTACATTTTCCTATGGACAAAACACTACCTGTGATTGTTTTCTGAAAGCATTTCATAAGACCTTTCTCATTGAGTTTCTTTTCTGATATTAGTTCTAAAACTTTTAGAGTTTCAAAGTTTCTAAATCCAGAAAAGTTATGACCAAATTAGAGAAAGGAGAATTAGGGCCTGATAAAGCTAAATAAATAAATAAACAATGAGAACTCAAAAAGAAAAGATTTTGATAGTAGTCTCTCATGATACCATCAAGGGGACAAACTCAATTGAAGAAGAGTGATAAGAAGGTGAAGTTATTTGGCCAGAGTAAGGGCATTCATATCCCATTGTTTCCAAACAGAATTCAGAAAATGAAGACTAAGAGTCAGAGTCTACTTCTTCCATTTCTTTAAGCGCAGGGTTCCCCACAGGCCACTATGCAAATGACCAATTAAAGTAGGTCACTTTGCCTAAGTAGGAACTAGTAGAAATCAATATTATTTAAATTGTTCTTTGGGTAAATATCTCATCACATTGATTTATACAAGTTTTCTTTCCCCTACTCTCATGTTTATACATGAAACCCAACACCTACTGTTCTTAAGCATTTTTCTCATTTATCTAATACCTGCGCTCTTTTGTCTGATTGTTACTATTTTTGCTACCATATCAGACAATCTGAACTAAAACTATCGATGAGAGTAAAGAATAGTTTAATAGGGCCTTCCTAGTGGCACAGCGATTGAGTTCTGGGCTGTTCTATCCCCAGCCACCAGTGAGGGTCCCACATGGAGGCAGACCTCTCCTGCCACCCGCTGCTCCCCTCAGCAGTGTATTTCGTCAGTCTGCCTATTCTGTTCCCTGCTCTGACTCTGGTGAATTCTCTCACCCTCCAGCGCTTCTAACTGTACCCAGTGCTTGTATAAATTAAAAAAAAAATAGTTTAATTTTTGTTAGGACATCTTGCATCATTGTAACTGAATTATTGAAATAAAAGATAAAAATAATATCAAAATATCAAATATAAGTATCAGCTTCTATCAAGATAGTGGAAACAACAGTATGAGTTCTTTAAAAGAATCTCTCAGTCCATTGCTTTCATTTTTCTCATAGGAAGATATTGTGACAATGTTTGTTTTCCACTGTTAAAGTACTTGGAAAATATAGACATCAATACACAACAGACACTTAACAAAAAACATCAACATGTACATCTTCTTCTGTTAAAACATTGTTCCTTTCAGAACAATCTACATAAGGTCCACTCAAGCATTTTATGTGTTTCTGTAGAATTTCCCAAGGTAATAAAATTATAATGGTTGACAAATCAGGTCAACTCTCTCAAAGCCCTAACTTTATAGAAAAGTTTTAGCAAATAGTGTTTTATTAGCAGGCAAACAAATTTTCATATAAACATTTTTTTAAGTCCTAAAGGCATGTAAGGGGGCATTTTCAGTTTTGTGATTTTGAACTGTTGTGAATGGAAGACACATGAAGTTCAATGTCTTGTATAAAAACTACTCCATAGCAGCCTCACAAGTAAAAACCTAGCTTTCTGATCCCCAATGTCTTAAAAATGTAGTTTAAATTGTTACATTTATGTACTGATTGCTGGCTTTTAAAAAATGATTGCTAAACAAAGTCAAATGCAATATAAAATGCAAGTAATGGAAACAATCATACACACTTCTCTTCTTTGAGAGTGTTTTGTTCTACATAACAAAACCTTTCAAATAGCTACTAAGTAAAAGAATAGAGCAATATATGAACATTTGGATGGAGAGGTTATTATGATAAAGATGGTATTTTTTCCTGAATTTAAGATTTCTAGATATCCTGTAAGAAACTTTCAAAAAGCGAATTTATAACTTAGAAAAAATGACTAATCAATGAATTTTTAGAATTTTACAAGAGAAGAATGGTCTTGTTGAATATTAAAGTAAGTGATCAAAATATTCTAAAAGCGATCTAATTTTGGTGAACAAATAGAAGGATAGCCTGGATGAGCAATAGACCAGAATACATGGCTTAAACCTACTACACAGTAATTATTAGAATACTTTTTACTTACAAAGACATACTGTTTACTATTCTCCATTCTTTTTTGCAGTCCTCTTAGGTCTTTCTTAAGGGTGAATTTGTTCTTATTCCTTTAGTATGTGCTGTGGACAATTTTTTTTTTTTGGTATAAGAATCTACATTTTGAGTATTTTTTTTAAGATTTATTTATTTATGCATACAAGAGCTGGGGTACAGGCCAGAGATGTGGGGGGTGAGAGGATTCACCAAAGACAGAGTGAGGAACAGAACAGGCAGATTGACTGAAATACACTGCTGAAGGGAGTAGCTGGCGAGTCAGGAGAGGCTTTGCCTCTGTGGGTTAACCCACAGGCTTCTCCATGTGGGTTAATCTCTGGCCAGCTGGAGAACTCGTGCTGCAGAGGCTGCAGATTGCTTCATAGTGTGGTGCTTAACCCCTTGCACCACCAGGGAGACCCTACATTTTGAGTATTAACCTGATAATAAACTACTAGAAGTGGTATAAACATATTTGAGGTTTATAGCATCTATTGTTAAACAATATTCTAAATATCATAATTTCTAGTTCCTTTTTTCTGTATGAGTTTCTATTTCATAGTCTTTATCTTGATTTTAATATACCAATAGGAGAGAACAAATATTGTCTTATCAATTTGCATTTTTGTTGTTATAATGTTCTCATATGATTGGTCACAACCTGTATTTTTCTTACATGAACTGTTTCCTAGTTCCATGGTAATGCTCAGATATAGCCCTAAAGAAGGATTGAAAACCAATGTAGTGTGGAGCTCCAGGGGAATCTTGTTCCTTTCATTCTAACTAAGTGGCAGTCTTGCTGAACAAATACCCAGAGTAGACAGGGCACCAGGGCTTGTGCCATGTGATCCATTCCTAGTAGAGCAGAGTGGAGGAATTTGTTTCAGCTGGAGCAGGTTTAAGACATGCTATTTTTAGAGAAAACATGAACCCCATTATTTAGATTGTTTCAGTGACACTGAAGTTGAAATAGGTTGTTTTCATATGAATACTCTTTTTTTTTTCCACATCTAGAGATATGTTGAAAGTGCTAAGATACTAAGTGCTAAGATATTAAGTGCTAAGATACTAAGTGCTAAGTGCTAAGATACCTCTAAGCTCTAGCTTAGAGGGTCACTAAAGGTTTTAGAAATACAGTGACTTATATATTAACTCAAAGAAGTTTAAAAAACATAAGATATTCTATTAAAAAAGGTATAAGAACTTTGCAAGACAGATGAATATTTAAGGTAGGTAGAGGGATGATTCGGTGTGAAAACATTTTTGGTTTTTACATTATATATGCCTACTCAGGCAGAAACACAGATCCATATAGCCTGAGCTCTCCAGGGTGTTCTGAATGGCTCCTGGGCAGTCATACCAAAATAACAGGGACCAAAAGACTTACTGCCATTCTCTTTTATGAGAAAGGACAAAGGTAGAAATAAATCAAGCGAAACTTAATTAAGAATGTGTGGCTAATGCATACTCCAAATCAACATGAAATACAATTTTGTAAAAGAAGAGAGCAAATAAAGAAATCTTTCTTTCTGAATTTGACTAAATAATTACGAACTTATTTTGAAAAGAAACAGCAGGGAACTGGCTTTGCCTTTCTTAGTTTTAGCAGGAGATAAACACTTCCATTTTCCTGGGATGAAAGGCACATTCTTCATACACATTATCATATTTTTCACATTTAATATTAACTCTTTTATTGACCAAAGCTACACTTGAAGCCATCAGTAAATCCATTTAAAAATGCTTTTATCAAATTAGAACCAAAGCATATTCCTCTATGAACAAAGGTAAAGGCTTCTTTTATGACTCAGATATAACTTTGGTCTGTTGATTTCCCCTAACTACAATCAATACATCATGCCTGAGTACAGTCCATTTAAACAGCATTACAGCTCTTTCATTTAAATTCATCCTGCTAAGAAACAATATTATAAATAAGAGTATTAAAATGCTGTAAGATACAAAAATGTCAAACATTCTTCATATCAAATTGGACTACAAAAATGAATTTTTAAAATTAAAAAGTTAAGAACATTAAAAAATTTGATCATTTTTAATACCATAGATCAATTCCAGGAACATGAAGCTTAAAGAAGTTACTGATTGTAAATAATATTACTAATACAATTATATAATTTTTTCAAATATTTATGGTACACAAAATATATTTAAAAATTAGCTTTTCCACTATTACTATGACATAAATATTTTATACTCTTATGCAGATTTCAGAGGTATATATGTGTAAAGTTTGGGTATGGATTTTTTCAATAATTATGAAAGGTATTCCCATAGCAATATTATCAAGGACTCCATAAAATAAATAAAAAATAACATTATAAGATGTCATCTTTTAGGAATTTGTAAAGCAGTTGCCATTTTGAGTCAGCTGCTGGGCCCTAAAATTATAGATGTCTTCTTATACAGTAAAAATTTCATTAATTTTTACCTATGTTAAATAGTCAATAACTTCATTAAAGTATCTGGCTATTTAAATAAAGTAGCTTAGTGCCAAATCACCCTGTTCTTTAAGACGCTTTGTAATGAAATAATTGTACTTCCAATATATTTGTTTTTGTAAAGTCAATCCTTCCACTCAGCTTGTTTTGTTTAAATATGATGTCAATTAGTATTATTTGTTATATTGTACCTATAATCCATACATGAGTTCTATAGGGAGTATTTCTAAGATTACATGAACCATAACCTTACTTCAACTCTGTAAAAGCTTGAAATTCTGGTTTCTTATTAAAGAGAAGTGTGTGTGTGTGTGTGTGTGTGTGTGTGTATTTCTATGTATATGTGTGTGTGTGCAATGTAATTTTCTCATTTATTTTGTTGGTTCATACGGATTTGGAATAGTCCTTCATTTCATTAGCATTATGACAACCCTTTCACATAAACTACAGATTCTAAAACATATGGGTATGTTTTCCCACTTGCTAAATTTAATGCACGACAGAGAAGAAAGACATCATCAACATCAATGATTAAAAACAAATTTCACTGCAATAAATTTCTTAGTATTATTCCTAAAGAAAGAACAAAGGAATCTGTTTCACTCTCTCATTCTCCCTGCTTGGTTGGGGTTCTATTTCATATACTACTTCCCTAGCAGAACACTTAAATCTAACAGAATGAAACATTTATTTTCCCTTACCATTTATTTCATGATCAGCTACCATTCACAAAGATACTACAATAACTTGCTCAATTATTTGCAATTCCCCCAAAACATCTCAAGTTCTTTCATACTTTTGTGCATTTGTAACTATAATTTTAGGCTAAAATATAATGACCTTAAAATTTTTCATTATTCTTTGAATTAA
Organism: Talpa occidentalis; assembly: GCF_014898055.3. NCBI lineage: Eukaryota > Metazoa > Chordata > Mammalia > Eulipotyphla > Talpidae > Talpa > Talpa occidentalis. The sequence continues at coordinate 91,568,261 of NW_026555331.1, forward strand.
AACATAAGTCATCTCCTTTATAAAGCCTCCAGGACCCTCTAAGATAGAGAGTAAACTCTATCCACTCTTCCCCTTAATACCAAGAACATATCTCTAGAATTTATTGCATTGTGCTAAAATGATTTGATTACACATTTTCCCTTTTCCTACTAGATAGTGGGTTCTTGATGGGCAGACTATCATTATTTATAAAAATATGACCAGCAGATGAATGAACACTGACACAGAACAGGCCTGATAAAAGTTTTAGAATGAATGAATGAAGCTATTTAGTAGACTCTTGGAAATCAAACCAGTGATCGAACTAGTCAAATTTTGCTTATGAGATCAGAATTTCTCTGATGGAATACATACAATAGCCATCCCCTGGGGTGTATGTTCTAGAAAAGCCTAGGCTTTCTGCTTAAACTTCTTATTTAAATTCTGATATAGGTCTGAGTAAAAGTTGACACTTTGAAATCTTTTTTTTTTTTTAATATATATATTTATTTATTTATTCATACAAGCACTGGGTACAGTCAGAAGCGCGGGAGGGTGAGAGAATTCACCAGAGCCAGAGCGGGGAGCAGAGCAGGCAGAAGGACTGAAGTACACTGCTGAGGGGAGCAGCGGGCGGCAGGAGAGGTCTGCGCGCCATGTGGGACCCTCCTCCGGTGGCCGGGGAGCATCCAGGTATCGAACCGGCGCCGTGGAGGCTGCGGGCAGCTTCTCAACCCAGCGCTCAACCGCTGCGCCACCAGGGAGGCCCGACACTTTGAAATCTTAATAAAAAATACCAGGCAGACATTTTGTGAGACCGTAATTTCTATCCTGATCTCAGCAATGATTTCCCACATGGAATATTCTAATGTAAAAGGATGAAAGAAAAAGGAGGAGGAGGGAGGCTTTTGGAACTAAAGTGGCAAAACACAAACTGAACCAAACCACTATTTCCTTGAGGCACTTTTAGACACTCCACTTTTAGACACTTCTGTTGGCCTGATTCTGTTTTGCTAAGGACAAGTGACATTTTCCTAATCTATCATCAAATACTCTACAGAGACAGAATAGGATCCTCAAAGACTCTTCTTTCAAGCAGATTCTCACACTGTATTCTAACTACTAAGAATTCCACAGATAGTAACTTATTTAGGAAAGTCATAATAGACCCTTTTAAATAGAATCTAGGGGTTTTGCAGATGTTTTTATAGATTACAATTTTCAGGGAAATGGAGACTGGATAATTTGAGTACAACCTGGAGTATAACTCCAAATAGCCACTCAATTCAAAGCAGCAATTTTCTTTGTAGTCTCAGTATCAATCAATTACATCTCTTTTGGTATACAATAATGAAGCAACATAAGTGGTTTAAACAATGGCTTTAGAAAGGATTAAAAGTGGTTTCAGGTAAGGTTAGATCCAATGACTCAAATGATACCAACAAACATCTCCATCTCTTTTCTCTCTACTTTTTCTATTACCAATGTTTTGCAGTAACTCTGGACAGCTACAATGTCACTTTTAATTACTTTTGCACAGTTCCTGGATATATTTCCTTGCTAGTCCAAATTGGGCCATATTGTCATCCTCCAAGCAATCACTGTGGTCAGGTAGAATGGATACACTGGTTGCTTTGGCTGAAAGGTGGGCTTAATCTCAGAAAGCCTTATGAATAGAATTAGTGGGTGAATGAATTCCTCTAATATAAATCATAGGCACAGCTGAGAGAGAAGAAAATTAATGAATTTTTGAGAGACAAGCAACATGTGAATAATTCGTCTCTTACATTTTCATATCAACTGAGTAATTTCTTTTGATCAAGATTTAAGATTTTAAAATATAAGATCAAGGATTAAAATTTCCTACTAATTATCTTAAATTCTGTACTCTATACTCTACTTTAGCCTATTGGAAAGACTGAAAGCAAAAAAAAAAAGTACTGTATTAATCTTGTGGCTTTTTATGCCACATTCCGATTCAACAATGGTATCCCTGAGACAAGAAACCTTAAGCTGAGAATCACAACTAAGCCACATCTCCTCTTTTACATCCTAATGTGGATATTCTTGTGAGTTTTTGTGGAAGATATATTATTTCTCAGCTTCCACTGCTAAGTACCAGCAGTCTTGAAGTTAAAAAGATTTCGATTCTTATCGTATTTAATTGTCATTCCACAACAATATTCCCTGATTTTACTTAAGTCATGTTAAGTCCAATTCCTGGCCATAGTCAGTAACCTGCTATCTTTCCAAGGAAAGAAAAAAAAAATTAGTTTTCTAGGTGTGATACATTTAGTGCAATTCTTACATGATACAACTAAAAAACTGCACAATTTGTAATTTAGCTAAAGCTAATAGTAATATGTTACAACAATTAATTTTCATATATTTGGTAAACCAAATAATTTTAGCTATCCTCAGAAGATACTATTAGCTCAATATGAGTTTGAATCAGTAACAGTGTTTCAAGAGGAAAAAATAAATGTCAATTCAGAGATCGGTTTCCTTGTATAATGGATGAAAGGATTTTCTATGATGGTTTCATTATTTTATACTTACTGTTTTCTAATAGTTAATAGAGTGATCTGTGTGCTCAGTTAACTTTTTTACTATTCAACTCATCTCCAAAAAATGATAAAAATAACAAATACTTAAACAATATTTCTTATGTGTGAGGCACAATTCTTAGCACTTAACATACATTAACTCATTTATACTCCACAACAATATTATGAGTAGGCAATTGTATTACTCTTATTTTACGATGAGAAAATTTAGTCACCAAGGATTTAAATAACTTGCCAAAAAATTGGCAAAATTAGCATATGAACCTATATTCAGTGCTTCAATGAATGGGTTCCAGAAAACTGAATCTGAACAAAAAACATTCTAATGATAAAATGCTATAAGAGGAATTCTTTAGATTATAGGTTTTTATGAACATTGTGTTTACTTTTTTCTTTATGCAAATACATTGGCTGTTTTGCTGTGGTGTGCTGGGACTTGAGAGTAATGGAATTTGAAGACATATTGAGATGGTAATAGAGTATGGAATTTGGTGTTATGCTTTACTGAACATCTAGTAGGCAAAGTTTGAATTTTCAGTGAGAACAATAATAAAAGTTTACTTAAGAAGAAATTGAGAGTCATTTCCTGAAAAGGTGTGGTATTTGGGGATAAAAGAAAGCAAGAAATTAGTAATGACTCAGAGATTTACTGACAATACTGTGGGGAGCACAGTGCTAGGAAATAGGTATAAAACCATGTAAGACATGATTTCTAAGCTATAGTAACCAACAGTGTAGAGGGGTTGGTGTGTAATAGTAAAATACAAATAATAAACTGCAAGATGTACATTGGTGTAGTAAATGGAAGGACAGAAAAGGTGATGGCAAAAAGGGCAGCATGAGACCAGGGAGACAATCTGTGATTCCCAAGTGGCTTTAAACTTGTACAGAGGAAGCAGGAATCAAGCATGAAATTTTTAAGCAGCTAAATGGCATGAGCAATAGAAAATTTATGGTGGGAGACATGTAATGCCAGAATAAGGAAAACCAGGACACCAACATGTCTACTCATTACTTTAGTTCTTCCCAGATAGTTAGATTCTTTTAAGTTAGCACCTCCCGTTTCCAATGTTGCAATTCTTATCTAAGCCTCACCACCATATCTCACTTTAATTACTGAGATAGCCTCTCAATTGCTTCCTCTTCACATCCCTAACGTTCAATTTCAAACCCTCAAATTCCTATATGAGTTAGTGAAGTCAAGGTTCCTGAATGGTTTCACCCTTCCATGACAACTCTATCCTCATCCCTGATTATCCTGCCCTCAATTCACTTTTTCAACCACAGTGACCGCCTGTTGTTCCTCAGATATTCAACAGTTACTAACTCAGTATCACACATAGTTGTGCTTCAGCCTAGAATATTATCTTTCCAGATTCAAATGGACTTACTTTCGCATATCCTTTAGGTCTCATCTGATTGTGGTGCTATAAACTAGGTCTGGAAAACTGGAGGAGAAACCAACTTTGGAGGAAATATGATTAGACTGACTTTGATACATACTGATTTTGAAATGCCAGAAGTATCAACTGAAGCTTCCAGGCGAGCTATATAGCAGAAGATTCAAGGGAATTTTAGCATTTAAGGGAGCAGCAGACAAGAAATACAACACATAGGCAATAGAGGAAATAGCTTGTGATAGGTTAAACATGTCTACAAATTCTGATGACTACCTCCCATTAAGGGTATAATCACATGCAATATCCCTTAAATCTAGCTAACTTCATGACTTGCTATGACCCAAAGAAAGTGGTAGAATTTATAATTTCTCCAAAACTGGAATATTAAGAAACCTTATATTAGCTTTGTCCACTTGTAACATTGCCCTGAGAACACCTTGAAAATAAGCCAGTCTAGTCTATTGCACTGTGAGAACACACAGAGAAAAAACGAGGCAATTTCATTAATATTATGAAGTCAACTTGGACATCCTAGCCAGGCCTGCCCTAGGATGAATGCAGTCATCCTAGGAAGTCATCCAGAGGAAATGCCCAGACACCTAGAAGAACTGGAAGATTTTTAAAGACAATCATTATTTATGGTGGCATGTTATGAAGCAAACATAGCTGCTACAGAGCTCAGTACGTAGAAATGGGATGCTGGTTTAACAGAAACCTAAAACAAAAAGCAGTGATTTTGAGATTCGGGGTACATAAAGGATGAAAAGCAGGTGAGATTATTTTTGTGGCATTTAGATACAGAGTCTCATGCTTTACAATGTTGGAAAAACCAGTGAAACTATTGTTTGTAGAAACTTGTAATATAGAAAATATATCTAAAGAATCTATGAATCCAGAAAAGTATATATTCAAGAAAAACTGTTAAAAGTGAAATTTTAATATTTTCTCTTGAGGAAGAAAAATAAATTAAAGAAGGAATGTTTCCATGTCTAATTGGAATTTAGATGACGTCAAAATGTGCTGCAATGGCAAAACTGATTCTCATCTCTTTTTCTCTGACAAAAGATATTCAGAGTAATAAATGACCTAAAGAAAAAATCAATTAAGGATTGTAGCTAATAGTTCTTTAACAATACTTTAGAAAGATTTGATGTCTAGAAAATTTTCAGTAGATAAAAGGACTTCTAAGAATCTTAAAGGCATTTCCTACAATGTATGACCTAAAATAAAAAGACTTGTTTCAAAAAAATTTCTGGATATGGCTTTTGTTATACACAGTGACTTCCAATAAGATTCATAAGAAACACCAAGCATTTTAAGAACAGCGTATTGATAAAAATAGTAGCAGTTTGGTCTTAGAGAAATTGAAACAAGTCAAAATGAAAAGACTTTGGGCTCTCTAGCTTCTATGGGCTGAAGGCAGACTAAGAAAACTCAGTTACAAATATGAGCCATTTCTTACAGAAAAGTAATTTAGGAACTGAGAATGATAAGCACAGAGCCAAGTCTATTTGGCGGACTAGGAAACAATTCCCGAAGAATGAAACTAGCTCAGATCAAGGAATTTTTCCCTATCTCTGTTTAGGGGGAGCAGGATGAATTTCAGAATTTATTTAAACCAGAGACTTTTTTTTCTTATTTTTGAATGAAGAGTCTATTCTGATTTTCCAGCCCAACTCACATCATTTTAAGTGTGAGGAGAATTAAGATGGAAAGCATCTTATTTTGTTAGTTCACAGGCTTCTGATTCAAAACTCATCAAAGCCCTATTTGCTGTACCTACTAAGTCTAATCTATATTTCAACCATGAGAGTGAACTTCAAGTGCTATCACTGCATAAGAATTTGGTGGTCTTGGAAGAGAAGAGAGTATATTTTGCTTATAGAAGGAGTGAAGACATTTGTGATGAGTTAATAGAACTGTACTGAATTTAATTCTTTGTCATATTCCTTTATAATCTTTGCCATCAAAGAAGTAAAGACTATTTCTATATTCATTAAATCTGAGTTGTCATTGTGACTTACTCTAACTAATAAAATGTGGCAGAACTGATATTGCGTAATTCAATAGGCCTATTGAACCAGCTTCTGGATTTGTCTTTAAAGTACAAAGCACAACAAAGCAAAAACAGACAATTATAAATCAGAGACATACTGCAGTGGAAGAGGTGGGAGAGGGATCAGAGGGAGGGAGGGAGGAGCACAGGGGACTGAGGTGATGGTGCACAGGAGCATTGGTGAAGGAAACCCTATGGGGATTACACCTGAGGGGGTGGTGAGAAGCAAATATTGTTTAAAAATGAACAATGAATTAAAAAAATAAATGAATTAAAAAATAAAAAAAAATACTGCCCTAAAATCATCATACAGAGAAATCGGTTCATCTTATTGGAAGATGAGAGCTCATATGAAGATATACCAATGCACCACATCAGACAGCACCAAATGCAAGATAAGTGAGGGAGGCCATCTTGGATCTTCTAGTCACAGTCAAAACAAGGCAACCCAGGTGAAATCTGAACCGAAACTTCCCAGAATGATGAGAAATCCTAATTACTTTTCCTGTCAAGCAGTGAGTTTTGAGGTGGTTTGTTACTCAGTAATAGCTAAGTGATATATGGCCTGCAGGGAATGAGAATAAAACATACTAATGAAGTCATGGGAAGACAAAGTCTGACAGAGTATATAAGAAATAAGCAGGACCAAATAAACAAACATGTAGTCTGATAATGTACAGAATAAGATTAATTTATTAGGCTTAATAATTATACTCATGCCTACTCTTATTGAAAGTATGCTTTATATCCATAATGACTTTTATGACCCAGCTATGAGAAAAATGACTGCCCTGGGTTGTATTAAGGCACTTCACCACCTATGATAAAAGTAAAAGATGGTTTTTTTCTTATATTTGCCATTTGAAGTGATAGCTACACTTTGTGGGAAATTTATAGCACAATCTAATTAAATGGTAAGTAAACTACTGTTTACTTAATGTTAAATTAATCTGACTTTCAAAAAGAAGATTCTTTATAAAACCCCACTCTTTATTATGACACTGCTACTCAAAAGGATACTGGTTCAACCCTGATGATTTTTTGAAAAACAGAAACATTTTTATTAACAATATATTTAAATATATTGTCACACACACATGCCCTAGACCAGATAAAAGAAAGATCAGGAATCATCATATCTGATGCCTAGAATTTTTAGGCCAATTAGTGGTTACTACAAACCAATACTAAGGAATAATAACCAATTGCCTTAACTTTCTAAAAGGCTATAATGATTTTCAACTTCACAACAAATTAAAGAGAGAATCTCAGCCTAATTATAGGAAACAAATTCTTACCAACATTGTTAGAGGATACTAATTGTAAAATAAGGGACCTTAGATTTAAGCATAATATCCAACCTAATTAAATTCCAAACACATTAAAAGGCATGGCATTCTACAGGAAGGAAATGTCTCAGTTGATTTATTGCTTAAATTATGGAAAAACAATTTTGTTATAAAATGCATTATTGCATTTAAAAGATCAGTTTTTCCAAGCAATGACTGTATAATTCATGTAAGCAGTAGATTCCAGTTTCAGAGAGTAATTATGCTTGGAAATTCTGTTCTCATCTAAGCTTGTTGACATTTCAATTGTTCTGAACCCCAAGAGTTTGAATAGTTGAACTTCACCAAAGTTTCAGAAGCAAATTTTATTAAGGTTGGTTTCTCTTACACAAATTTTATTTAAGTCTTCATCACTTTAACTCTGTGTTATGATCTTGTCCATCACTGGAAACAATTATGACAAAATATGGCATGACAAGTATCCCCCTGATGTAATGGAAAAATATTTTTAAATGTGCTGTTTAAGTACTTAGAAAGATATCCTAATAGTTTCAATCATTAAACAATATCAATGTCTGTTGCTTAGTGGCCAAATTTTCTAGACTTCTTAAGTTCCATTTTTCCATTAAATTTCAAATAGAAATATTTCACTTCCACTGGGGAATTTAAATTTACCCTCTTCTTTGGTAATATTTTATTGAAGTAACATTGCATTATAATATTATATGAGTTTCAGTTGTTCATAATTATAAAACAACTTTTGTATATGCAATATTAAATTTACTACTAAACGTCCAATTATGTACTTCACCATATAGTTGAACCCTTTTACCTTATTTACATCTTTTCCCCTTCTGGTAGCCACTAATTTAGTCCTAGAGTATAAAATTTAATTTTATCTAGTTCATTCATTCATTTCTTTATGTACCATATATGAATGAAATCAGTGTTTGTTTTTGTCTAACTTATTTCACTGAGCATTATACCCTATAGGCCCATTCATGCTGTTGCAAATGGCAGGATTTCATCTTTTTTAAGATAAATGAATAGTATTCCACTGTAAAAATATACCACATCTTATTTTTTCCTTAATAATCTGTTAATAGACACTTCGGCTGTTTCTATAACTTGGTTATAGTAAATAAAGTGGCAATGAGCAAGGGGGTGGAAATATCCTCAAATTTTGTTTTTCTATTCTTTGTATAAATACCTAAAAATGGGAAAGCTGGATTGTATGGGATTATTCTCTTAAGGAAGTGGTATAAAATCATTGCAGAGAAAATAAAATAAAACCCCTATTACAATCCATGAAAACTAAAGAGACAGAAAAACATACCACAAATGTTGGAGCAAAAAAACCTTAAAAGAAGCCTCAATATAGCTAACAGAATTGTGGAATATGCTTAAAGAGGAGTTTAAAGAAACAGTTATAGCCATGCTTGCTAAAATAAGAAAAACAATGAATGAAGTATGTGGACTTCTAGTGAGTCCGAACCTGGGACACGACAGGGAGGGAAATCAGACATGGGGGACTGTCATGTCCAGCATGCAGTAAATTTTTATTGTCTTAGTGCTCATTATATACTATTTTAATTGCAGCAGGTGTAACATTAAAGCATACCATATAATGATAACATGCATGAGTGATTAATTTATTTTTTTACTATTATTTATTTACTTCAGACAGTAGGGTACAAGGTGGTTAGTTCTCACACACATAATCTTATCACCCCCTTGCCAGAGCCTGGGAAATTTGTTTATTATTTTTGTTATTCTCAAACTGTGGAGATGTATGCAGGTCACTTCCAGGCTCTTAACACCAAGTCCTGTCACCCAGAGGTTTTTCTCCGAGATGCATGTGTTTTCACATGTCTTAAAGACTTGGGTCAATGCCCTTTTGCTCACTGCGCAGGGTCTTTCCATTTTGTTATTCTCAGACTGTGGCGATGTAGAAGCCTGACTCTATGCAGGTCACTTTTCAGGCTGTCAACACCAAGTCCTGTCACTCAGAGTTTTTCCTCCGAGACACATGTGTTTTCACATGCCTTAGGGACTCGGGTCAAGGCCCTTCTGCTCACTACGTGGCGTGGCCACCTCCAACAGAAGTAAAATAAGAACACAATAAAGATCAAGAAAATATGAGAATGTTACAGCTAGAACTAATGTATTAAAAAAATAGTATAACTCATGACTCAACAAAAACAAAATATACAATCCAGTCAAGAAATGGGCAGAAGAACTTAAAAGATATTTCTCCAAAGAGGAAATGCAAATGGCCAACAGGCATATGAAAAAATGTTCAACATCCCTTATAATCAGGGAAATGCAAATTAAAACCACATTGGCATACCGCCTTACACCAGTAAGAATGGCACATATCACAAAATCAACAATAAATGTTGGCGAGGATGTGGTGAAAAGGGAACTCTCCTGCATTGCTGGTGGGAGTGCAAACTGGTCCAACCACTATGGAAAGCTGTCTGGAACTACCATATGACTCGGCAAGCAGCACTATCTATAATAGGTAAAACCTGGAAGCAACCCAATAACCAAAGATAGATGACTGGATCAAGAAGATGTGGTCTATATAAACAATGGATTATTATTCAGCAATCAAAAAAGATAAACTCATGCCATTCATAGCAATGTGAATTGAACTAGAAGGAATTATGCTCAGTGAAATAAGTCAGAAGGAAAAAGGAAAAATATCGGATGATTTTGCTTATAGCAGGAATATAGAGGAACCCAATAAGACATTAGTGTAAAAAAATAGCAGTATAAAACAAAACAAAGCAAAAAGAGACAATTATAAATTAGAGACATCCTGCAGGGGAGGAGGAGGGAGAGGGATCAGAGGGAGGGAGGAAGGAGCACAGGGGACTGAGGTGATAGTGCATGGGTGCCTTGGGGAAGGAAACTCTATGGGGACTACACCTGGGGAAGCAAATATTGTTTAAAAATGAACAATGATGTAAAAAAATAAAAAAATTGATATAAAAATAGTATAACTAAATTACAAAGTACAATAGAAGTCTTCAATAGTGTACAACTGCAAGTAATGGAGATAATTAGTGAACATCAAAGGGGTGTGAGAGAGAACACACAAAAGAAATAACAAAAGGAAAAAAGAACTAAAATAATGTAAGAGCCTTTTGGGATAACCTAAGGAAAAATAACATCCATACCATGGGGGTATCAGATAGAGAAGAGAAAGAAAAAAACATAGAAAATTAAAGAAATTATAGCAGAAAAATCATCTCAACCTGAAAAATGAACCAGATAGCCTGATCTAAGAGTCAAAAAGAATTTCAAAGAAAATAATACCAGATAAACACACTTGAAGACACATAACAAGACTGTTTAATGTGAATGACAAGGACAGAATTGCAGAACCACTGAGAGAAAAAAGGGTAACCTACAAGGGAATAGCAGTTAGACTGCCTGAAGAGTTTTCAATAGAAATCTTCTGGTAAAAAGGAAATGGCAGGAGATTTTTAAAGTACTCAAAGACAAACATTTCCAGCTTAAAATACTTTACCCTGCAAAATTACCATTCATGAAAGATGAGTAAGGAGTTTTACTGAAAAATAAAAATTAGAACAATTTATCAAGAAGCTGGACATAGAAGTACTAATAAGGCTATTATAAAGCAACATAAAGTACAAATACTGAGATAACAACATCTAAATTACATCTAAATTATTTAATGTCAAGTAGGAGGAGAATAAAATTATGGTTCATCAGCAGTTTGAACTTTCATAGAAAACAATCAATAGAAGTACACATAAGGAAATTAAAATGGAACCTAAACAAAGCATGAAAGGAAGACATAAAAAAGACAAAAACAGTAACAAAATGTCAATAAACACTTATGTCTCAATAATCACCTTACATGTAAATGGATTGAATTCACCAGAAGGTATAGAGTGACTGAGTGGATTTCAAAAGTTCATTGGGGCCTCCCCTGGTGGCGCAGCAGTTAAGTGCTGGGCTGCGAAGCTGCCCGCAGCCTCTTCAGCGCCAGTTCGATCCCCGGCCGCCAACGAGGGTCCCACATGGCACGCAGACCTCTCCTGCCGCGCCCGCTGCTCCCCTCAGCAGTGTACAAGTTCAACATTTGCAGTATATAGGGAACCCATCTTACCAACAAAGATAAACACAAGCAGAGTTAAAGGCTGTAAAACAATCCCACAAGCAAAGAACAATATTTAAAAAAGAGAGAAAGATAGCTATCCTTATAACAAATAAGGTATACTTCCATTGAAAACAAGGAAATTACAGACATGGATATTAAATTTTGATTAAGGACCTAATATAAGAGCAAAAAAAACCTATTATAAATATGTATATGAACCAATAATGGAGAAGTAAGTTACATCATAAAGTGATGATTAATAGAATTAAAGAGATGTATTGAAAACAAAGCAAGAAAACTTGGGGATTTTAATACTCCATTTACAACTATGTGCACATCAACAAGACAGAGAATAAATAAGGAAATAATAATAAGCTAGACCACATATGGCTTAACAGACATCTATAAAGCAGTCTACCCTAAAACTGCTGATATACATTTTTTCAAGTACACGTGGAACATTTGTAAGAATAGATATGTTGGTACACAAGGCAGTTGCCAATAAAACTACAAAGACTGAAATTAAACCAAGCAATTTTTCATGTAATGCCATAAAGTTTAAAAATCAACTATGAAAAAGATCAGGAAGATCATAAACACATGACAACAATCTATTGCTTCATAGTTAATGCAATAAAAAGGAAATTAAAGCAAAAATCAAAATATACCTTGAGACTAGTAAAAAGGAGCATACTAGCAGAATTTATGGTCTTAAGAGGGAACATAATTTCAATACAGAACCATGTTAAGAAACAAGCAGAGTCCCAAATAAACAATTTAATACTATACCAAAAACAACTTGCAAATGAGGAACAAACAAGATCTAAGTCAGTAGGAGGAAGGAAATAATAAACAAAACAGTAGAAATAAATGAAATCAGCATCAAAAGGATCAGTGAAACTAAGAATTGGTACTTTCAGAACACAACCGAACTTGATAAACCTCCAGCTAGGCTAAAAATGAAGAGAGAAAATTAGAATAGAATGAGAAATCAAATAATTATGTTAGAAATACACATCATCATAAGAGATAACTATGAACAACTACATGCCAATAAATTCACTAACCTTGAAGAAATAGACAATTTTTAGAACATAAACTTCCATGACTAAAACATGAAGACACAGAAGAGTTGCATTAATTCATCACAATCATGAAAACTGAAATAGCATGAAAAACTTTTCCAATAACAAAAGCCCAAGATCAGCTGGCATTAGAGTGAAGTCTATCCAATCTTTAAAAAAAAAAAATAACTTGTGTCCATCTCGGTCAGTTATTTCTAAAAAAAAATGAGATTAGGAAATGCTCCCTAATACATTATCCGATACCTCATTACTCCAGTATCAAAATCAGATAAAGATAATACAAGAAAACTATAGACCAATATCCCTGATGAATACTGATGAGAAAATTTTCAACAAAATACTAGCAAGTCAAATTGAATACATATTACCAGGAATATACATCATGATCACCACCCTGTTCTCTTTAAGATAAGGAAGAAGACAAGGATAATCACTGTCTTCTTCACTTCTGTTTATTTTAGTATTAGAGGTCTGAGCTAGAGCAGTCAGACAACAAAAGGAAATAAAAGGAATTCAAGCTGGAAAAGAAAAAGTGAGACTATTGTTATTTTTAGATGGTAGAAGACTCCACCAAAATGCTATTAGAGACAATCAATGAATATAGCAAAATGGTAGAAATCTGTGGCACTTCTATATAAAAGTCTGTTGCATTTTTATATAAAAATAATAAATGAGAAGAAAAATAAAGAAAATAATTCCATTATCAATCATTTCAAAAATAATAAAATACCTAGGAATTAACCAAGGAGGTGAAGACTTGTACAATGAAAACTAAGAGACATTATTAAAGGTTCTAGATCATGGCATAATGAATGTAAAGGTATTCCAAGGTCATGGAAGAAGAGAATCAATATAGTCAAAATGACTATTTTATCAAAAGTGACATACAAACTTTATATAATCCCCATCAAATGTCAATACTATGCTTCAAAGAAAGTGAACAAAAGCTATTAAAATTTATATGGAACCATAAAAGGTCTCAAATAGAAAATACAGCCCTGAAGGAAACAGAGGAGAAACAGAGGCATCACATTACCTGATTTTAAACTATCCCATAAAGCAACATTAATTAAAACAGTAAGATATTGGTATAAAATTACACACATAGATCAACAAAACAATAAAAAATCCAAAAATAAATCCACATCTTTGTCAATATTTAATTTATGATAAAAGATCCATGACCATAGAGTGGAAAGGAGAGTCCCTTTAATAAATAGTGAAAAAATAAATTCCAAATGGATTAGAAACTTAGATATGAGTTAATGAATGTTCTAACTTCATTCTTTAATGTGTTGCTCTCCAGTTTGCAAAAATAAATTCCATATGGATTAGAAACTTAGATATGAGTTAATGAATGTTCCAACTTCATTCTTTAATGTGTTGCTATCCAGTTTGCAAAAATAAATTCCATATGGATTAGAAACTCTTAAATGTAAGTTTCTAATAAGATGTGAGGTAATTAGCACACCTCAAATTAAAAAGTTTTTACAGAGGGCCTCCCTGGTGGTGCAAGGGGTTAATACACAACCTATAAAGCTATCCGCAGCCACTGCAGTACGAGGTCGATCCCTCGCCAGGGAGCTACCCACATGGTGCAGCAGACCTCTCCTGTCTTGCCTGCTGCTCCCCTCAGTCTGTCTGCCTGTTCTGTTCCCTACTCTGTCCCTGGTGAATCCTCTAACCCCCCGCTCCTCTGGCCTGTACCCCAGTTCTTGTGTGTGTGTGAAAATAAATAAATCTTTTAAAAAATTTTGTTTAAAAAAATAATGAAAAGTTTTTACACAGTGAGAGAAAATATAAGTAGATTAAAATATCCTACTGAATGGAAGAAATTATTTACACATTATGTAACTAATAAGGGGTTAATAACCAAAGTATATTAAAAACTTATTTATTTGAACAATAAACATGCAACACAATCAACAGGCAATAGATCTGAAGAGAAAAATCACTAAAAAGGGAAAATTGCTTTTAATAAGGGAGATGCAGGTCAAACCCACAATCAGCTATCATCTCAAACCCATGATAATGGCACATATTAAAAAGATCATTAACAGCAAGTGCTGGAGAGGATAAAGAGAAAGACAAATCTCATTAAAATAATGGAGAGAATATGAACTGTTGTAGTTATTTTGGAAAACAATCTGGATTTACCTTTAAAAACAATGAAAAAGGAAATACTGTATGGACCCAGCAGTGCCACTTTTGGGATCTATCCAAAGAATATACAACCATCAACTCAAATAATGATATGCTCTACAATGTTTATAGTAGCATCCTTACAATATATGGGACATGGAAACAACCTAAGTGCTCACCGATAAAGAACTGGGTCAAAAAGATGTGGTATATCCACACTAAGGAATACCCTTCAGCCTCAAGCTATAAAGCCACATTTTATATAAAAATAATACACTGCTTTTATGACAAAGTGGAAGGAGTTTAAAGGAATTATATATAGCAAAACAAGGTCGAATGACAAAGACTAATACTGGACATTTACATGAGGGATGATCCAGCAAAGAAAAACACCTGTAAATATTAGTGAGATTTCTGAGGTTAAAAGTGTGGAAGAGGGAGAAAGTTTCAAAGGAGTATAAGGGATGATGGTGGAGAAAAGTTCTGCTGTGGCGATATAAAGAATAAAAATCTCTACATTTATACAATGTGGTTAAAGTTGACTCTCTGCTTTTCTCTGGGAGTCTGGAAGTTTCTCGTATCCTAGGCAGAGGATGACTCCTGATAGGCACCATGGACTCCTAGGCTGAGATAAGACCTTGGTAGGTAACATTTCATACACGTTGCCATAATTAATTGGTAAAAACAATTAAGCACGTACCGAGTTATTTCCTGGAGACAGGACTGACAGCTCTTGGTTTCACTTGCCCTTCACCGTATGTGCCTTTTCCTTTGTTGATTTGGCTTCCTATTCTTTTGGTGTAATATATCCTGGAATGCTTTGCTCCCTCTCCTCTACTCCTTGCAGCACAAACCTCTGTCCCTCTTTCAGCTGTTATTCTTTAATAAATAAATGCATATTTGGAAAAATTAATTCAGTTTTTATAGTATTTATAAATTAGATATAAACTGTACTAAGAGGCTTAAAATAAAACAGAATAATATCTTGCCTTAGCTTTCCTAAATGTAAAAATTTTCAATATATTTTAGGTGTTTAGTATACTGTATTTACTTCAAGATATGGAAATGATATCCCTTTATAATCTTAATGGGAAAAATGTGGGAAAAAAGTATGACTTGAATTACTAGGGATAGAAATCATATTCAAATATTACCTTCCCTTTACTCATCTGTGGGTACATATGCATTCCAGAAGGAAGAAATTGGTGGCAAAAATTTCACAAAGACTAAGCAATCAAATGGCATTTCCTTTAGGTTTTCAATGTTATTTTGTTACTTTTGATGATATACAAAAACAGTTCCAAAAGTCAGAAAAATTTACTTTAAATATTTGTCTCAGTATAATTTCCACATGTTCTTAATCATAGGTCTTCTTCAGCATTACCAGAACCCAGTCAGTTTCTATCATGCTAGGAATCTCTAGGTAACAGAGTTGAGGCTTACATTCTACCAAAACATAGATTTTCTCATATGTTGTGGATTATAAGCTTTATTATACACCAAAATCACACAAAAAAGCTTCGTTTAAAAGTAGCTTTCTGTTGGGCCTCCTCTGGTGGCGCAGGCAGTTGAGCGCAGTGCTGTGAAGCTGTCCTCAGCCTATGCAGTGCTGGTTCGATCCCGGCCAGCCGGTGAGGGTCCCACATGGTGTGGCAGACCACTCTTGTCGCACCTGCTGCTCCCCTCAGTAGTGTATTTCATCACTTTGCCTGTTCTGTTCCCCGCTCTGTCTCTGGTGAATCCTCTCACTCCTCACCTCTGGCTTACACCCCAGTTCTTGTATGAATAAGTAAATCTTAAAAAAAAATAAAAGTAGCTTTCTAGGGGGTCTCTTTGGTGGCCTAGGGGTTAAATCTTAGCTCTGTGACTACTAAGGACTGCAGTGGATCCCAGGCCAGGGAGCTAACCCACGTATGGAGCAGTAAACCTCCCCTGTCTCACTAGCTGCTCCCCTCAGCAGTGTATTGCAATAGATTTACCCATTCTGCTCCCCACTCTGTCTCTGGTGAATCCTTTCATCCCTCTGCACCTCTGGACTACATTCCAGTTCTTCCACACAAAAATAAATAAGTAAATATTACTTAAAAAAAAGGTAGATTTCTGGGACTTGTTTTCATAGATTGTAATTCATTTGGTTTGTAGATAAAATTTAGAAATCTGATTTTTTAGCATATGCTTACAGAAGACATTTAGGAGGATATAGGGGATCTAGTAGGTACTGGGGAATCTAGGAAACCAGTTGAAAAACAAATTTAGCAACCTACAGGGTAAACTGAAAAATATTGGCATATAACAAGCCCATATGTCCATGCATCTTAATCCATTTAGGTACAATGTATATTATTACTGACATAGTCCTTCTATTTGCAACATAAGTAATTTGCAGACTGAAGTCCTTAATAATTCAATGGTTTTTAACCATGGTGACATGACACAAAGTTTGTTACAGTCAGGTTTTAGGTGTATTTAAAAAATTATTAATGACATTTAAGGAAAATCAGTTACTTTAAACAAACAAGTTAGAGCAATTCAAAGTTATCCTAATAATAATAGCATTCCCACTTACTTGAAATTTGACACACTTTGCCCAATGGAAGGGGAAGAAGAATCAGAGCTGTAGTGCTTCAAGAATGTCACCGTCACTATGGCCATGAATGGTCACTGCTTTTAGTGAAGAACCATTTATAAACATGTAATGATGAATTGTATCAATTTATTTCCATTGGAATATTATACCTTGGTTTTGGAAAATTCTGTTCAAGTATTAATGTGAGTCCTAAATGTCAGTGTCACTGGTTATATGTCAACTTTCTCTAATGTGGAGAAAAATAAGAAAGGTTGCACACAAGTTGCAGCCATTTTGCAACTGCTGCAAATTCACAGCTTTACAAAGGTCACGCTGAAAGAGGAGGATCACGGTTCCTGGTTTGGTGGTGCACAGGAGCATGCCCACCTTTGCTCTGGGTCCCCTTTACCAACCAGGTGCAGTGGAGTGTGCCTGGCTGTGCTGTGGTCTGGCCCAGCCACTGGTTGCAGTGGAGTGTGCCTGGCCCCTCCCCTGTGCCTACAGCCACACCCAGCGCTAGACAGCTGACCCCGGGGTTTCCTGTGGGTTTTGAAACCCTTGCCAGATTTGAAAACGCACTAATGAGATTTGAAACCTGCACCACTGTTGGGAGCAAGAGGAGGAGCAAAGGGACCATTTTGAAAGACATATAAGCAGGGGAGTGGGTGGGGATCAGACACTCTTGCCTAGGAAGACCTTCCCCCTTTGATCTCCGACTAGTCAAAATTCTCACCTGGAAGACCTTCACTTCAGATCTCTGATTCATTGAACACTCCCACCTAGGAAACCCTTCGTTCTGATCTCTGACTCATCCCTTTGTATCATCACTTGCTGCTCCTGCATGATCAGCACAGCCTCCTGATCACCACTCCAGCACAATTGGTGCCAGTTATCAGAGACATCTGCTGTCCTCCAGTGTGTGATCTTAACACTGCCTGATGACTGGTGCTGCTGGCCTATACCTAGTGTCTCTAAGAGCTATCCACTATCTGGGGTAGGATCGATGGCCATTTACAGCCTTAGAAACTTTTTTTTTTGATCTCTCAATATCCCCCTAGTTAATAAGCCCTGTTGTTGTTACACTCTGTGTTTGAGTGGTGCCGTGCAATTGGAAGCACACAGGTGAGGACTCACAAACCATGCCATTCCCCACATTTGCACAGTTTCAATACCAAAAACAAAATAACAAAACTGTAGTTTGAAACTCTCACACAAAGAAGTTAACACTATTTGTATTTGAAACTGATCACAAGATAATAAAATATGGATGGGATCATTGTTTATGAAACAGAGCACAAGATAATAAAATATGGATGGAATCATTGTTTTTTCAACAGAGGGGAAGAAACTATGAAAATAATATTTGCTTCACAGACATCTTAAGTAATCAACAATACAACAGATTCCCCCTCCCGACACACTTTCGGTCTAATAGCCTTGATTTGTGTTTCTAACCAGTTAATTAGAAAAACAAAATATTCTTGTCTTACCAAATTTATATCTTTAAATAAAACATACATAAATGTCACAAAAATTGAAATAGGGCAGATTTATGGAGATTTTCTCAAGCCTTCCAGGAATCTCCTCTACCACTGATAATCTGCTTTCGAGCAATCTGTATTTGTTCTTGATTGTTCAGTGGAATTGTTTCTTGTGGTCTTTAAATAATGAGTAATATTTTCCTGTCACGTGTAGAATGTTTATGTCTTTCTAGAGTCTAATTGTTTTCTGATTTCTCTTTCTCCTTGCAATTGTGTTATATTCCACTGTCTGAGAATTTACATAAAACTCCTGCCGGGGTAACCCAACCCTGTTCCTTAGAAACAATTGGAAAAATGAAAACAACAGAAACAGCAAATTCTAATATCTCTGTAAATCTAGACAAAAAACATTTTAGGAAAATATAAACTGTAAATGCTCTGAGGTCACTAATAAAGTTGTGAAATTGTGAGGAATGTGGGAGGAGAGAAGTCGTTTTGTTATTTGCTAGATTTACAGGCTCTAACTCTTCAGTTCCCTTGTTGAGCTTTAACTTAATTATAAAACAAAATCTATAGTCACAGCCAGGCCTAGAGGTAGAGTCTGTACAACTAATCAACTTAAATTCCCTGGGTTCGATTTAATTACAAAACAACATTTGGTGCAGCTGCTAAACACTTACCAGGTGACCGACCACATGATATTATTGGCGCATTTAGAAGGATTCCAGCTTTTACTCTCATTCTATCAGCACAATTATATTTCAGTTATATAAATTTGAGCAGCCTCAGATTATAACAAGAATTTTCTTGATTTTATACACTCCCATAGTTGAGCCAGTTAAAATATTGAATTGCACTACAATTAACTAATGTCAGGAAGTAAAATGTAATGATAAAAGGGAAGTCCTGATAAAGAACAACACTAGCAAACTAAATGTCAACATCACACTTTTACCTCTCGAAATCATTTTTTTGTGGAGCAGATAAAGTGAAACAAAGCTCTGCATATTATGAGTTATCAATTTGCTTTTTCAACTGCAACATAAATTACTTTTCAATATTATTAGACATAGCTAACTCATTCTTTTCACTTGTTCTTTAGTGCTCTACACGAAATTCAGGAGGTGATTATGTTTCAAAATATTTTTACATGACAAAATTAAAAATAACCACTGATATTTAAAAAAAATAGCCAATTCCTGTAGGATATTTAAAATATACTCCATTTATACAAACATTTAAGAAGATTACTGCAATAAATGAGAACTGATTCCTTATTTCATAATGTTGTGGCAGAGGTTATATACATAATTAACTTTTTGTTTCAGCGTTTTGCTTCACGCAAAAATACTTTTTACAATTTGTGGGATCCTAGTTCCTTCCAAGGTCTATCAGAGAATAAAAAGCATTTCAATGGTGGGGGTGGGGGAGCAAGAATCAGTATCAGTAAGGCAATTATCAAGGATGCTAAAATATTTTTATAGCAACTCAAAAAATAATATGGAGTGCCATCTAATCCAAGTCAGGAATTGCGTAGGTGTATTAAGTAAAACATAATGCATTTGTTTTGCTGTCTTTTTCCTAGAAGTCAATCTCCTTTTTGTTTCTTTTTCTGTAGAGAACTGTATAAAAGCTAAAGAGAGGATAGACTGTATCATATATAATTATATGTACATAGAAAAAAGTAGAATACATCAAATTCATCATGAAATATCTGGAACAATAATTCCCTTCTTCACCTTCCAACATCAACTGCTGGTTCAAATTTTACCTTATGCTGTCCTGCATGACTAGCTTGGACCCCAGACAAAGGCAAGACAGTACATTCCAAAGTTGAAGGCTAATTTCTCAATACTAGCAATGCCTGTCAGTCTCACCCCAGAGAGTATCTTTTTCTACTGAACAGTGACTGGGTCACAAGAGGAAACAATTCTGCTTGGTGCAAGAAAATAGAATGGAAGGAATTATGATGGCTACCAGATGTTCCAGTGCCCCTGCGGGGGTACCAGAATGTTTCTGCATATGCTGTAAGCAGCATAAGCTGTCAAACATGGGACCCTCGGGCTTGGTGCTCATGTTGCCCTGATGTGCAGAGTCATAAGATTTGAGATGGAGAGTACCTGAAAAACGATCTTAGCCAGGGGCTTAAAACTATGTCTGGGGGAGTCCTATGTTTCTTAAATGTGACTCAGGGATTATAGAAGATTGCTCCTAAAACAGTAGCAGCACTCAGTAAGAATGTCAAAAATCTTACACCAGGGCTAAAAGCAAGACAGAATATTTATCAAGCAATAATCAGTTGTAAAAGTTCAATGTGATACCTGTGCTTCAGGAAAAGAACTGTGTGGAAGATTACCATTACACTGGCTCTGGGAAACCTAGAGGGAATGACCCTAGAGCTCAGAGGTTGATTCAGAAACTCGAGGCTGTGGTGGGTCTCTGGACTTGAGTTCAGACATCAAATTTTATCACTGACATATATACGTTATCAGATATTGGGGGAGCGGGAGGAGGTCCGAGAGTGTTGCTAGTATCAAGTCAATCAACCCTTACAACCCTTCTTTAGTCACATGCTCTTTTTATGACAAATACAAAATATCACTTAGAAAAATGATACTTTTCCTTGCTATGTTTAAATCTGTCAATTTAATGCATTATTGCCCTTAGGAAGACTTAATTCTCATTGTATGTTACCAGCTTTTCAAATTAGAAAAACACTGTGATTGCTTTAAGAACCTCTCCTCAATCACTATGGTGGGGGGGGGGAGAAGGAGAAGAGAGAGAGAGAGAGAGAGAGAGAGAGAGAAAGTAGGGGCAGGAGAGAGGAAGAGGAAGAGGCTGTGATCCAGGTGTTGCCAGCAGCTATTTCTGAGTTTGTAAAGGGAACTGGTTATGATGACAGAACATATGGGATTTTAACATAAAGTAAAGCACAGTATCTCCAGGGTTAAACAGACGTTCATAAGCAGGGTAGACACATCTGACTCACCATCACTGTTGATACACACGACCTCTTGAACTTGAGTGCCTGGACCACACTCTTTTCCATTATCTGGCTCACAGTCTCCGAGCCTCACTGCTTTCCAGTCATAGCAGGAGGGCTCTTCGCAGGGAATGGCTTCCAGTAAATGAGGGCAGTTCCCCGTGCCCCCAGAGCCTCCAGTGGGCTCATTGGTGATGCGACGCTTCCTCAATTTGAAACCTGAATTATGGGGGATGGAGAATATTTATTGTTGCCATTATGGATTGAATATTTCAGAAAACCGAGTGATGGTGAAAGCTGGATGAGAACAGAGGATAGATGGCATAGCTGCTTTAATCACGGACTTGTCCCCAAACTCTAGCCTAATGAGAGTGTAGGATAAATGAAACAGCATCAGGCTTTTCTGCCCTCCTGCCATTGGAATTGATGATGGATCCTTGAGGTCCCGAATGCATGCCTGATGGCGGGCACCTGGAGTAGGGTGTGGGCATATGTAGATGGGATTCACCTGGGCTGAGACTGGGCTTATAAGGGCTTCAGCAGAAGCAGAAGCACGAGAGCAGCAGAGACCACCAGAGAACACCTGAGAGCCCAGATAGAGTGAAGACTTGCTGCGGGCTGGGAGGCCTGCCAGCCTCCAGGCCCCCCGGCACCCCTGCCTGCCGTGTACCCAGCAAATCCCAATAAAAGCCTGACAAGCCAAACTGAGGGTTCCAGGACTCTCTCCTCCTTACCACGTCTGCTCAGATCATAGAAAACCTGCATTGTGCCCATTCCTGCCTCTACAGAGAGCTTATTAGTCATTTGCTAAATTAAAGACAAAAGAGGAACTTTAGATTTTAACATACTGTAAGGTCCAGCGATGGACACGGTGCAGGTTTTCCGATCCAGCAGACCGGGTAAAGTTGGAGTCAGAGTCCTCAGTGGCTTTCTGCAGGTCTTTATTGGGATTACCAGGTACACGGCAGGTAGGGGCGCTGGGGGGATAGGCTAGGCCTCCCCCCCAGCAGGTGCTCGGGGCTCTCGGCCTTCTCTTGGCTTCTGCTTCTCTCACTTCTCTCTCGGCTTTTCTTTAGGCTTCTGCTGGCGTCCCCGTGACACCACCCTTAAAAAGCCCAGTCTCAGCCCAGGTGAATCCCATCTACCTATGCCCACACCCTACTCCAGGTGCCTGCCATCAGGCATGCATTCAGGACCGCAAGGATCCATCATCTATCCTGATGGCGGGAGGGCAGAAAAGCCTGACATTTTTCCTTACCTACACATACTATACAGTAAAATAAGGCAAGAAATGATATCTTCCTTTTCCCACATTGGGCTGGGGAAGGGGGGGAGGAGGACGAGGGGATGGGGAAGGGAAGGAGGGAGAGGAAAAAGAGGAGAGAATTTTAGTTGATTTGAAAAATCTGTATTTAAAAATACTCCAAAAAATGATATCTCAATGTATTCAGAAAAATTCAGCACGACCACATGATTAAACTTGAAACCTCTGAAAAGTTGGTACTTTCAAGACAAACTGTCCCTTTGGGCCTCAATTAATTTTGGCCTGGAAATCTGAATCAGTAGCAAAACCACCTGAGTCCTATGGTGGAATAGTCAAAGTCCTGCTCTGTGCTTTAGGAGGACCTAAATGTTGCCCTTCCTGCAGTGTACACCAAAGTTAATGTCTGTTTATAAAATATATTAAAATTACGAGAAGACTGCTTGAAACAGAGTAAGAAATACCAGATAGTGTGAAAATGACCCTACAACACCCATCACACAGTAAATCATTGCATGTACTTTACTCCTCTGATTTGCATCAAAAAAGCAACAAAAAATTTACGTTATTTTTAAACAGAACAGATGCATATGGCTATTCAAAATAATAACAAGGTCTGTTTATTGGGCACTAGTTACAGGTCAGGC
Source organism: Talpa occidentalis (assembly GCF_014898055.3). NCBI lineage: Eukaryota > Metazoa > Chordata > Mammalia > Eulipotyphla > Talpidae > Talpa > Talpa occidentalis. Next base: position 91,591,852 of record NW_026555331.1, read on the forward strand.
ACTGAATTAAATTCTTTATGCTTATTATCTCACTGTATCTTTAGAGAAAACCTGGAGGGCGGCTATTGTTACATTTCTTTTACAGATAAGTTAACAAAATTTAGATAAGTTAATTAACTCCCCTAAATGGTATGGAATGAAATAGGATTTTCAATCCAGGTCAGTCTGACACTATAGCTCATCTTAACCATTGTACAAACTGCCTCAGATGTTCTCCATCTGTTGTCTAAATTAACAAGCATTTGGCCTACATTCTGCGGTTCTAATCTTCTGGTACTATCATGAGGCTAGTTTTATTCATCTTTTGCAATCAATACCATTAACCATTCTGGTAAATATCACAAACGAATAACCACAAGGAACAGAGAGCAGCGTTTTTTAAATAATTCATTGTTTTTTGACTCAATTGATGGGTGTTTCAAGCATGTCATGTTAATATAACATACCTTTTTTGCCTTGCTGATCATTACAGTTTTCATAAGTACAAGGTCCCCAGGCTGACCAAGGCGAAACCTCACATTCAATAGGGCAGGGAATCTGGCACAGTTGTGTAGTGTTAGGGACAGGCCCTGTGCATGATTTCAGGTCCACTGGTTTTGAAACTGTTGGAGAAAAATACAAAAATCCCTTAAGAATTAAACAAAAAGAAATTGTTATAGTCAACAGTATGATTTTTTCTATGTGTGGAGAAAGAAAACATTAAAAAATGCCAGTCAGACATTTCTGTGCATCTTTGTTACAGCCCGAGAATAAAAGGAGTAGGGAAAAAAAACAGCGTAAAGTAGTCAACAGAAAGTGGCATAGAAATTCTGCACATTATTTGATGATGACCTTTACCATAGTTTATCATATATTAACACTTCTCCTAATAATACTGAGCTTAGCTTTCCTACTGAATAAATCAGGTTAATTTTATCTCCAAAACACTTTAGTTAGATTCCAAGAAAGTAGAATGTGCTTCAGAGGACTCAATACAGTGCGGGGGGAGGGGAAAATAGCTTTAATATACATGGAAAGTGTCCATGAGTGGTTTCTGAAAGTCTTGAAAGTCTCCCCTCCCTTTTGATCTATAGAGATCTGAGATCTGGTGAATCTGAGGAAGAAAGAGCTCACACCGCCGAATGGGGCATTGCCATCTAACTCTAGCTGCCTAACTCACCAGATACTTTTCAGAACTTTTACAGTATATATTATGTGTAATACATAATCCAAATCTCAGAATCCAAATCTCATGCCTCAGTTGACCAGTGACCTATGGGTAAATATTGCTTGCCCTTGCTTCTCTATTTTGATGTCTATAGTTTGGTTGTTTGACAGTAAATATTAGGATGTGTCAACAATTTTGGTTAAAATCATTCAGTAAGAATGATATTTGAAGTAATATAAAAAGCAGAGAGAACCACCAATTTTAACTGTATATTATGCAATATACAATTATAGTTACTTTTGTTATAAAAATTTTAAGAAAGTAAATATCTTGGAAATGCATCATCTTTAGTAAAATGTAGTTCCTTTTTCCCTCTGACAATTTGAAATGCCCATATCTGTATCACAAAGGACTGAAATAATAGAGGTCTGATATAATTTTCACCTTCTTTATGTGAAAGGACTACAAATTCTAATGGCATGGGATTATATGTAGAACTTCATAAAGAAATTAAGTATTTTAAGAAGTGAAAATACTAAAGGTATGTTTGTATTTTATTTTTATTTTTCTTTTTAAAATTTTCTTTTATAAAAATGGGCAGAAGAGCTAAAAAGAAACTTCTCTGAAGAGGAAATGTGAGTGGCCAACAGGCATATGAAAAAATGTTCAACATCACTTGCAATCAGGGAAATGCAAATCAAAACTACCATGAAATATCATCTTATACCAGTGAGAATGGCACATATTAAAAAAACTAGCAACAACAAATGTTGGCGAGGTTGTGGAGAAAAAGGAACTCTTCTGCACTGTTGGTGGGAGTGCAGACTGGTCCAACCACTATGGAGAGCTCTGTGGAGATTTCTCGACCTACTAAACATAGAGCTTCCATATGATCCAGCAATTCCACTCCTAGGTATTTACCCAAAGGACACAGAAACATCAATTCCAAAGAGCACCTGCACCCCTATGTTTATAGCAGCACTATTTACAATAGCTAAGCTTTGGAAACAGCCCAAATGCCCAAAAATAGATGACTGGATCAAGAAGATGTGGTACATATACCATGGAATATTACTCAGCATTCAAAAAAGATAAACACATGCAATTTGCAGCAACATGGATGGCACTGGAAGGGATCATGCTCAGTGAAATAAGCCAGAAAGAAAAAGAAAAATACTGGATGGTCTCACTCATAGCAGGAATCTAGAAAACTTAAATAAGGGACCAGGAAAATGAATAACTATAAGAAAGTGAAAATCAAAATCAACAAAAAACTATGAACCAGAGACACTTTTTGGGGGGTGGGGGGCGGGAGGGGAGGGATTGGGGTCAGAATGGGGGGGTTGCAATTGTATGTGGAATATAAAAATAAAATTTATTATTTAAAAAAATAAAAAAAATAATAAAAATAATAAAATTTTCTTTTATATATTTTTACATCATTTTTCATTTTTGCACAATGTATGCATTTTCATCTTGGTTATAGTCTCCATACAATTCCACCTCCCCTTAGTTTGACTGTAATTCTTCCTACTCTTCCCTCCCCCCACCACAGTGTATCTCAGGTTTATAGTTGCTTGTTGTTTGATTTTTATTTTATTATAATTAGTCTTTTTCCTGTTCTCTTATTTAGGTTTCCTAAATTCCTGCTATGAGTGAGACCATCTGGTATTTTTCTTTTTCTTTCTGGCTTATTTCGCTGAGCATGATCCCATCCAGCTCCATCCATGTTGCTGCAAATTGCATGAGTTTATCTTTCTGGATTGCTGAGTAATATTCCATTGTGTATATGTACCACATCATCTTGATCCAGTCATCTATTTTTCGGCATTTGTGTTGTTTCCATAGCTTAGCTATTGTAAATAGTGCTGCTATAAACATACGGGTACAGAGCAATAAGACAAGAGAAAGACATACAAGGAATCCAAATAGGCAAGGAAGAAGTCAAACTATCACTATTTGCAGATGGTATGATAATATATATAGAGAACCCCAAAAACTTGACAGAAAAATGAATTAAACTAATCAGTTTAGTAAAGTGGCAGGATACAAAATCAACACACAAAAATCAGTAGCTTTCCTCTACACAAACAATAAATCTGAAGAAGAAATCAAAATAACCATCCCTTTTATTATTGAAACAAAAAAAAATCAAATACTTGGGAATAAACCTAACAAAAGAGGTAAAGGACCTATACAAAGAAAACCATAAAACACTGTTAAAAGAAATAGAAGAAGACATAAAGAAATGGAAAGACATCCCCTGCTCATGGATTGGAAGAATTAACATTATCAAAATGACCATCTACCAAAAGCAATTTACAGATTCAATGCTATTCCTATAAAAATTTCAATGACATTTTTCAAAGAAATAGAACAAATATTGATGAAATTCATATGGAGCCACAAAAAACCCCAAATAGCTACGGCTCTCCTAAAAAAAGAAAAGAGAAGGAAATGGAGGCATCACACTCCCAGACTTCCAACTATACTACAAAGCCATAATCATCAAAACTGCATGGTATTGGAACAAGAACAGACACACGGATCAATGGAACCAAATAGAAAAATCCAGTAATAAATCTGTGGATTTACAGTCAACTAATCATTGACAAAGGAGCAAAGAATAGGCAATAGAGCAAAGAAAGTTTGTTCAATAAATGGGGCTGGGAAAACTGGGTCGCTACATGTAAAAGATTGAAGCTTGATTACTACCTCACACCAGGCACAAAAAACAACTCAAAATGGATTAAAGAACTAGACATAAGACCTGAAACCATAAAATATATAGAAGGAAATATAGGCAAAAAACTACATGACACACACCTCAGTAACATCTTTAAAGACTCATCACCCAAAGCAGTGATAGTGAAGGCAAAGATAAACAGCTCAGACTACGTCAAATTAAAGAGCTGCTGTACAGCAAAAGAGATAGTATCCAAAACAAAGAAACACCCCACCTATTGGGAGAAAATTTTTGCACACAACACTAATGATAAAGGACTGATCACAAAAATCTACAGTGAGCTGAAGAGTCTCAACAAAAACAAAGTAAATAATCCAGTCAAAAAATGGGCAGAAAAGATAAAAAGGAACTTCTCCAAAGAGGAAATGTGAATTGCCAAGAGGCATATGAAAAAATGTTCAGTATCACTTGTAATCAGGGAAATGCAAATCAAAACTACAATGAGAAACCATCTTACACCAGTGAGAACGGCACATATTAAAAAAAACTAGCAACAACAAATGTTGGTGAGGATGTAGAGAAAAAGGAACTCTCCTGCACTGCTGGTGGGAGTGCAAACTGGTCCAACCACTATGAAAAGCTGTGTGGAGATTCCTTAACCTGCTAAAGATAGAGCTTCCATATGATCCAGCAATTCCACTCCTAGGTATTTACCCAAAGGACACAGAATCATATGTTTGTACTTTAAACTTTAAGGCAAACAGCAGGCTACATGTGCATTAGTCAAGTCTCTAAATATACAAATATACACAATCATAAATGCTACTTAAATATATTAACTCCTTTTATTGCCACAGTTTTTTAGTTCTGAAAATGTTCTACAGATTTTTTCTCTTAGGAGTATTTAAATTATCTTTCTTGTCTCCCAAATCTACTTTCTCCACACATGCTACAGTGAAAATAAATGATGGAACACTCCTAATTTGCTTAGAATGGAGCACTGGAACATTCTCACTGAAGTTTTATCATGATAGTTATTAATGTGCATCATAACATCAGCCAAAGCCAAAACTGATTAATTTTATGGCTTTCCAACAGTGAAAATTCTTGGTCTCCCACTGATGGAAAGAAAAGAAAGAAATCTTCATATCTCTGAAAATAAAAATAACCTTACATCAATGATACACATTTTACAGTAAAATGAATTATTTTTAATGGTACAGACATGTATTGTGATGGCTAACTTTATGTATTAACTTGACTGGGTTAAGGGATGTCCAGATGGTAAAACATTTTCTAAATGTGTCTGTGAAGATGTCTCTGGAAGATTAATATTTGAATTGGCAGACTGAGGAAAGACAGTCCTCAACATAAATGGTAGAGCCCAAACAGAACAAAAAGGTGAAGAATGAATTCTGGTTTGTTCTTGAGCTTGGATATCCATCTTGTCCTGCCTTTGACCATCAGAGCTCCTGGTTCTAGCAAAGCAAAGCCAAAAATCAGTGGCTCCACCCCCATAATCAATGAATCAATTCCTATAATAAATCTTCTGTCTGTCTCTCAGTCTGTCCATCTGTCCGTCCATCCATCCATCCATCCATCCATCCATCCATCCATCCATCCATCCTATTGTTTTGCTTCTTTGGAGAAACTAGACTTATAGATGTCTAGAGTACACAGAAAATCTCCCATAAAAGTGAAAATTAACATATGTAATTTCTTCACTCGTACACTCTTTTAGACTATCATTTAAATTAGTTGTGTGTAGAATTACCTGAGAAGTCTACATTATTTTCTTTAAAATAATCAAAAGTAACTTTAAACCTTAGGGTTATTGCCTTAGAAATCTTGTTTATTATAAAAACTATTGGTTATACAATTGTGAATGCTATTGGAGTCTGAGAAAGTTGACTTCATATTTAAGCTAGACACTTTAGGAGGGAAAGGTTGTGTCAAAAAAAATATGTTAACACATTGTATTTCCAATACCTGGCAACTTCTTTGTAAGTTTAATTTTAGATTTTGGTGTATTTTGAATGATTCAAATAAAACAAAGTCACTAAATCTTCTTAAGCTACTAAAAGAGAGGTAAAATGAATAAAGAAAGGCTCAAGGAAGTATTGCTTGAAGCAAAATACTCTCAATATCACAACTGTCGAGCTAACTAAATCAACAGTGATCTTATTTTATAGATGTTTAGGATTTATATTTCTTTCATTGATCAGAGAAGCGTGGGTAGAGAGTATGTATGTTTTTGTATATGAATCTATTCCTTTGATGATTTTCATTTTAGGTTTTCTTGTAAATAGAGCAAATATAGATTGATTTAAATCACAGATACCATCTGAGCAACTCAAAAACTATGCCCAATACATTTCTGCCCAAAGTTATCTGCAATAAGTGTGATTAAAGAAATGAAATAAAGGATAGACCTAGGAGACCGTTCTAAAAGTTCCAGTTTAAATTTGTGGGATGTAATTCCTATTCCATATTCTCAAATATTGGGATTTTGAATTTTCTAAAATGACCCACTCATCATTCTTGAATAATCTTACTATCTAACAAAATCTAATATATATTAGATTTTTCTAAAAGTTTTATCATTGATACCTTGAAAATAAAGGAGAAACTATTATTCTTGTATGACTTAAAAGATATTAAATTATATTTACTTTGCAAGTTTCACAACATCACAAAAGAGTATATACTTGTTTTCCGGATAATAAACCACCCAAAAAGAGGTTGATGCATTTTTATAGGTCTGAACTACTTTTTGTATGTGTATATTTGGAGCATGGCAAATGTAAAATAATTCATTATAAGGGAGTAAAAATAAGACTTTTGTTTTTAGCAATGTAGTCAATGAGGTATCCTGAAAATAATCCTCTGTATAAAACTTAGAACAGTTATTTTTAAATGAAGTATTTTAAGACAATTGTAGATTCACACATATTAGATTCACAGCAAATCTATACAGTTGATCCCTGAACAATCTGGGAGTTAGGGATGTTGACCTCTCCCAGCTGAAAATCAGAATAATTCCGATTTTATCCTCTGTGTTGCAATCATCCATTCAATCAACCCACACCCCCCGTGTTGGTTAAATCTTTGAGAAAGGAATACAAGAATAGGAAAAAATCCACATACAAGTGGACAGCACACCTTAAGCTTGTGTTTTTCAAAGTTCAATTGTGTAACCATGACACATTTTTAACCAGTTGTAAGATCTTACAAAATTACAGTACAATACCACAACTAGATAAGAAGACATGCAATGAGAAATGCAGATACAAAGCAAGAATTTCCTGCAGCTACTTTGTGCCTAATCTTAAGGACAAAGCAGTATTTTACCATTAAGGGGATGGAGTGGGATGTGATTTATTTAATAAAAAATGCTTATTGGTATTCATCGTGTGTCAGGCAATGTTACAGTGTTCCAAGTACTTAAAAATATGAATTCATATAGTTCTCACAAAACTCCATGGGATAGGTATTTCAATTACCTCCATGTAGGTGGGGGCAATTATCCCCAAGAAGGAGAACCACATATGGAGAATTTAAGTAACTTTCTGAAAGTCACATAGTCACAAAATTGTAGATTTTGGGTTTACATCCAGGCAGTTTGGTTCTAGGATCTTCAGTGTGTACTACTATGATCTCACCACTCCATGTGATCTTGGAAGGATACATGAAGGGATTTCAATAATATGCAGTATCTATATAAACACAAAGAAATACACACATACATTTGAAATAGGTCATAATGTATTAAAAATATAGTTAATAGGGGTTATTTATATAATGTGCAATATTAAAATATTAACAAAAGGAGGCTATCAAGATAGTCAAAATCAACACTAAATGTCTATCAATGAAAAATATTTTGATTATTGTGCTCCATATGGGAATGGAAACTAAATTTTAATTCTTCCAGTTATCAAGAACTGGCTGTTCAAGTGAATTACTACTGAAGTGGAATATTTTGCACTTATGCTGATAACAGGAGCCAACACATCAATTTATGAAATGAATCCTATTAATCCTCCCTGTAATATCATGCAGTAGTTAAAATTGTAATCCCAAATTAAAAAATTCTGAAACTGAGGTGCAGAGAAATTAAGTAACTTGCCCAAGGTCACACAGCTAATCAGAGGCACTAGGATTGTCCTTCAGAGACCAGGCTCCTCTATAGTTTGTCATGCTATATTGTGACAATTAGTAAAAACTGTGCTCTTCCCCATTTCTCCAAGAAATCTATAAAGAAAGGATGACTTGACTAGAACACATAAGCTTTAAAACACTGTATTGTTTACTAATGTGTGTATGTATGTAGGGGCTGACAGCAGGAACTAGGACTTATTATACTCATCTAGAAAGTGAATCTTCAGTACTTAATAAGAAACAATTTAGGTTCTTAACCATTTTTAGTATCAGTTTTTAAAACTAAATTAATTTTTGTTCTAATGTCTGAAAAACATACATGTGTATTTATTAAAATTTAATATGGAAATGTACATTTACATTCTCAAAATAGTTTAAATCAGAAATCCCCCAATCAGTCTACCTCAGACCTATTTGTAAGTTGACATGTCTTCCATACTCATTCAAAAGATATATTAGGGTTCAAAGATGAGAAAATGCAGTAAGTATAATCATTTATTCTTCCATGTAGCAAAGTGGGCAAGCATTTTAGACACTCAAAATCTCCTGGTCTTGTATATACTTATTCTACTGTTCTTCCTGAAAATCTTTTTCTTGAAATAGTATTGGTTTCATTGTTCTTATTTGATTGCTAACTCACAATTACAAGCAAATTCTCTTAGAATTAAATCTTAATTGCTGTATAGGAAATGACCAAATCTCATCAATATATATAAGGTGTCTGACTAAAATGGGATTTCCAAAGACCTAGAAATAAAATCAGATTTTTTTTCCCTTTTTGTCTGTTGTCAAGTCAGTTAAAGCAAATATTAAATATCTTATTTTGTGCAAATTCCTGTCACTGCCTTAAGAACTAAAGGGTGCAATGAGACCAAAGGCAACAGCAACTGTGATTTTCCTCCCTTATTATTATAAGTGTGTGGTAGCAATTTAGAGTATACTTAACGAAAGCAGTTTTAATTCTAAAAAGGTCCTATTGATGGCTTATGCAACACCTACATAGAGGTCAGTTAGAGACACAGTAAATTCACTCGCAAGAATTGATGTCAAGCAAATAGTCTTTATTCTGAAAATTAATCAAATTCTATGAGTATGAGTGATTGCTTAGAGCTTTTTGAAGATGTTTTTGAATTAAACTTTATTCACAGAAATTTATTTTCACTTGTCTTCCTCAGGCTGGTATATTTAATGGGAACATAAAATTCATCATATTCCTTTTAATACGATGAGGCATTGTTTTTAAGATAATACATTATTCTTTAATCAATTTTGTAACCTTATTTAAAACAATGATTGAAAATTGTCTATTGATATTTAACAACGTGCTTCCAAGTTCACTTCCAGACCTTTCTGGCTATGATTAACTCATTGTTGAGATTGTTTTGATTAATCTTTTATTCTTTTAACCCATTATATGGGTTATTTAGGAAGTATGCATGATAATTCTTGAGTTCATTCTCTACATCATAATTAATGTCTTCAGTGTCCACGGAACTCATCTTTACTTCTGTGAAGTTCATGACTTCATAAGCCTGAGTTTCAGCGCTAGGCCTCCTGCTTGACCCTAGATTGCTTCCGCTTTGTGCTTGCTTGTGCTTTCTGCTTGGATAACCTCTTGAACCATGTTGAAGCCACAGATGAAAACATTTGATTGAGGTCACAAAACATTAAATTTTATGTGTGTAGAATATTTTAGAGCAGCTATCTGAGTGGTCCCTGTGTTTGGAATTATGTTATTTTTACACAAGTCTCTTGATTTTTTTGTTTATTCTTTCATAAGAATATAGAAGGTCTAGACTTGCTCTATTTTTGGTGTCTAGGCAAGTAGAATTTACACTGGATACACTATATAAATTTAAATGATGTGCTTTTTAACTATTTCAATAAAGGTTATTTAGGTCTAAATTTAAAATAAGAAGACATCAGTCCTCTTTCTTTTCTACTTTGCTCTATACTCTAGTTTTAACTTCCCAATTATGGGTGCCGAAGAGACTGATGGTGGAGAAAGAATGAGCACACGCATACTAATGAGGTTGTAAAAAATATGGACAAGACCGACTTCTTTTTTCTATAAAGGACTCAACCCACTCTGCAGCTGGTTTGCTGTGAATGCTGCATGCTGGCAGTTAGGAGGGCATCCAGTGAAGGGCCTTTTATTGCTCGTCTCCAGCCTTCTCTCTGCTGAGTTAGGGAGACAGGGGAGTCCTGTCAGGGTCATTTTCTGCTTCTCCCAGTTAATTGACCCATGTTCACAAGGATTAGTCCTTTTCATTGGCTCCTTTTACATCGATACCATGTTAGCAAGTAGATACTCCTTTAAGGGTCTAGCCCCTGGATGGGCTCTCTCCTCCTTTCAAGACTTGATGCAGGGTTTTCTCATTTGTATATTCTACTGGTCAGTTTAGAGAAGTGAAAACCCCCAATATATGCCAGTTCCAGATTGCCTAGAAAACCACAATCCTCGTGTCTTTTGATGCAAATAAAGAATTTGGTGCTTTCCTTGTAAATATTGATAGGGGTAAATTTATATCATATAATTTCACTCACCAAACCTGATTTGTATAAAGCAAAAACATTTAAAAATATGTGAGGTTGTTTAAAATACAGATCTTCATATTAATGCCAGTCATTGTTCAGATTTAATTTTCACAAATTGTATCAACAGCTTGATGAGGGCATCACTTTTTTACTACAGGGATGTACCATCTGTTGCAACACTGCAAATAGGGAGTTGCCCCCCACCTAGTCTTTAACAAAAGAAAAAAGCAAAAAAGAAAAGTAACCAGGACATGTAGAATAGTCAGTATGAAACTCACACTGAAATCTTTCAACACCCCTATAGTTTTTTTCAAATTGTCATTTTTTTTAAAGATTTATTTATGCATACAAGAACTGGGGCACAGGCCAGAGGCGTGGGGGGTGAGAGGATTCACTAGAGACAGAGTGGGGAGCAGAACAGGCAGACTGACTGAAATACACTGCCGAGGAGAGCAGCGGGTGAAACAGGAGAGGTCAGCTGCGCCATGTGGGTCACCTCCCTGGGCGTCTGGGATTGAACTTGTGCTGCAGAGGCTGCAGATAGCTTCGCAGTGTTGTGCTTAACCCCTTGTGCCACCAGGGAGGCCCTCAAATTGTCATTTTTAAGATCCCTAACTAGGAAAATAACATGGGTATTTTTTATTAAAGCAAGCAGTTTGGAACCTGTGCTATACATGATGTAATAATGTAGAACCATAGCAAGTAGAATTTTTGATTAACTGCAATGCTTGTTTTAAAGTAATGAAAAAGGATTTGAATAGCTAATCAAATAAAGTGTACAACCAACACCCCATGCTTGCAGAGCTATTCCAAAAATAAGTATTCTGATGACTGACTGTATTAGCCAATTGTCTACCACATCAAAGTACCACAAACTAGGTGGCCTGTAATTTCTCATAGTTCAGGAAGGTACAAGTCCAAGATCAAGGTGCTAGAGCAGCTGGCTTCCCTGAAGCCTTCTGGCTGCCCACCAGAAGTGTGTGCTGTGTCCTCACAAGGATTTTCTGTGTGTGAGCAACCTTGCCATTTCTTCCTCTTCTCATAGGGACTCCAGTCATATTGGATTAGGGTCCCATTCTTCTGAATGCACTTAATTTAACTTTAAAGGCCCTATCTCCAAATCAAGAAACAAACAAACAAAAAGTTACATTGAGGGCTTGCATGTTAATTCATGAGATTTGGGCACATAATTCAGTGTATAACACTGGAAAACTACAAAAGAAATAAACTTAATAGAGTGTGTAACCGTATTTACTGGCACATTTTATAAATTCTTCTCTGTCCTTCTGGGAAAAAAGAAAACTTTGCTACACTTTCAGCCACTCAAGTTTCTCCACAGCATTGTTGCTGCCACTATTACTCTGACCATAATTTACTTTGTTTAGAAACAAACAGAAGTTAATATCTCCAATATGATATTTTTTGTTAGTCCTCAAATTTTTCCAGTGTTTTCTCAATTTTCCATTTCCAGAATTCTAGTTGTAGAGTCCCATTTTCTGATCATTGCATGGACTGAGAATGAACTTGCCACAAGACTGGGAGAAGTTTTATGGCTTTTCCTCCTAAAGTCTTTTTTTTTTTTTTTTTTAAGATTTATTTATTCATACAAGAACTGGGGTATAGACCAGATGTGTGGGAGGGTGAGAGGATTCACCAGAAGACAGAGAGGGGAACAGAACAGGCAGACTGATGAAATACACTGCTGAGGGGAGCAGCGGGCAAGACAGGAGAGGTCTGCCTTGCCATGTGGGACCCTTGCCGGCTGGCCAGGGTCTAACCAGTGCTGCAGAGGCTGAAGACAGCTTCACAGCACTGCACTCAATCACCTGGGCCACCAGGGGAGGCCCCCTCCTAAAGTCTTAAAAAAATAAAATACAACCTGGAACACTGAGGCACAGACCCTAAGCATAACTTATGGATGGCCTTGAACTAGAACCTCAAAATTATGTATCACCTGCAAATAGAGCCTTGTTATAATGAGTTTCTTGGCCCCAGGCCTATTCAAATTTTCTGGCTCACATCATTCTTTTTTACCTATCTTTGATCTGATTTTTATTATAGTTAACCTGCTTTATTTAGTTCATTATAATTCTTCCTAATTGTCCCTTATACTTTGTCAAGATCAGGTCTACTTTGAGAATATTTTCTTAATTCACGCAAGAAATGTTTATTGAGCACCTGTATTGTACCAGGCACTGTGCCTATGGTACATACAGGGGGCTTAGGATTTAGTAGTGAACCTAACAGATAAGATTCTTGCAGCTTGCAGTCCTATGTGGCACTAGAGAAACAAAATAAAAGAGAAACTGAACAAATTACTAAATGACATATGGCATATGTACATACATATGGATACTATGGTGTAAGGTGGAAAGCATCACAAAAAAAACAAGATCAGAGGAAGGAGCCTTGGAGGGTGTGGGGAGAGGTTGTTTGCACTTTTAAAGAGGTCAATTACCAATAGCCAGAGAGAGAGAAAGAGAGAGAGAGAGATTGAGATTTGAAAAAAGCTAAAAGGAGGGGATGAAATTAGCTAAGCACATGTTGGGGTGGGCGGGTGGTGGTGAAGCATTCCAGGCAGGGTTCCAGGAACTGTAAAGGAGGCCTAAGTGATTAGAGTGGAGGAGTCAAAGGGTAGGGCAAGAAGACCTGCTTTTGCTTGGCATGAACTGCAGCATTGCTTTAGGGCTTTGAGCAGGAGAGATGTCCTGACTTAAGGGTTAATGCTTACTGCTCTGGGCTGTGTAGAGAATCAGTTAATGGGCAGGGGTGGAGATGGGGGTTGGAGAGATGGGGAGGGGCAGCTCAAAGGACATCTGCTAGGAGCCATTCCAGTAACACAGGCAAGAAATAGTAGTTTGGACCAGGAGGTAAGTGTGGAGGCAAAATGGTCATACAAATATTGAAGGTAGAGCCATAAGAATTTACTGAGACGTTGGTTGTGGGAGTAAAAGAGAGGAGTCAAGAATGACCCCAAAGATTTTGGCGTAAGCAACTGATATCTACACTCTGGTTGTCATGGCATCATTGTCCCTTTTTTTTCACCTCTTAGATTGTGACAAGTCTGTTTTTCACATTGCCTTTCAGAAGTTCAGGATTCTATGTCTGATAAAAATTTCCAACTGACAGAAATCCCCAATATTTTCCTCCCTATAGGGCCATTTCTATCCTGCCCTGCTCCACTTCCAACTATCTACTCATTCCTATAGCTGCCAGGTGAATTGACAGATCAGGACTATAATTGCTGGATTTGTCATTTGAATACTATTTTCTATACATCTGAGGGGTGTGATCCTATACTTCTGAATCATGTGGTGTTGTAAACCAATGTTACCTCAATTAAGAGATTAAATAAATAACAGTATCCAACACTTGAATGTTCCCCCTTTACTAGGCTGCAATAGGAGGGCCAGTGTTCACCCCACACATAAGACACATGAAATTCAGGTTAAGACTACTTGAAAAAAAATAGTAAAGTTTCTAAGGTTATTTAAATGTTATTTTGTTTCTTAAATGAGAAAGGGCAAACATTGCTAAGTCACTAATCAACTTTTAGAAAATGTTATTATGTATCAGTGGAGTGTTTTTTTTTTTGAGTGGGACACAATCACTGGTTCCTGTGTCTGCGGAGTAGGCTCATGACTTTCCTGATCCATGCTGCACCTGATAATAATGACTTCTCAGTTTTCAGTAAATGAAACAATTGTTCGGGGTGGTGTGAGACTTTTTTTTTTTTTATAAAGATAACATTGATTTATAGCACTGTGTATGAATCAGGGGAACAGGCTACACCTCCTCAGATGTATATCACCACACCCCATCCACTGGAGCATCCACATCCCTGTACCCTATACCATTGGGTCCTCTCTACCTGCTTTTTTTTTTTTTTAAAGATTTATTTATTTATGCATACAAGAGCTGGGGTATAGGCCAGAGGTGTGTGGGGGTGGGGTGAGAGGGTTCACCAGAGACAGAGTGGGGAACAGAACAGCAGATAGACTGAAATACACTGCTGAGGGGAGCAGTGGGCGAGTCAGGAGAGGTCTGCTGTGCCATGTGGGTTGCTCCTTGGCCAGGGATCAAACTCCTGCTGCAGAGGCTATGATAGCTTCATAGCGCGGTGCGGTGCTTAACCCCTTGCACCACTAGAGGAGAGAGGCCCTCTCTCCCCTTTGTTTCTACTTCCTTCCCCCTCTCTCAGTCCCAGTTCTGCAGTCATATTTAAGGAAGCAGAATCCTGGGTAGCAGGCTCAGAAATTCTGATTTGTTCATTTGGATTGAAACCCAGGAATAATTTAAGAATATGGATTTTTAACAAGCACTTTAGCTGATTCTGATGCAAAGTAATGCTCAGACCACCCTTTGAGAAACACAGCTTGGAGCTAAAGTGAACCACCAGGCTGCTGCAGTGCTGTGGCACTAAATGCTTACCTTTTAGAAAATATCATACACATTTCAAACAGAGCTGCCTGCATTTGGGTAAAGAATTGCTGGCTACTGTCTTTCACCATACAAATATTAAGAATTATTTCTTCACAGGTATTTTATTATTCTATTGGTGACGCATTTCTTCCTGGGTTTTTCTAAATCTGTATTCACAATTTTACTTATAGCAGCATAAAGCTAAGTTTGACTACTTTCCCCAAACCTACATTATATTCTTTTAAATCATACTGGAGATTCTAAAACATCTGCCACTGTAGACCTCAAATACCTAGGAATACACTAGGAAATCATTCTGGAATTCTGATACTGGTGATTTCCCTGACTCATTTTTGTGGGTTGAGAAAGCTGAATTTCTGGCAAAAGAGATAAAATTGACAGAAGGGAGAGAGGACCCAATAAAGAAAGATCCCTGAAGCAAGTTGTCTGTTTAACTTGGAGAATCAGTTCTAGGTTTGTTTGGCTTTGGTTGTCTTGAGCCCTGACTTACAAAGTGAAGCAAAAGGGTAATCCGGGTGGAAAATTCCATTGCCTTAGGAAGAACTGTCAATGTTCTCTGCATCCTTGGCTTTTATTTCATGTAGAGCATTAATTCTCAACCTTGTCTATATATTGGAATTACCAGGGTATGTTTAAAAACTACGGATACCTAGCTTCTTCTCCCAGACATGCGGGATTAGATAACAGTTTTAGGGTTAAGGCCTGAGCTTCAGGAAGCTCCCTGGGAGATTCAAATGAACAGATCAGATTGCAAATCACAGGCCTATATAAGACAGCTATTAACTCAGCTTGGAATTTACCACTACAAGTCACATCTTTGCTATATTGTTTGAGCTCTGCCTAGCCCAGCTCTGATAGTTTGCTATTTTTTTATATCCTTTCTCTCAAGTCTTTAAGTTTTACCTTTTCTTAAAAAAAAAAATCTTATCCATTTGTCTTTTTAACTTAATGTTCCTTGGTCATTTCTATTATTATTTAAAAACTACTTAATAATTTAAGATATTTAAAGTGTATAATGTGATGATTTGATATATGGATACATTATGAAAAGATTGCCCCCTCCCCACTGAGTCAATTATCACATCCATTACCTCACATATTTACCTTTTTTGATTTTTTGGAGAACATTTAATTCTAATCTCTTAGCAATCACACTATACAGGGTTATCTACTACATTCACTATGTTGTAAGACTTTATTCATCTTATAGCTGAAAGTTTGTAACTTTCACTATATCCTCCAAACCTAGGTCACCTGGCAACCACCTCTATTTCTACCTTAAGTTTCTATGGGTTCAACCCTTAAAAAAAAATTTCTCATTTAAATGATACCCTGCAGTATTCATCTTTCTCTGGCTTATTTCACTTGATGTAATGTCATCCACATTCATCCATGTTGTTGCAAATGGCAGGACTTCCTTCCTTTGTTCCTGAACAAAGGTCCATTTTTATTTCTTGTATATGTATATACTGCATTTTCTTCACTATTTATCTGTTGATGGACACATAGGTTATTTTCATACCTTAGTTATTGTGAATAATATTGCAATGAACATGGGAATATAGATTATTTTTGAGATAATTATTTGATTTCCTTTAAACATATACAGAAGTGGGATTATTGCTGGATCATATGGTAATTCTCTTTTTTTGAGGGAAACTCTAGACTCTTTTCTATATAGTTTTAATGTACCATTAAAACAAAAAAATACATTTGCATGAAGCTTCCTTTTTCTCCACAGTCCTTGCATTTTTTTGTCAGTCTTTTCAGAGCAGAAGCACTTTTTTTTCTGTAGTTCCACTTGCTTATTTTTGCTTTCTCTGTCTTTGCTTGAGATGTTAAATCCAAGAAAATCACTGCCAAGACCAATGTCAAGAAGTTTACTTCCTATGTTTTCTTCTAGGGAGTTTTGTAGTTTCAGATTATATTCAAACCTTATACCATTTTGAGTTGGATTTTCATTTATTTTAATGAGTTCCTCTTATATTTATCTCAGGTTTTAACTTTTTAATCTTAGCATTGTGACTGTACATTTGTCTTGTTAACTTCCACCCCATATTTAACATTCAAAATCTATCCATTTTGCTGTCCTTTCATCAAACCTTTTTATTTTAATGATGCATTAAAATTATATTTATCACCCATTTTCCCTCTAAATTTGTTTTGCAATTTAAAAATACTATGCCATATCAATGCTGTTATTACTTTTAATTTCTTGTTCTTACATATTTCAGTTTTTTTTTTTCTTCTAGAGAGCAATAAGGAGAGATAGAGAGATGTGGGTGGAATGGGGTCTTATCTTTTCACTCTATTCACCTTCTATTTATCCTCACAGCCTCTCTCTGTTTTTCAAGTATCACTAAAAAAATGGACTTGTGTTTTTAAAAAGAACGTTAAAAGAACACAGAGAACTACACATTCTAAAATCCATTGTATGACATAAATCATAACTGAATGTGAAGATAAAAATGTCAGCATTACCAATCAGGCCAGAAGGTAAATGGGTGGGGGTTTTAAGTCTCTGACTATACCTAGACAAGGGTCCAGGTGGCATAAAAAGCTGACAAGAACTCTTAAACTATTTAGAGGTTGATACAAAAGAAAGATTTGGTCCTAAATGTATATAACTTGGTTCTTGTGATCTCTTGATGGAGTTAAAGAGGATCCTCTGGGCTACAGCTTTTCTTTTCTTTTTTTAAATATATTTTTACATCATTTTCATTTTTGTACAATGTATGCATTTTCATTTTGGTTATAGTCCCCATAAAATTCCTACCATCCTTGTTTTGATCCTACTTCCTCATCCCACCAGCCTCCGCAGTGTGTCTGTGGTTAATAGTTGCCTGTTGATTTTGTTTTTTGCTTTATTATCACTATTTACAATAGGTAAGCTGTGGAAGCAACCCAAATGTCCCCAAAATAGATGACTGGATCAAGAAGATGTGGTACATATACACCATGGAATATTATTACTCAGCAATCAAAAAAGATAAACTCATGCCATTTGCTATAGCTTTTCTTAATGCCTCACCCTGGTCAGGGGAAAGTTTCCTCAGGAGATCTACTGCATTTCAGTTGAGAACCCACATTCATTTATGAAGACATATTAGATCAGCTGGCATCAAATAAATTTGTGAAACCACAAATATAAGGAAAGCATTTCTTCCTGCAGGCTATAGGTTTTGGTTCCACCAGAGGCTCCACCTCTGGAACTGAGGAAATGAGAGAGGGCTCTCAGATTTGTTATTCATCCAAAAGGAAATTAGGATGCTAATTTTGTTTTGCAATTTAAAAATACTATGCCATATCAATGCTGTTATTGCTTTTAATTTCTTGTTCTTACATATTTCAGTTTTTTTTTTCTTCTAGAGAGCAATAGAGATAGAGAGATGTGGGTGGAATGGGGTCTTATCTTTTCACTCTGTTCACCTTCTATTTATCCTCACAGCCTCTCTCTGTTTTTCAAGTATCATTAAAAAAAATGGACTTGTGTTTTTAAAAAGAACATTAAAAGAACACACAGAGAACTACACATTCTAAAATCCATTGCATGACATAAATCATCACTGGATGATGATTTTGTATCAACAAAATCATCTTTTGTATCAACCTGGGCTTATTAAGTTCCTAAGGTCTATTTCATTGTGTGAACTTTGTTTTTGTACAACTCTACAGTTTAACTGCATACTACTTGTTGAGGGAATATCTACCTTAAATCATGGACCCTATACTTTAAATCAGGTTTACTGAGACATTAATATTGCCTGGTATGGTTCCATTCTCATATTTTAATTACAGATTCTCTTTTGTTAATAAAGTTCACAAATTTTATTATTCCTATTTTCTAGTGAAGAACATAGTTTAACAGAGAAACTAATCTCTCCGAGAACATGTGCTCAGGCCTTCTGTCTCCACATCTACAATCTCAACTGTGATGAATTCTCTCAGCTTTCCTTTATCTGAAGACGGCAGTTTGTTATACTCCATGTTGAATGATATTATTATGGTATATAGAAATCTGACAACTTTTTCCCACCAGAGATATTGTTTAAAAAATTTCATGAACTTCTGGCCATTCATTCTTATGGCCATCATCGTCTCTGATTATTTTTCTGTTCTCATTTGTTATAATTATTCACATGTACATATCATGTGTTTTTTCCTGGGTGGGGTCACTTTAAGAATTTTCTCTATCTTCGGTTTCCAGCAGTTTGTACATGCCATCATATGTTAAACTAGATTCTTATTGTTCAATAAAGAATTTTCCATTTTTCCTGCTTTAACATACTTGCAATGAACTTACTTAATAGTAAAGCAATTAGAGTGTAATATATTTTTTGCTGTTGTGTTTGTACTTATCCTGCTTGAAGTTTGCTGAACTCCCAAGATCCGCCAAGGTAATGGTAACTTTTTCAAAAATTTGAGAACTTTTTGACCATTGTTTCTTCAGATACATTTTCTGTTAGTTTATTCTCTCACTTCTCTCTATAATATCTTCCATACATAGAAACTTAGATAATATTTCATCAGTCACTAGACACTGTTCACTTTTACCCTTTTAATCTTTTTTGTCTGTTTTCAGATCAGAAAATTTCTATTGATTCATCTTCAAGATCAATAACACTTTCTTCTATTGAGATTCAACAATTTATATTGATTTGTCTTCAAGATTAAAGATTTGTCTTCAAGATTTTTTTTTTTGGCGAAATCTCCATTTGTTAAGTCCACTCTGAATTTTTTAATTGCAGATATTTTATATTCTAAAATTTCGATGTTTATATCTATTTTTCTCTTCATAGACCCATCTGTTCATTGTCCTAAATAAGTTTTTTGTTTACATCCTTGAACATATGAATACATTTCTTTTTTTGATAATACTACTATCTGGATCATCTCAAGGTATTTTTCTACTGATTGAATTTTGATATTGAGTCTCTTTATTTTACCTTTTTGCATGTGGAGTAATTTTTTTTATTGTTATTTTATGAATGATACATTGTAGAGAGTCTGAATTATACTATCGTCCTTTATAAATTTTGTTCTGCCTATTAAATTGTTGACAGATCCTCTTGATCCTTTCTGATTTGGTTTCATTTGGATTAAGCCCTGTCTGGTTCATATTTGAATTTGAATGTGCCAGGGTAATCTTTACTCCTAAACCATGGTCTTTCTGGGGCCTGAGACTCTTAGCAAGTATTCTTCATCATTGCAGGTTTGGAACTACAACATCTGCTATCCAGCACTGCACCACCTACACTATCTACTACCTTTCAGCACTAAGCCTTGCAGCAGAGGAACTCTGCTAGATTTCAAGGAGTGTCAGTCCATGCATGTGCAGTGCAGTCCTGAGCCAAGAACTCTTGGTGTATCTCCACATGGATTCCTGGACAATGCAGATTCTTTTCTCTGTACCCTACCTTGAGATTTTCAGTCATGCCAGAAGCTTGGAACTTAGATTTCTGATTCCTCAGTGCAGCCTGATACTATGCTTGTCTTCATTACTTTATGTTGACAAATACCCTTTAGGGGAAATCAGAGCTGACTATCTCACAAATATGATCATGATCTTCTGCTATTTTCTTTAAACATCTATAAACAGTTGCCTTACAAATTTTGTTTAATTTTATCGTTATTCTTATTGAGACAGTACTAGTTACTTAATTATGGCTGGGAGAAGCAGCCTAACAATTTGTTTGCTTTTCTGAAGATTTAAAATATTTACTTAATAGGTTTCATGATATAGTTTAAATATACATGTCTGAGAACACTTACCCCTCAATCAGAATAACAGATTAACAATTATTTGGTAATCACATATATTAACCCTTGGGGGTCATTACTGAGTCAATTTATACATTTATTCAACAAATATTTACTGAACATTTATTATAAGTCATCTATTCAGAAAATTATTTTTCCCTTCTCAGTAGTTTAGGGGATTTTAAAAACACTTCAACAGACCTCAGAGCTTACTATTCAAATGGGTGCCCTCCGTTGTTGTTTTAAAATTTTGGTTTACTCTTCCATTATAAGAGTAAGCAGAGGGGAGACAAGTACTCCTGAGTGCTATGATTGGAGACAGAAAGAACAAGAGATGACTTTGTTCCTCAGATAAGAATTTTGGGCTAGACATACAAATTTTGGAAGCCAGACAAAAACCTGGTGGCCCAAATCATATTACCATCCAGTCATTCTAACATCATCCAATTTAAGCCTCTGCATAGTACTTATTGCTGATAATTTTTTTTCTTATAGCCTCTCTTTCCATTAAAATATAAATTTTGTGATGATAGGACTCTTATTTGTATTGCTCACTTGTCTACTTTCAGCATTTATTCTTGTTTGTCTTGTTCACTTCTCTGCTTTCAGCATTTATTCAACCAATATTTACTGAGTGCCTTCTGTGTCAGTAAATATTGATTGAAGAAATTATGATTGGTTTCCTGCCACAGAAAATAGAAACATAGAAATTATCATAATTGCATAGTTATGTTGCTATTAAGTAGGAATAAATATACATTAGGCTCTCAGACTTAAATACTATTTAAAATAAAGTATTCTAAAACCAATCTAATTTAGAGGGGATGTAACTTTTCCCCAACATCACACTGGCTAACAATTAATAAACCCAACTCCAGGGTCTAGTGGTTAGGATCACAGATTCGGGAGCTAGACTTCTTTGTGTTACTATCCTGAGTATTTACTAGTTATCTGTCTTGGGAAAATTATTTAACCCCTCTGTAATATAATAATAGTCCTTACCTTGCAGATTTGTAGTACAGGTCTAACAAGCAAATAAATGTAAAACAGAGCAGAGTCATACATACAGTAAAATCTATCATCTCCCTAATCCTTTACATCATTATCATATTATTTCAATTTAATTCACTTAGTTCCATAGATTTATACTGGAAATCATAAATTGCTTCCTTAAGACATGGCATTATTATTGAAGCTGGGTATACCACGCATCTGTTTCAGATTTTGCTACAGGTTATGAGCTATGAAACCGATTCAAGTACCTCTGATTTTCCCTTATCTGTACTTAAACTTTTTCTTTTCCCTGTATCTGGTGAGAACTGGACTTATCCCTCTGCTAAAAATGGGGAATGTTTTATTCAAGCTTATGTCTTTGTCAAGCCTTTCAATTTTCACTTACAGATGCTAATCCTATCCTCATCTAGACAATGGCTAGAAAATGTGTCTCTGCATTTTACTGCACCTAAGAAGTAACAAGAATAGAAATACTCCAGATCCTTATGTCAAGGGGTGTAAGGGAACTCTCTGCCACTCAGAGCTCTAAGGAGGAATGCCTGAGGGAACAGCTGTATATCCATTCGTTCAGATATTCTGAACTCTATCCTTATAAATCTTAACCATTTCACATTAACCCAAACTGTTTTTGCCTTTCCTGAGGAATACTTTCATGTAGTGAAAGTGGCCTACAGTAAGGAAAATTGCTTAAAGACAAATCTTCCTTATAAAATTCATGGTGTGTATTATATAGATGTTAGTGAGGTTGAGGTTCAGAATAGTGTCCTCTTTATGAAGGTCCATGGGTGAGTTTTCTTTATGATCTAAACCCAGAAATTATTGTGCTTTTCAACTTGTTTCTATTTTTTAATGGACACTGAATTTCTCAGATGATGCACTATTTCTTTTTTCATTGCCTATAACAAATTTAGAACCAAAACTTGTTCTACTTCAATACACAGGATCTTAACACATTTTCTTTCTTATATTCACTATTGGCTTGATATTGTCTTTCTGTTAGCATTTTTCCTTGGCCCCACATTCCTCATCCTTATACTTAACATTATTTTATCTCCCTTTATTACATGTAATTACATAAAACAAAATAGGACATAGCAAATACTAAAAATCACCTCATTGAATGTAGATTTCTAACTGTGTAGAATAAAAACTGCTTGATGAACTCAAGTCACTCTTAAGCCATCAATATAAGCTATCCTCCCATAAAGAATATCAACTATGGGGAAACTTACACATTTCTACAGAAGACAATCAGTGCCCTCTGTAGAGCATACCACATATAGCACAAATGCATGTTGTTCATGTGATAATTGACTACAGTTCAAAGCCAGTAGTTAAGGGGTTGATTTTTGACAAAGCAAAGTCTGGGATGGAGAGTAGTTCATACCATGTTATGCCAAACAATGCAGAAGAGGAACCTATTCAGTTGAACCATATTAAATTGCCATTAATCATGTATTCTTGACCAGCAGAATCAGCAATTTCTTATGGTTCAAATAATACTGATTCAAATAACCAGGGGAAAGCTCCTACACTGACCTTAGAAATACCTCAGTGCATGAGTGAACTGAATTGAGTTTAATCCTATAAAAGGTTTAATTTTTGCTTAGTATTCCTTCTATTTTCTGTTATAAAAGGTAGATTTCTGCCATTTTGTTTATTTTTTTTAACATTTTAATCAGACCTTTTAATATAATGTAGTTACTTTTGGAGATGTTGATAAAGTCATGGACAGCTACTTAAAAAGTCAATGCATTTAGTCTGAAGCAAATTCACAAGGCAGGGAGTATTACCACAAAGAATTTGGAGTCAAAGAACTGACTTTGGGTCCATTGTTTCTGTCGCTTACTGCCACAGTATATCTGGGAAAATTACACCCATTTACTAACAGGAAAATACTATCTAGCACTACATGTTAGTTTCTTTGCTTACCCCCTTTGCTATGGATTTTTGGAAGACAGGGAAATATATCAAAGGCTTTCCTAGTGAAAAGTGTGACTTCCTTTTTATAGTATTTCTGGAAATTCTTAAGGAGAGGAGTAGGAGCTTAATTTGGGCAAAGCTTTTTAACCAAATCTAGTTGTGAATATGAAAAGCAACAATACTCTTTTCTAAATATTCTTTTTTCTGAGTAAATTCATTATTATAATTTTGACAAGAGCAAAGATCTACTAGGTGTAATGCTGCCAAACCTACATGGTTTCAGGCACCCAGAAATTCTGTGTAATGGAAAAGGAAAGCAGACCATTGTGACCACGTTCAGGTTGAAAAATGCTGAAAGTGTTCTTTTTAGAGCAACCAAGCAATCCCAGAATTATTGCAAACATTTCTTTCAGAAATCCTTGGTAATGGAATGAGGCTCCGACTTCTCAAAAATTTAGAGTCACAAAGTAAGACAAGCTGCAATTACTTTGCCTCCCATAACTATAGAAGTAATATTAGTTTTATTTCTTTTTACTCTGGAATAACACAAAATAAAAGCTTTGGAAAAGGTTTTACTTACTTTTTTTCAAGAAAGATGCAATTTCATATATAATGTAAGGACACAGCAGAATTTCAGGACATATTTTAAAAAGACTCCATGAATTATACATTTTGTTATGTTTCCCAAACAGAAAGGCCAGTATACAATTACACCTTTACTATATGCAAAAGGGTTTGAGACAGTTATCTAAAAAAAAAATTCTCTCTTTTTCTTAACCAGAGAAGCAAACCCATAAATAATGATATGTCATTTGACATATAATAAGTGCATAGTTCTACGCCAGGATGTGTATTATACATATTATCTCATTAAACTTTTGCAGAGGAAAGACAGGCAAAGGAGGAAAAAGAATGAAGTCAGTGAAATATCCATTAATGTGAAAGGAAACATTACAAAAATCAATACCCTTTAACTGAAGTGTTTCTCTGTCATTCCTAAAGATATTTCTAAAGGATAAAATTAGCAAATGTATCTAGATCTCTGCTAAAGAATAATAGATTATACTATTCTACTAGGGGAGGAGGTTGGGAATGGGTGTGGGAGTGAAGAAAACACTTTGCCCTCTCTCAGAAACTTAAAATCTTGGGAAGTTGTCTTGAATACTCATGAGACAATTGTAAAAATTTAGACTCAAATGGTAAATGGTATATAACGGTATAAGAAGGGTATAGACTTTGTATGAAGAAAGATTATTGACGTCTTATGAAACAAAAAGATTATTTGAAATAGGAAGAGCTATCTGGAGAGACAATGGTGAAGATATTTCAAGATGAAAAATAAAGGAGCAGTAGGAAGAAAGACTGACATGTCTCTGGTCTCTGCTGTAATGGGTAGGTGATTCTTTTTTTTTTTTTTTTTTTTTTTTTAAATATTAAATTTTATTTTTATATTCCCCCATACAATTGCAAACGCCCCATTCTGACCCCAATCCTTCCCCTCCCGCCCCCCACCCCCCAAAAAGTGTCTCTGGTTCATAGTTTTTTGTTGATTTTGATTTTCACTTTCTTATATTCATTTTCCTGGTCCCTTATTTAAGTTTTCTAGATTCCTGCTATGAGTGAGACCATCCGGTATTTTTCTTTTTCTTTTTGGCTTATTTCGCTGAGCATGATCCCTTCCAGTGCCATCCATGTTGCTGCAAATTGCATGTGTTTATCTTTTTTGAATGCTGAGTAATATTCCATGGTATATATGTACCACATCTTCTTGATCCAGTCATCTATTTTTGGGCATTTGGGTTGTTTCCAAAGCTTAGCTATTGTAAACAGTGCTGCTATAAACATAGGAGTGCAGGTGCTCTTTGGAATTGATGTTTCTGTGTCCTTTGGGTAAATACCTAGGAGTGGAATTGCTGGATCATATGGAAGCTCTATGTTTAGTAGGTCCAGAAATCTCCACACAGCTCTCCATAATGGTTGGACCAGTTTGCACTCCCAGGGTAGGTGATTCTTAATATGGAGAAGGTTCTTATCCATAAACCAAGTGCAGGACAGACTGACTGAGGACATGTAGGCTGGCTGAGTATTGAAAATGTGAAATTATAAAGAGGTACATCAAAAATGCATATAATTATTAGGATATGTATAGTTACTTTGAATTCTTGAATTATTTTCAATATGCATTTTTCCCCATAAATTAGTTTATCTGATAAGAGGTATTTTTAGTGGATTCAGGACTAATAATATGGATTCTTTATTTCGAACATATTTTCTGGAATCCAATAAATGGTGGAACTTTACAAAGATATATCTGTTGTTATGGTTTTCTTTTCCCATTGCTATTCTGCTGGTTTATTTCCCTTTTTATTGCCCATTGCTTTTAGAAGGAATAAATATTAATGAGTTCCACAATGTAGTTTGTACTCCTCTGTTAACACTGGAGAGAGTAGCTACTCCCTGTTGAGCAATCATCAGCGGAGCAGGGAACAGCAGCCACAAACCATTTCTTTTACATTCTTAGATAGCAGGAGTGTGCCTCTGGAAAGATGCTATTCATTCACTAGTGAACTTCCCTGAATGCTCGTTTCAAAATTCCTCCTGGTGCTATCATTCATCTACCACTGACTCGCTGCAGTAAGTGCTGAAAGGTTACAAAAAGCACACATACTACAGACACTTGATGGTGTTGGATTACACTACATTTTATCCACCATCTTTCTTTGATTAATGGAAGGCTCTTTACTAACAGCCATGGCTTTCCATCTTTCATTACAGACATAAAGATGAAACAGCATCTGACTAATAGGTGTTCTTTCTCCCTATTTTCCTTACTTAATTACCACTAGCTAGGTAAAGTGGTTTTCAACAGATGTGCAGCTCAGGGACCTAAAACTAGGCCTCAATACATGTAAATAATACCAATATTAAAAGCAAAAATTCTACTTCACTTCTGAAAACACAGAGACTTTTCCTAGTTGCTCTGTTCTCCCCAGTCTCACTTTTAGAACTATGGGAAACTGAGATCCTTGCACAGACTTCAATGATTTTGAAGTGGGAATTTTTCTTTAAATAAGGGTCCACTAAATTACATATAATTTGGGCTCAGAAAACCTGGAATTTGGGCCTCCCCGGTGGTGCAGCGGTTGAGCGCCAGGTTGCGAAGCTGCCCATTGCCTCTGCAGCACTGGTTCAATCCCCGGCTGCTCCCCGGCCATCAGAGGAGGGTCCCGCATGGTGCGCAGACCTCTCCTGCCACCCGATACTCCCCTCAGCAGTGTACTTCGGTCCTTCTGCCTGCTCTGCTCCCCGCTCTGGCTCTGGTGAATTCTCTCACCCTCCCGCGCTTCTGACTGTACCCAGTGCTTGTATAAACAAATAAATAAACAAATCTTTAAAAAAAAAAAAACAACAAAAAACAAAACCTGGAATTCCCTGCCCCTATTCCAGTCTCTCCTAAAGTTTTGGAAACATCCATTAAAAAGACTTTCATTAGCTTTAAAGTCAATTCTTCATCAGAATTCACTATGGTATCAATCAAAAGACAGATTTCTATACCCATGACAGATGTTCACAATCTTAGTAGATAATATCTAGGAAACTTAGCATTTTCTTAAAGCAGCCAATGATTGTTAAACTATATTTTGAGGATCAATGCTTTCATAAAAACATTTTCCCTGATGGATATGGGTAATGGCTCTCTTATTAAGGATGGAACCATGGCTACAGAGTACGTTCAGAGTTTAACTGAAGGACATGGATCTGTAATATGTCTCTTCCTGCCAGCCTTGTGGATGGTCAGTTCTGAAGTGCAGTACAGGAAAGTTAAAAAAGGACTGCTGTTGGGCTGTAAGTCCCCTGAGGATAAGGATCAAATCTCCTTTTCAAAACATTCTATCTTCAATATCTAAATTGGTGATCTAACCTAATAGTTGCTAAATAAATATTTATTGAGGGAATTTATTGAGGGAATACCAATAAAAATAAGTATTTCATTAATACTAAATACTAATACTAATAATTCATTGGTATTGAGGAGTGAAGGAATACAGAATGAAGAAATATCTGAATTCTTAGCATTTCAATCAGGTTGTGATTAATGTGCAAAACAATAGCACTTGAGAGAACACAGAATAAGTTTAACATTGTCACTGACTCCAACTGTTTTCCTCACAGAACACTGAGTCTTTACAAAACCTAATAAGCAAAAATAGTGCTGAATCAATATTGTCAATATTGTCACTGTAAGCATATCACCATTACTACCATTATTTTCCTTTGGTTTGGGTATTTTGGAGTTTAGTGTAGGTATTTGTGAATATCTCATTATTAGACTTTACATTTTTAAGGAATTTCATTGTTTCTAGCCTGTTAATATCTTTTTTAAAAGATTTATTTATTTATGCATGCAAGAACTGGGGTACAAGCCAGAGGTGTGGGGGATGAGAGGATTCACCAGAGCCAGAATGGGGAACAGAACAGGATCGACCAAAATACACTGTTGAGGGGAGCAGTGGGCAGGTCAGGAGAGGTCTGCTGCGCCAAGTGGGTTGCTCCCTGGCTGAGGATAGAACTCTTGCTACAGTGGCTTAAAATAGCTTTATGGTTGTGTCTTAACCCCTTGCGCCACCAGGGAGGCCCCGTTAATATCTTTTTGAGTCATAAAATTATTGCCTAACATGTTTTGTCCTTATTAGCTTAATATAACCCACATATAAGAATATCATCTATTAATATTACTCTGTCCAAGACACCAAAATACATGATTTTTATTATGTTCTTGAGGTAATAATTTCTTTTCCAATGTCATTTGTCTTTCCTTTTAACAAACTGGTAAATCGAGACAGAAAGGGAGATAAGTTTCTAATACTCATGTATTTTTATGTGCTTTTCCCCTTCAATTTTAAAAGTTTGCTCTCATTTTCATGCGTCAATGAACAATATCAATTTAACATTTTTTATTCATTTGTATGTTTGCACAGATTATCCTTTACTAAAAATACTGGAGAAAATTCTGGGAATTTTATTTATGCAAGAAAATTTTCTATCAAATGCCATTTAATTGATCAAACAATTCAATCTTCTGAAAAGTTTTGACATGGTACACATGTATACTTTAAATCAATCTCATGTTATTTCCCTGATGAAATAAATTTTAGGTGGTGTTTTGTAAAGATGAAATTATTTTGTGCTCTCTGTGTTTTTGTATTTGCCAGAAGTGAATGTTCAGACTATGTAATCCACAATTTAATCACTGAACATTAGTAATATAGTTGATTGAACTTATAGATGCAGTAATAATTAAAACAAAATGATTTTTCTATAGTAGCCCTAGACTCTAATATTTTAAAGTCAATAATCTAGACTTTCTTAATTGGTATTAGAGCATCTTTGTAAGAAAAAGTAAGTTTTTTTTCTTATTTACCACTTTTTATTAAATTTTATTTAGTGCCTTTTATTACTTCTGCTAGAGTATAAAGTACACTCTATATAGATTAGAAACTATAGCATATAATTTAATCACTAATAACTGCTTATACCATCTTATAATGCATGACAATATAGTTAAGTACTAATAATTATTAAAAATATGTTTTTACTTAATATTTAAGTTTTTAACATGCATGGTAACAAAAATTTATAAGAGTGTTCAGTATTTCTGTCCTTTCACAATCAATGTGCTCATCATCATTTTCTCCTGTCATACGTTTTTCATAACTAAATGCACAGTGTTTTAGTCATGAAAATTAGTACTGCCTCATATATATTTAGATTTGCTTAGATTACCCAAGCGTTTACCAAATTCTTTGAACATCTTAAATTCCTCTCCTAGATTCAATTTTGTTCTTCCTGAATATTATCATTGAATAGTTCTTTCAATGAGGTTTTATAAGAGATAATTATATCATTTTTTTGTTACTTTTTTTTTTGTAGCTGATGAGAATCTCACTGTTAATTGATTTGTACTTACTGGTTTTCATTCTTTCTATTCCTTCTAAAATGTCTTTAATAAAGATTCAAGGTATACATGAAATGTACTAATGTGTTTTGATGAATTTATCCTCCTTTTGAGATATATTTACAATAAAATGCTTACATTTAAAAAAAAATGTCTTTAAGGTTGATGAGCTGCAGTCTCACTATATTGAACTAAGTGTACCCAGATTATTTTCCTGCATGGAAATAGGTTTTCTCTATTCTGTACAATCTTGTTTTTCATCAGTTCTAGAAACTAAATCCTCTTTTTACTGATTCTCATTCTAAACCTTCTTTTCAAATTCTGCCTGACTGTTGTCCTCACTTCTATTATTTTCAGTGCTAAATTTTCAATAAATATTCTTTGAATATTTGTCTTCAGTTTACTAGTAACTATTTAGCTCAGTCTGCCTAATCTACTCGCTTATTTCCATTACAAGTATTTTTTAAGTTATTTATTTATTTGTTTATTTGTTTATTTATACAAGCACTGGGTACAGTCCGAAGCGTGGGAGGGTGAGAGAATTCACCAGAGCCAGAGCTGGGAGCAGAGCAGGCAGAAGGACTGAAGTACACTGCTGAGGGGAGCAGCAGGCGGCAGGAGAGGTCTGCGTGCCGCAGAGGCTGCGGGCAGCTTCTCAACCCAGCTCTCAACAACTGCGCCACCGGGGAGGCCCTCCATTACAAGTATTTTTCACTTCAGGAACTTTCATTTTCCTTTTAAAATATCTGGTATTATAATTGTGATGCATTATATTTGTTTCAATTCTTTCTTTACATAGTTAATACATGTCAGTATGTGTATTTTATGCGTTTTATCCATTAGTTCTAGTACATCCAACCTTGAGTCTAGTTTATTGTTAAGCATTTTCAATCCTATTTATGATAAACTATTTCTCCTCTAGTAATCTATAATTTTCAATGATGCAGTTTATCTGGGGGGAAATCTATGATTTAGGTTAAGATATTCTCTTTGGAGTTTTTGCTTTGCTTAAGTCAGGCACCTCTGTAGTACTACTGATAGCATTTCTAATATTAGTTTCTCAGCTTTGTGGTTTTGGACTCATTTAAATATCATAAATTATAAACTTAAACTAATATGAGACAGGCTCATAGGTAGAAATCTTAGGATAGTGTTTTTGCTCTGATCTGAGAATGAGACTGACTTGCTTCCTTGTTGGATCTTTCTACAGAGAAGCTGAGTTTCACTCTTCTCTATTGATACTATACCTTTTAAGGTTGGTGAAGTAGCAGTAATTATTTTTTCCATATAGAATTCTTTATAAAATTCCTTAGTGTTTGTATATTCTTCATGTAGGAGTGGAATTCCTAGACCATATGGTAAATCTATTTTTAGTGTTTTGAGAAACCTCTATACTGCTTTTCTTAGACACACCCTAGCTAACACTTGTTTCTGTATTTTTCTTTTTTTGATATGTGCTGTTCTCATAGGTGTGAGATGGCGTGTCACTGGGTTTTTGATTTGTATATCCCTGAGAAGCGATGATGAACATTTTTTCATGTCCCTGTTGACCATCTGTCTTCTTTAGAGAAGTGTCTGTTTAAATCTTCTGGTTTTTATTTAAGTGTTTTGTTGTTGTTGAGTTGTATGAGTTTTTTGTAGATTTTGGACATTAGCCGCTTGTTAGATGTATGATGTTCAAATATTTTCTCCCATTCAAGAGGATGTCATTTAATTTTAATGATTGTTTCTTTCACTATATAAAAGTTTTTAGTTTAATATGGTTTCATTTGTTTACTTTTGCTTCTGTTTTCCTGGTTGCTGAAGTTAGTTAAGTTCTCAAAGATAACTGTGAAACCAATGTTGTGGAGTGTTTTTGCACCTCTTATAGCTATGCCTTTGATCCAGTTTGAGCTAGTTTTTTTGTATGGCGTGAGATGGTAGTTTAGTTTCATTATTTTGCATGTTGCTATCCAAATTTCCTAATTCCTTTTGTTGAAGAGAATTTGCATTTCCCTTAGCTCCTTTTTCATAGATTAACTGTCAATATATGTGTGAGTATATTTCTGGGCCCTCAAGTCTATTCAACTGGTCTATGTGTCTATTTTAATTTAAGACCACACTGTTTTGATTTGTAGTGTAGTTTGAAACCTAGAACTGATTGATTCCTTTTTTTCAGTCAGAATTACTTTGACTGTTCGGCATCTTTAGTAGCTCCATATAAATTTCAGTAACCTTTGTTTTATTTCTTTGAAGAATGCCATCAAAATTGGATATTTTGGCTTTCATTCTCTTTCTCTGGCAAAAGTTTTATACCATGCCCCTTATCAGGTTGACTCTAATTCCCCATGCATCCCAACCCTCCTTTGCACTAGCCCTTCCCCAAGAGTAACTACAGAGAGCATCAGCTCCTGCTTCCTGGTTTGTTTGGGGAAATAATTTAATTGAGACCTCTGTTCTGTCCTCAAAGCACTGGAAACAATATTGAACCCTGCATAGCTAGGTGTTTTATAAAGGATGATTTTCAGCTATTCCATTCTGGAATATTGTTGGAAATGGAAGAGATGAATTCCTATAAATAGCTATTTTTAGGCAAATAAAGTTATGTAATGAGTATAAAGATACAAGGCCAAGCAGAAATGAAAAGCAGGTTTCCTGATGATCTGAGATTCTTTTGAAAGTAGCCTTAAGATGAAAATTCAAAAGATTTTAAAGCTGATTGTTATAAATAGAAAAGAGAAAATAGATATATAAATCCTGTTATCTTAAATGAGTCACCCAATTGAAACAAAGTAAATGAATTTTCTCTTGTCATTTGATCTAACAAGTAGATCATTTTCCTTTACATCAGAAGCCTCAATAGTTATTTATTCATGGGTAAAGGGCACAGAGTGTGTAAGTAGTCTGATAAAATGGAGAATATTTTTTAAAGAGCATATTTCAAATGTTCAAGAGATCATTTTCAGGCACGGTAAAAGAAAACTGTACTATTCTATTTTACATGTGAAACAACAAATATTTACCAAATATCAACTCAGTTAAAGGTAATACAAATACTGTTTTCAGGTTTATATGACTTTATAGCTGCTTCAGTATATAAATATTTTTATTGCCTTTTTGATTGGTTATTTCCTTTTCTCTCATCAGTAAAACTTACTCCACTAAAAATTCTAAGTTACTTCTGGGGTAGACCACTGACCAGCTTGATTTAGTTTCCAGTATTTAAGTTTCTTATTATTTCTATCCCAGTGGCTGAAACCTCTGAGCATCTTAATTTTCATTTGTAACCTACTGATCATGGAGAAATTTCATAAGAAAACAATCCTTATCTCTCACAAAATATCCAGAGAGCTGACTTCCAAGAAGGGTCTGATTTGTACAAGAATTTCCTATTTTAGTTATTCCATATTTACATCACATTTCTAGCATATTTTCTCACATTCTACTGCAAGAATAGGCTGTTTCCATTGTGTGATTTAGTTCATTTTTCATCCACCACATTAAGAATAGAGGAGCAAAGGTGTTATGACAGAAATGTGGTTAATTATAAAATAGTCATACCTTCATTAATTTATCTCAAGAAAGACATTCATAAACAATCCTTCTATCTTTTGTATCCTAGTGAAAAAAAGTAAGTCATTAACTTTAAAATTTTTGTTCCCTTAAAATTTTACAAATACACAATGATTTTATAGAGTTAAGAAACATATTTCATGGGAAATCGTCAGTATATTTCTAGAAAATAGAAAGTAAATCATTTTATTTTCCAGATGGTGTAAGAACCATACCAGGGAACATATAATTTGTGATATACATTTCTGATTGAAATGTCATGTAAAATAGACTCACCTTCCTGTTGTTTCAAAATTGTTCAACAGGAAAACTGTCACATTAACCTTCTAAATAAAATTTACTTTCTGTAATAACAAAGAAATACAGCTTTCTTTTTTCCAAAATAGTTTTGCCTAAAATGGGCTAGTTTGTGGAAACTAGATAAAAAACTACAATTGTAAAGCATTTTCAATTAATTTAGGATGGTGATTATCTCATTCTCCTTATTTCTTTGTGGAGAATAGGAAAACATGAGTTCTTTTTTCAACCTTCTTCCAATCCATCCACAGTTCACTCATCCTTCCCTTTATCCATCTATCCATTGAGGCTTCAAATATTTTTTTCCTGGTTTATCTCACTCTATGTCATCATACAGGCTCATTATCGAGAATGTCTTTCTTAATAATGTCAAATCCTACAGACTTTATCTAGTTTTCAATTGTGGATTATTTGATACACTTTCTACAAAAGAACGTTCTTTAGCTTCTTATAATGTAATTTCTCTGAGCTTTGTGGTGTTTTATAATCAATCCTTTTGGTTTTCCTCATTCTAAAATAAGTTCAATCTGTATCAAAGGGAAGACTTTCTTTGCTTAGTATAGTTAAAATCTATGTTCATTACGCTTAGAGCTTTTCAAAATGAATCATGTTCATGTATCCCATCATAAGCGACATTTTCATCAGCTCCTTATGACTTACAATGATAAACCTATCCCTGGGTAAAAGTCTTCTTGACATATTTTGTTAAGGGTAGATTTCATGACAGTATAAATTAGACATTCTTTACAGCTACTGGGATTCTGATCAGCCAGCTCAACAGAAATTGTCAAGAACTTTATTGATAACTTTTCTTAGTAGCAAACATGACAAGTCTTTCATTTAACATTTAAAGAAGTGATAGTAAAAATATTGCTTACCTGGACATTGGGAGGGAAAGGTTGTCAGGACTGGGAAAGTTACCTATGTGTAGCAGCAATATATGAATAAAATGTGGATACTCTCCACAATCAGGTAGTATGTTTTTCCTATTGTATATAGATGGTATAACCAACTTTAATATTTTGATGGTTTCATTCAACTGACACAGGTATCAAAATGTGAACAGTATATTATACACTATGTATTTCATATAACAAATATTTTGATTTTCTGAAAAATATGTTGGTTCCGAGTAGGAGAATTTTTATGGCCCAGTATAGAGGAAGCCAATAAATAGTGACCAGTGCAGACACATTCTTTGCTAAGATAGTCATTAGCATTCCTCTGCACAATATGACATGCCAAGGATGTTTATGAAAAATTCAGAGCACTTGTTTCCAGTGTTTTGGTGTCAAGAAATCTTATTCTTAAGTTATTTCATTTTGAGTTAATAAATTGGTTATTTATGAAAATAAGTAATATAAGTATTAATCTGCAAAAACAACAGGCTAGACTTTGTGCTTCAAATTAAGTACAAAAATGAATTGCTTTTAGGGAAGGTTGTTACTAGTTACACAATCAGGATTTCTGGAGCTCAGTACTTTCTTACTATAATTGATTGAGGGTGATACTTTGAGGTATTTTTAAAAGTAAGCTTTCATTATTTCATATTTATTAGAAGACAGACTGAAGAAGACTTAACAACCCATAGTCTGGTTTAATTCACACATATTTTTAGTTTTTACATATTGTACTTGGGATGATCGTGTATTGGATTAAGTTCTCTATTGGAAAATGTTAAGTGCCTTCTAAGAAGAAATTCATCTAGTCTAAGTTTTATGAGAAAAAGCTAGCTTGACTTTCAGAAAGAATCTACTGTTTTTGCAGAGACTATAACAGATTTGTTAGTATCTTTGGTATTTGACATGAAAGGATACCAAGTCCTAAGTTATTCATGTTATATGCTTACATGATAAATGTTAATTTTAGGTGAATTAATTACTTCCATATTTATTGACCTTTGCTTTATCCAACAGGTACATAATAATGATATTCCTTCTGTTTTGCTTTCTTTATGTTACTTTAATTTTTGATGCTCTGCAGTACTTGGCAAGAGTAAGACTCAATGAAAAAAAATCATTTAAAAAATATCCAGTTGCAATTCAGAATTCTGAAGAATCTTTTCAAAGTAATAACCTACAGGGCATAATTGACATTCAGAAACTAAAATCTGATCTACCTCTGGCAATGAAATGATACTATTCTGAAAGGCCTACTATAATAAATCCACCTTAGAGTGTTAAAAATATAGACATTAATGTGGCCAGGAAAATATTAATGTACTAACATTACATGTTTATGCTACTTCCTTACAACCTTAAGATACATTAGTAGTAAAATGTATCCCCAGGCTAGATTCCTAAATGAGTTGACATGCTGTGTAAAGTTAGTTGCTAGAGAACAATTAAATTTTGGAAACTGCAAATGAAAAACTTCAGCACTTATTTTCCATAAATTGCTCGTCATTGGCACCACTCCTTTTGCGGGGAGGCAGAGGAGCTATCTCTTCTTTGTTTTATAAAACGACTATTTCTCCTTCTTTTCTTTTTTCCTCTTCTTTTCTGGTCGTTCCTGTTCAAGTTCTTTATATATACTACTTTTTCAAATGGTTTGTCATTTGCTGGTAAATACTAGGATCTTTAAGTCTTTGTCCTGATTCTTTCCCCTTTCCAACAAACAGACCTGCTGGGAAATTCTGTCCTGTCCTGTCCCGTCCTGCCCTGTCCTGTCCTGTGTCCCATCCACAACTTGTCAAATACAACATGCTCATCTTTACTGACAAGTTTTCTCTTTTGTTTCATTTTTTTTTTTAATGGTGTGCTTTAATGCATGCTATTCCTGCCTTCTGGAATTAAGCTCCCTTATTTCCTGACCCATGTAACCATATGGAGTGTATGTATTATCCTTCAGCTCAAATGCTACCTCTTCTACAAAGTTTCCTATTTTTATGACATCCTAATGTTATTCTAAAACCCAGTAAATTTGCATATCATATTGCATTATCTTTACCACCTTACACAACTTTCGAACTCCCTTGGCAACTGATACATGTTGAATTGATTAGTGAGAGACGTACTATTATTTTTCAGGATAGGGAGTGTAAGAGGATTTGCTTATACAATTGATTAAAAATATTTATATTTGTATGGACTTAAGAGCTAATAATTAAATATAAAATTGACCCAATAATGATGAAAATCTTAAAGTAACATACCACATATGTTAAATATACTTTTATCCATGATCATTTGTATTTAAATATAAATTTATATATCTGCTCCCAAATCTGAGATTTAAACAAAAAATTCTAGATATGTCTGCAAATTACATGATTAAATGAAGTCTTTTTTTAAGTCATGCTTTTGGTTTAAAGATTTTTTTCCCTAAGATTTATTTATTTATTTATACAAGCACTGGGTACAGTCAGAAGCGCGGGAGGGTTAAAGAATTCACCAGAGCCAGAGCAGGGAGCAGAGCAGGCAGAAGGACTGAAGTACATTGCTGAGGGGAGCAGCGGGTGGCAGGAGAGGTCTGCGCACCATGTGGGACCCTCCTCCAGTGGCCAGGGAGAAGCCAGAGATCGTACCGGCTCTGCAGAGGCTGCGGGCAGCTTGGCAACCCAGTGCTCA
The DNA here is from genome assembly GCF_014898055.3 of Talpa occidentalis. Classification (NCBI taxonomy): domain Eukaryota; kingdom Metazoa; phylum Chordata; class Mammalia; order Eulipotyphla; family Talpidae; genus Talpa; species Talpa occidentalis. The sequence continues at coordinate 91,628,898 of NW_026555331.1, forward strand.
ACCGCTGCGCCACCGGGGAGGCCCTAAAGATCTTTCTTGCAATAATTTTATGTTGTGTTTATTAATTCAAATTTTCACTGAATACTGTAATTGCCTTATTTTTTCAATGATATTAGAAACTGCAAATGAGGCAGTTTTTATAAGCACCTTTACTTCTTACATAAGTAAAGAAAATTTGAATTTTAGAGTATATACTTGTAGTCTATGTATAGAGTTACAACATGAATTTTTATACTACTTTTTAAGTTATTACTACTGCTAAGTTTTTTTTTTTTTTTAAAGAGGCATGTATTATTTGTTTGTTTATATAAGCACTGGGTACAGTCAGAAGCGCAGGAGGGTGAGAGAATTCACCAGAGCCAGAGCGGGGAGCAGAGCAGGCAGAAGGAACGAAGCACACTGCTGAGGGGAGCAGCAGGCGGCAGGAGAGGTCTGCGCGCCATGTGGGACCCTCCTCTGGTGGCCGGGGAGCAGACGGGGATCGAACTGGCGCCGCAGAGGCCGCGGGCAGCCTCGCAACCCAGCGCTCAACCGCTGCACCACAAGGGAGGCCCACTACTGCTGTTTTGACTCAGAGCTAGAAGTCCGAAAATTTAAACAGAAACTTGGCAGTAAATTAGAATTGACCAAAGACGAAGCAATAATAGTTTTTTACAGCTATAATTTGCAATATTGTTCATTATAGTTGATTCCAATCATAAGGTGAGAAGAATATGTCTCCTCATAACCTCAGTGGCCAACATATAAGTCTGCAGCACAGCCCCATGCTCAGCGCTACGTGTGAATCCTAGAGAAGAAAAAAAGTTTACCTTCTTTGTCCTTGGGGGAGCTTAAGTGGGAGAGATCTTCATTGGTCTGGACACAGTACACCTCTCGTGTCTGCACCCCTCCTCCACAGAGGGCAGTCTGGTTGCCTCGCCTCTTGTCCTGCTGACTGAGCAAAGGGTCCACGCGGCACTCAGTCCACTCTGTAGTTCTCCAGCCATATCTAGAAAAAGAAATGTCATCAGTGGCAACTGTGTTTATTGAATAAAACTTTTCGCTACACTTCTCAAAATTAAACCACTCCTTTTGAGTTAATCCTAGACCACATCTCTGGTGCATGCTCAGATTTAATCTCTTGTCTTTTATTCTCAGCCATGCTCCAATAAAGAGAGGCTAAATTTAGGGTGATTCTATTTTAATTGCAACTACTGGAAGTCGCTTATAAATATTTTATAAAAAGAGAGCATAATGCTGAAAACATGAAATTTTATGTAAAATTAAGCTGAACTCAGGCTTGCTCTTCCTGATGTTTATAAGCAAAAAGGATTGACTCTGAGCATGAAACACATGCTCAATGATGAACCCAAACATTTGTTTTTCCTTTAATAAGATGCATGAAAATTGCTACTTTTTAGTGGATCAAATCTGTAATTGTGTGTTAGGATTAAAAATTATAATGGTTAATTTTAACTAGAATTTTTAATTTGAACATAACAACTCACTTTTCTCTCTATTGTCTAGAAGAAGAGAAAAAAATTTTCTGTAGCCCTGAGCATTCCTGAGTGCTAATGAAAGATGAAAAGAGCTGATCTTTCTAATCAGCGGAACACAGGAAAGACGATCTGTGATTCTCAACAAAAGCTCCAATCAAATGTCAGGTGATTGTCAGCCCAACACTTGCTTTAAGGAGATAGCCGGGAACCACTTCTCGATGTCACTGAAGATAGGAAGTGCGGGCGTTTCTCCACCACTAGGAAAATGGATACTCTAAAAGCATAAAGCAAATGGCTCATGCAGCACTTTGTGTCACCCTCACCAAGATGCTACCTTAGTAATCAGATTAACAGCCAACACAGGTACAAATGGGTGTGCTAATGTTCATCTCAATTAGACAAAAAGGTTAAATGGACCTTCAGCTGTCAGATCTATATGCTTTGCTTTGTCAATGGTAAAGTTTCATGACAGTAAAGCTGACCTTCATTCCTGTTTTTAATTTTTCTAAGTGGGGATTTGTGGCTTAACTGAAGTGCAGAACTGGGGCAACAAGGAATAACACCCTTGACACATGTTTTTAAAAGAAGTGCAGTATTCAGATCAAATCTAAAAATGAAGAAAACCTATGCTTGAGCAGGGGGCACCAAGCAGAGTAAACCAGACAAGTCATTCATTAGGGGAGTTAAAATGAACACTTTATTATTATTATTTTTTTAATATTGGAGTTCTAGTTTAGTTCATTCTAAGGAGTCCTGTGAAAGGAATAAATTTCCTGTAATGTAAGTTGGTTACACATTCTGAGAAAAATGCTAACTTCTAAAACGGGACTCAAGAAAATGTATTTTGCTGGCCTCCCCGGTGGCGCAGCAGTTGAGCGCTGGGTGGTGAAGCTGCCAGCAGCCTCTGTAGCACTGGTTCGATCCCTGGCTTCTCCCCGGCCACCAGAGGAGGGTCCCACATGGCGAGCAGACCTCTCCTGCTGCCCGCTGTTCCCCTCAGCAGTGTGCTTCGGTCTTTCTGCCTGCTCTGCTCCCCGCTCTGGCTCTGGTGAATTCTCTCACCCTCCCACGCTTCTAACTGTACCCAGTGCTTGTATAGATAAATAAATCTTAAAAAAAAAATATTTTGCTTATGGTATTCAAATATCTGAGAAGATGAAGAATAAAATACTCAGCTTAAGATAACAAAAGAAAAATATGAGACAAAACACTCTGATTAAAATCCCAATAACTTCATAGAGTCTGATGTGGAGAGGAACACACAAATCAGTGGTATAGGTAGAGAAATCTGGAAGGAAACTCTCTTTAGAATTTTCAGTTGCATCTGGGAAGAATGGATGGTTCTAAGGTGTTACAGACTTGAAAATCTAGTGTAAACCCTCACTATTTCGTTGTTGATAGAAGGTGCAGAAATAGTATTAATTTTTCTTCTCACTGATTCTGAAGTTTGAGTTGTATGGATGTTCCTTACATGTTTGGAATATTCCAGAGAAGCTCTTACCATAGCTTGTAAATAGCTCTAGAGAACCTAAGAGCCACTAAGTTGTTTCAGACTACATTCTACATTCAGACTAAGCTGGAATATATATATTGCCATGATAAATCAAAGCAATGTATTGGAAAGGGTATTTTAAGGACAAAAAGAATACTGCTATAATGCCAAATATTTCAGAACTAGTCATACTTTCCATGAATTCAATAAGCATTTATTAGCACTTATGGTGAGCTAGGCCCTGTGATACATACTGGTGACTTAAAACATAAAACAAGGCTGTGATTAGTAGGCACAGTCCTTGTCTGCAAGGAGTTTTAAATCTTGTTATTTTGATGTGGTATTTTATTCTATTCAATAGGATTTGTATACAAGCTCTGAATTTTAATGGGACTTGCTCAATAAGCAACAGGAAGCAGTATTTTGAAGGTGTATCTTACCTTATAGAATGGGGGTTGACAAAGATGGTGCAAGGTTGGGATTCAACCTCTCACCATTTCTGGAGCATATTCATACTAATTTACATATTTTCTAGCTCTAATGGCTAAGGTGAATCACTGTAAGACATGGGACCCACAAAGCCTAATATGTATATTTTCTATCTCTGGACAGAAAAGGTTTGCTACCGCCTATTACAGAAAACACAGAATTGCTGCTAAAATCTTACTTTGTGGATATTTGGAACAACTTGTGAAAGATACTCATGGGCAGTGAAACCAATCTGTGTCTAGTACAGTGTTTGTAAAGAGATATTTTATTTTTCTACTTCAATTTATAAAAGTCACTAATTTCTCAAATTACTATCCAGTTGAAATCAGACAGCTGAATGAATGAGATCTGGGCAGCAAAGGCTGCGGTCCTTTATTTACTCACGTGGCACAGGGAGCAAGTCCATCTCCTTGAGACACACAAAGTTCTTTTTCCTCAAGTTCTGGACACTCTTCCTCACTGCCGATAGGAAACTGCCTGACGATCCGTGTCCTTATGCGAGTGCCTTTAGGGGACACCGCATCATGGCAGGCTTTTGAGCATGGGCTCCACTCTGACCACTCCGACACCTGGCACTCTTTGGTGAACACACAGGACTGGAAGGTCATTGGCAGCTTCTCTTGCTGGCAAAAGCTGCAAAAAAACATTGATATTCTCATCACAGACGCACAGGCAGTTATGAACTCTGTCTTCTCCACTCGAGTGAAATCACCTTGGGCATTTTTATTTCTACTTGGTGATGTAATCTCAGTTCATTGAAAATACATCAACACTTATGATGTGTAAAAGTAGTGAGACTCAAAGCTAACATTTGCATTTTCTCCTATTTGGTAAGAAGTTTTCACAGGAAACAGAAAATAAAGGGGATTAAGTAAAATTAGCTGAAACTATGTTTACCATATTGTTCATTTTGCTCATTCCAGATTTGTTTTAATTTAGAAAACCAGAAACCAAGAACTGTTAACATATGCTCCATTCTGTTTAGTGATTTAAATAAAAATGTTCAGCTAACTTAATACTGTTTTGAAAAGAAAGAGTAGTTTTATATATGCTTAACCTTATTTTTAATGGCATTTGAAACTTTAGCTGTCACAATTATGAGGAATACTTATTCAAATATATTAACTATTCCAGTTCATACTTTAATACATAAAATACATATGGGTTATTGTAATTAAATGCATCATAAACAAAAAAAATATAAAGGTTTTAATCTACATTTCTGTAGACATATGCTCTAGATAGACCTTCAATACTCATTCTTGAGTAAAGTATTTATGTTCAAACTCTTGTCTACACTTCCCTACTTGAATCTAAAGGACAGAGGATTCTAGATTGCAATGATCTATACAAGAGAATGAAGATGATGCCATAGAAGTCAATGACTAAAGGCAGACACATTCTGAGGACTTTCCTGGAACTGGAAGACCTTGGTTGATTTTTAGTTGAACTCTTGCCCATTTTCAATAACCAACAGTGCATGTTTACAAGACATGAACAGCCAGTCACCATGACAGAGTCATTAGATGCCATGGGAAAATGCACTGATAATTCTGTCTTATCACTCAGGCGCTATATTTAACTCTCATAATTAACCATACAGAGAGGCAGGTCCATTGTAATGTAACAACAAACATTCCATCCTCTTAATTTTAAGGGCATCTGTATGAAAATTGCATTCCCAAAAGACAATTAGAGCTCAAAGCATCAGCCAATTTGTCTGAATTGAGTCTGGAGACGAGAATCATGTGAGTGTAGTGGTAAAAAGGCCCTTTGGGTCAGCTCTGTTTTTCTTGTAACAATAGAGAGAAACAAAAGCCCAGTTTTATTCAAATGTAGCTGGTTGAGTATTAATGATGCATTAGGTACATCACTAACCATAGAGCAAAACTTCTATGATGAGTAAGTTTCACTCTTATACTAATAACTCTACCTATGAAAATGAGGCAAAATAAATGACCTCTGTAAATCATATTACAAAATTCTCCATATTTAATTTTCTCTTAGATGCATTTCTTATCCTTCATGTGATTGTTTTCATGTGCAGATGCACTTGTTTTCCTCCAGGTAATACTTATTAAGTTCATAAGTGGTAGACTATGTATAGAAAAAGGATTAATAATCCTTTTTAGCCTTTTTTTTTTTTTAAATATTAAATTTTATTTTTATATTCCCCCATACAATTGCAAACGCCCCATTCTGACCCCAATCCTTCCCCTCCCCCCCCCCCCACCCCCAAAAAGTGTCTCTGGTTCACAGTTTTTTGTTGATTTTGATTTTCACTTTCTTATATTCATTTTCCTGATCCCTTATTTAAGTTTTCTACATTCCTGCTATGAGTGAGGCCATCCGGTATTTTTCTTTTTCTTTTTGGCTTATTTCGCTGAGCATGATCCCTTCCAGTGCCATCCATGTTGCTGCAAATTGCATGTGTTTATCTTTTTTGAAAGCTGAGTAATATTCCATGGTATATATGTACCACATCTTCTTGATCCAGTCATCTATTTTTGGGCATTTGGGTTGTTTCCAAAGCTTAGCTATTGTAAACAGTGCTGCTATAAACATAGGAGTGCAGGTGCTCTTTGGAATTGATGTTTCTGTGTCCTTTGGGTAAATACCTAGGAGTGGAATTGCTGGATCATATGGAAGCTCTATGTTTAGTAGGTCCAGAAATCTCCACACAGCTCTCCATAGTGGTTGGACCAGTTTGCACTCCCACCAACAGTGCACAAGAGTTCCTTTTCTCCACATCCTCGCCAACATTTGTTGTTGCTAGTTTTTTTAATATGTGCCATTCTCACTGGTGTGAGATGGTATCTCATGGTAGTTTTGATTTGCATTTCCCTGATTACAAGTGATGTTGAACATTTTTTCATATGTCTGTTGGCCATTTGCATTTCCTCTTCAGAGAAGTTTCTTTTTAGCTCTTCTGCCCATTTTTTGACTGGATTATTTTCTTTGTTGTTGCTGAGTCTCATCAGCTCTTTGCAGATTTTTGTGATCAGTCCTTTATCATTAGTGTTGGGTGCAAAAATGTTCTCCCAGTTGGTGGGGTTTCTCTTTGTTTTTGTTATTGTCTCTTTTGCTGTGCAGAAGCTCTTTGATTTGATGTAGTCCCAGCTGTTTATCTTTCTCTTCACTATCACTGCTTTGGGTGATGTGTCTGTAAAGATGTCTTTGATGTGCAAATCCCGTAGTGTTTCGCCTATATTTCCTTCTATGTATTTTATGGTTTCAGGTCTTATGTCTAGTTCTTTAATCCATTTTGAGTTGATTTTTGTGTATGGTGTGAGGTAGTGGTCAAGCTTCATTCTTTTGCATGTAGCGACCCAGTTTTCCCAGCACCATTTATTGAACAAACTTTCTTTGCTCCAATGCATAGTCTTTGCTCCTTTGTCAAAGATTAGTTGACCATAAATCTGTGGGTTTATTTCTGGATTTTCTATTCGATTCCATTGGTCTGTATGTCTGTTCTTGTTCCAATACCATGCAGTTTTGATGATTATGGCTTTGTAGTATAGTTTGAAGTCTGGGAGTGTGATGCCTCCATTTCCTTCTTTTTTTTCAGTAGAGCTTTGGCTATTCGGGGGTTTTTGGTGATTCCATATGAATTTCATCAATAATTGTTCTATTTCTTTGAAGAATGCCATTGAGATTTTGATTGGAATAGCATTGAATCTATATATTGCTTTTGGTAGGATGGCCATTTTAATAATGTTTATTCTTCCAATCCATGAGCAGGGATGTCTTTCCATTTCTTTGTGTCTTCTTCTATTTCTTTTAACAGTGTTTATAGTTTTCTTTGTATAGGTCCTTTACCTCTTTTGTAGATTTATTCCCAAATATTTGATTTTTTTTGTTTCGATAATAAAAGGGGTGGTTTTTTTGATTTCTTCTTCTTCAGATTTATTGTTTGTGTATAGGAAGGCTACTGACTTTTGCGTGTTGATTTTGTATCCTGCCACTTTACTGAATTGATTGATGAGTTGAATTAGTTTTTCTGTGGAGATTTTGGGGTTCTCTATGTATATTATCATATCATCTGCAAAGAGTGATAGTTTGACTTCTTCTTTTCCTATTTGGATTCCTTGGATGTCTTTCTCTTGTCTTATTGCTCTGGCTAGGACTTCCAGTATTATATTGAAAAGCAGTGGTGAGAGTGGACATCCTTGTCTTGTTCCAGATCTTAATGGAATTGCTTTCAGCTTTTCACCATTGAGAATGATACTGGCTGTTGGCTTGTCATAGATGGCCTTATGATGTTGAGGTATGTTCCTTGTATCCCAAGAATTTCAAGGGCTTTTATCATGAATGGGTGTGTTGCACTTTGTCGAAAGCTTTCTCAGCATCTATTGATATTATCATATGGTTTTTATATTTCTTTTTGTTGATGTGTTGGATAACGTTGATTGATTTTCGGATGTTAAACCATCCTTGTGCCCCTGGAATGAATCCAACTTGGTCGTGGTGAATTATCTTATGGATACATTGTTGGATTCTGATAGCTAAAATTTTATTGAGGATTTTTGCATCAGTGTTCATTAGGGAGATTGGCCTATAGTTTTCCTTTTTTGTGTTGTCCTTATTCGGTTTTGGTATTAGTGTAATATTGGCTTCATAGAACGTGTTTTGTATTGTCCCTTCCTTCTCAATTTTTTGGAAGAGTTTGTGAAGGATAGGCACTAATTCGTCTCTGAATGTTTGGTAGAATTCATTTGTAAATCCATCAGGTCCTGGGCTTTTGTTTTGGGGAGGTTTTTAATTACCATTTCAATTTCGCTGCTTGTAATTGGTCTGTTTAGGTGTTCTATTTCTTCTTTATCTAGCTTTGGGTGATTGTAGAGTTGTAGGAATTTGTCCATCTCCTCTAGATTGTTGAACTTGTTTCCATATAACTGTTCATAGTAGTTACTGATTATTCTTTTGATTTCTGCTGTGTCCGTTGTGATTTCTCCTCTTTCATTTATGATTCTGTGTATTTGTGCTTTCTCCCTTTTTCCTTTGTGAGCCTGGCTAGGGGTTTGTCTATTTTATTTATTTTTTCAAAGAACCAGCTCTTGGTTTCATTGATCTTTTGGATTGTTTTTTTAGTTTCAATTTCATTTATTTCTGCTTTGGTTTTTATTATTTCTTTTCTTCTACTGGTTCTGGGGTTTTTTTGTTGTTCTTTTTCTAGATCTTTGAGCTTCGAGATTAGGTTGTTTCTTTGAGTTCTTTCTTGTTTTTTGATGTGAGCTTCTATTGCTATATATTTTCCTCTTATTACTGCTTTTGCTGCATCCCATACATTTAGGATATTGGTGTCCTCTTGTCATTCATTCAAAGAATTTTTTAATTTCTTCTTTGCTCTCCTCGTTAGTCCAGTGGTCTTCCAGTAGTGTGGCTTTTAATCTCCATGAGGTAGGATAGTTCCTTGCCTTCTTTTTATGATTTATTTCTAGTTTGATGCCTTCGTGGTCAGAAAAGATGGTTGGTATGATTTCAATCTTGGTGTATCTGTTGATCTTTGTCTTGTGCCCCAGTATGTGATCGATCCTGGAGAATGATCCGTGTGCGCTTGAGAAAAATGTGTACTCCGTTTTTTTTGGGTTTAGTGTTCTATAGATGTCTGTTAAGCCCAAATGCTCTAGGTCCTTATTTAGAGCTTTAGTTTCTTTACTTATTTTTTGTCTTGTTGATCTATCCATTGTTGATAGTGGTGTGTTGAAGTCTCCCACTACATATGTGTTTTCTCTGATGTCTGTTTTCAGAGAGGACAACAGTTGTCTGATATATTTTGGTGCTCTTTCGTTTGGTGAGTATATGTTAATGAGTGTTATTTCTTCTTGAAGTATTGTCCCCTTAATCATAATGTAGTGACCATTGGGGTCTCTTTTTATTTTTTGAGTTTGAGTCTGTTTTATCTGATATAAGTATAGCTGTTCCTGCTTTCTTTTTTGGCCCATTTGCTTGTAGGATTGTTTTCCATCCTTTGACTTTGAGCCTATTTTTATCTTTTGTAGCTAAATGTGTTTCCTGGAGACAGCAAAAGGTTGGGTTTTGTTTCTTAATCCAGGCTGCAACTCTGTGTCTTTTTATTGAAGAGTTTAGTCCATTTACATTTAGAGTTAATATTGATATGTTAGCATCTGTATTTGCCATTATGTTTGTCTTTCCTTTGATTTTATTTATTCTTTTAATAACCTTTTTTTTTTTGGTCTTCTTTCGTTGTTATTCGTCCCTCTGAGGTTCTGGCTTTAGGATTCCTTGTAGTATTTTTTGGAGTGGGGGTTTATTCGTAATGAAATTCCAGAGTTTCTCTTTGTCTGGGAAGGTCCATATTCTTTCTTCATGGAGGAAAGAGAGCTTTGCAGGATAGAGTATTCTTGGTTGGCATCTGTTTTCTTGGAGTCTGTTGACTGTGTCCCTCCACTCTCTCCTTGCCCGTAGTGTTTCTTCAGAGAAGTCTGATGTCAGCCTGATTGGTTTTCCTTTGAATGTTATCTGTTTCTTCCCTCTTGTCAGCTTCATTATTTTTTCCTTGTCCTGGATTCTTGGGAACTTTACTATTATGTGTCTTGCTGTGTTTTTCCTTTCGTCGTGGAAGTTTGTGTTCTTCTTGCTTCTTGTATATCAATTTTCAGCTCCTTCTTCTCATTTGGGAAGTTCTCTTCAATTATATCCATGAATATTTTCTCTGTTCCTACATCTCTCTCCTCTCCTTCTGGAATTCCTATAACTCTTATATTTCCTTTCCTCATGGAGTCAGATAGTTCCCGAAGTCTTTCTTCATTCTTTTTCCTTCGTACTTCTCTTTCCTTTTCTGTTTTGGCTCTTTTTATTTCTGTGTCTTCAAGATTACTTAGTCGTTCTTCCATTTCATCTATTCTGCTTTCATTGCTTTTCCCAGAGTTCTTTAGTTCCTCCATTAATTCTTTGATCTCCTGCATTTCTCTTACTTCCCTCTTTAGGGACTCAATTTCCTTCTTCTGATCTATCACTTTTTTAATCATGGCAATTTTAAATTCTCTTTCTGGAAGGCTCAGAAGTTCTTCCAAGTTGCTGTCGTTGCAATCTGGGGAGTGGTTTTCTTTTTGTGGTGTGCTTCTTTCCTGAGGAGTTGTTAGGTTGCGTGTGGTTCTTCTACTCCCTACTGTCTGTTTTCTAATTTGTCGTATGCGTTGGGACACTGTGTTGCTCGGACTGACTGACATCTTGGGTGAACTTCTCCGCTCCCCTCTGGCTATTCCAGGAGCCATCTCTGTCTTCTGGGGGAGCTTTCTGCTGGTTTTAGGCAGTTTTTACTGAAGAAATGTCCCTGTTCTCAAATGGCGAAGCGGGATGCAGTCCCTGCGCCTCCGGTTTCAGGCACACTCTTCTGCGCACCCGGTCTGCCCCTGACGTGGGTGCCTGCTCCCTCTGTGGGCTCAGACTGCTGGTCGTAAGGGGCCTGGCGTGGAATAACTTTCCGGCTGGCCACTGGGTCCTCCAGAAACCTTCTGCCCTTTTCAAGCAGTCTTAAGAAATGTCCTGTTTTATAGGGTGTTAGTGACTTTTTTTTTCCTGGTCGCTAGGTGGCGCCAGAGATCTCTCCTATTGTCCTTGGGGGCTGTTTTTCGCCTCCCCCCACCCCGTGGGACAGAGAACAGAGCGGGAATGGTAGGGTACACCTCAACAGCTTTGGGGTGCTGTGTCTGCCTTGTGCCCCACCGTCGTGGGGAAACCACGCCCCGAATTTTCGTGCCCCAGGTCTCAGTTCAAAGCCCTCAGGTCCAGGACGCGGGCTGTAGCCCAGTTCAGTGGCGCGGGAATGGCGCCTTTTGCACAGCTCCCGTGCCTGGGCGCCTGGTTCCTGCTCACTCAGGGAGGGACCTTCACCTCAGTGAGGACCTCCGCTCGTCTCCCCGCAAGCCTAGGTCGCAGGCGCAGAGACCTGGGCAGCCGCGATCCAGGTCTGCACTTGCTTTTCAAGTGCGCCGAGCACTCCGCTTTTCCGCGCCAGCTTACCGGCAGCCCGGGCTGTGTGTGCTTCTCCCGGGGTCTTTGTTCTTCTCTAATGGCGCCCGGAGCCGTTCGCTCACCACCGCGGCGGATCCTGCAGGGTTCGCCTCAGCTCCCGTTCACGGGGTGTGGTGGCTGCAATAGTTCCTTTCCACTCACAGTCCTGCTTGCTGCGTCGTTTGTTCTTGTGGGCCGTTTTGGTTTGTTGTTTTCCTCCTCTCTGCCGGTCGGAGAGTGCTGCCTCTGTGGGCGGGGGAGGGGAGCATGGTTCTGCGCTTCCCTCCCTTCTAGTCCTCTTTTATGGCCAGTTTCTTCTTCAGGCAGTTCGCTGGCGTCACCCGTTTATCTTCCGTGTCCCAGTTCTCACTGGGACCTGCCGCTTTTCCTCCCTATTAACTTTTTTTAATGGGAGATCTTACTCGCAGTGTCTCCTCGCCGCCATGTTGCTCCGCCCCCCCCTCCTTTTTAGCCTTTTGAGGAGAATTTCACCATCAGAGAGCTGACTCCAATTACAGTTACCCTGGTAACCTGATAAAAAAGTTGGGATGCAAGCTACATTACTAGATGATAATTTTTACAATAAAATGATTCTTTTAAAATAAATTCTACCAACACGAGGGCAACTATAAATACCTTATAGGAGGTCACCACTTTGGGATTTCCTGAATGTGTCAGTATTGGAATGGGGCTTGTCATTTGTAGAGACACTGAGACTACAACAATGGGATTGCTTCAAGATCTATCAGTTTCTGTGAGGCATGAAGCTGATAAGCCAATGCATGTCCTATAACTACATGACCCTGAACTCCTTCCACTTGAGATGTACTGCATAAATTTCTAGAATTTCCAAAAGATGAGGAAAGTCTCATGCTACAATTATGACAATTCTGGTTCCTGTTCTATGTCCTGCTAAGCATATTGATGTTAAAAGTGGCCCATGTTCATCTTGTATTCTTATATAGCTAGAAGTTTGTACAATCTAAGTTTAAAACTTAACTCATATTACCTCAGTTAATACTCCCAGCTTTTTTTTTTTTAATGTGGGCACCATTATTATTTTCATTTTATAGGGAATAAACCTCTGAAAGTTTAGGGAATGTGTTCAAGATCATATAACCAGTAAGTGGTAGACTAGAATTTAATCTTGGCTTTTCTAAAATCACAGCTTTTTTTTTTTTTTCCAAATCACTAAAATCTGCATCTCATGTTTTAAACTGAGCATAAAATTCAGTCTGTTAGAGTGACAACTCTAGCTGAGGTCCATGTCAAATTTACTAGCACACTGTAAATTAACTAATGATTGCTGTTTTAAAGTCTCAAGATTTATAACATCCATGCAATGTGCAAATGTACTGCTTGCCCCGAGGAAGACTTAGTAATTATGGAAAGGTCAAAACAAATATGTTTTCCTGATAAATGTTAACAGTTTTCAATACATGTTCCACATATGAGAAATGAGTAGCACAGACATGAGAATAGTACCCCAGACCTCCATTTATCCGTGGGGACTTATAAGACGCCAGTGGATGGCTGAAGCCACAGATATTACCAAATAATTTACTCTATAAATACTCTGATCTTCATGTACATACATACCCAGAATACAGTTTATTAATTAGGCACAGTGAGGAGTTAAGAGCAATAATAATTAAATAGCCCAATTATAACAAAACATTGTAATAAAAATTGCCTGAATGTGTTGTGTCTGCCTGTCTGTCTGTGTCTCTCAAACTACTCTATGATACTTAGTATTTTCAGATCAAGACTGAGCTCTGTGTGACTGAAACCACAGAAAGAGAAACTGCAGAAAAAGAGGGTATCCTGTATTAATTTGATTATGTAGATTTTAAAAAGTGTATGTGGCAAATATAACTATCTGTGTATCTCTATCAATCATAATAAGTTTCTATAATTTCCTAATACCTCAAACCATTTTTTCAACAAATATATTTAAGTAACGATTTAAAAGTGGGTTTCTGAAGTACAAGGAGAAGATTGTAGTAATGAAGTAGAAAGCATATAATTCTGGGTTTTTTGGTTTGTTTTTTGTTTCTTTTATTTTTATTTTTTTATTTTTTACATCATTGCTCATTTTTAAACAATATTTGCTTCCCCCCACCCCCTCAGGTGTAGTCCCCATAGTTTCGTTCCCCAATGCACCCGGGCACCATCACCTCAGTCCGCTGTGCTCCTCCCTCCCTCCCTCTGATCCCTCTCCCTCCTCCTCCCCTGCAGGATGTCTCTGATTTATAATTGTCTGTTCTGAAAGCATATAATTCTGCTTGGGGAGACACAGGTTATATAAAAAGTAGTAGTTTACCATGGTGGAATTTAAACGATGTGCTAGCATTTGTCAGACTGAGATGAGACAATTAATAAAGACATGAAATAGAAAATCTTTTTTTGTTGTTTGATGGGAAATATAGATTTTTCCTTGGCTTTAGTGTAAAAAAGTTTGCAGTGAGTAGTGGAATTAAAGCCCAGCTCAAATGAAAGGTATTTATATATGTCCAAAAGTCCCTCTGGAGGGTAAGGACACTATGGAGCACAAAGGAGATATATTAGTATTTTTTGTAGACCCTGATGATAGAGTGAGAAGATGGAATATTAGTGTATAAGACTGGAGGTAGGGGGCCTCCCTGGTGGCTCAAGGGATTAAGATGCAACCTATGAAGCTATCTGCAGCTACTTGAGCATGAGTTCAATCCTTGGCCAGGGAGCTATCCACATGGTGCAGCAGACCTCTCCTGGCTCGCCCGCTGCTCCCCTCAGCAGTGTATTTCAGTCATTCTGCCTGTTCTGTTCCCTGCTCTGTCTCTGGAGAGTTCTCTCACCCTCCATACCTCTGGCCTGTACTCCAGTTGTTGTGTGCATAAAATAAATAAATCTTTAAAAAAAAAAGACTGGAGGCAGGAAGATTATGATGATTACATTAATATTTACAATTATAATATATATATATATTCAGTGCTATATGCTAGACATTTGATCAAGCTGAGCAAGGTATGATGACAAACATGGAGTTAACTGTCAATGTAAATCTACTATGACTGATATACTGAGTTTTAACTAGAATATCTCATGTAACCCTCAAAAGTACTCTGTAAGGCAGAGATCCACATATTTTTTTACAGGTAAGAAAACAGAATCTAAATGCCTCATCATCTCTAGCAAGCATCAGGGCTAGGGTTCTAATTATAATAGATCTTTCTGCTTATGAGATTTAGGAAGGTTGTCAACAAAGATAATGACAATATAAACTAAAAAAGAGTTCTAAATATAGGAAAAGAGCCATTGGAAACTGTACACGCTAATGGAAAGTTAAGGGGGATTAAAAGAGAGGACAGTGTCATTAAACTTAAAAATATCTAGCTTTGGAGATTTAGAAAGCAGCATTGCAATTCTGCGAAATTATGAGAATGGAGAGTTTGGAATGAGCAGGAAGTATGTGGTAGCTCATAATGAGCTTAATTTTAAGCATATCTAGGACATAACCAACTGGGAGAAATAACCAGTAGTCAGAGCCAGAATTAAGTGTCATGGTTTAGTTGAAAGTGCTAGATGAGATATATATATATATATATATACACATACTTTTAGAAATCATGAGCATATCAAAGTGCAAAGTGTCAAGGCCAGAGTATTATACTGGTCTCATTTTAGGTCTTCATAATTCACACATGTTTTGTTTTTTTTTTAACTATTTTTTTTTAATTTATTTGTTTTGTTTATACAAGCACTGGGTACAGTCAGAAGTGCGGGAGGGTGAGAGAATTCACCAGAGCCAGAGCGGGGAGCAGAGCAGGCAGAAGGACCGAAGTACACTGCTGAGGGGAGCAGCGGGCGGCAGGAGAGGTCTGCGCACCATGTGGGACCCTCCTCGGGTGGCCGGGGAGCAGCCGGGGATCGAACTGGCGCTGCGGAGGCTGAGGGCAGCTTCGCAACCCAGCGCTCAACCGCTGCGCCACCGGGGAAGCCCCCACACATGGTTTTATAGTAGACAGTGGTAGTGCCAGGAGCATTGAGATTAATTCATTCCATTTCGTGGTTACTTATCACCAAACCACTCACAGTCACTAACTTATTTAACCGCCATCTTCTACAATTCTCCAAATTATTCTGACTGGCCAAAAAGTGACACTATAGAGCTATGGACAATTACACATTTTGGTTCATTATGATTTTCAATAGAACACAACCCTCTGGGAATTCAAAGCCATGGACTATATTTCAGGGTTTTTTTTTTAATATTTATTTATGCATACAAGAGCTGAGGTGTAGGCCAGAGGTGCGGGGGTAGGGGAGGTGGTGGTGGTGAGAGGATTCGCCAGAGACAGGGTGGGGAGCAGAACAGATGGACTGACTGAAATGCCCTGCTGAGGGGAGCAGTGGGCAAAACTGGAGAGGTCTGTTGAGCCATGTGGGTCATCTCCCTGGCCCGGGATCAAACTAGTGCTGCAGTAGCTGTGGATAGCTTCATAGTGCTGACATTTAACCCCTTGCACCACCAGGGAGGTCCCTGGGTTTTGTTTCTGCAACAACCTGACAGACAATGTAATACCAACATGACAGTCTCCTTGTTATTTACATGGTTTATTCAGGATATCCTAAGTGGCTAACACTGGATAGAACAAAAGCTTGGCTTTGAGACAGAAGCAGATATTGCTTAGTACACCTTGTTTCAGAATGAGTGTGATTTGATAAATTTGGGGAAAAAATGGAAAGTGGACAGCAAAGTTTACTATTTGTATTTAGAGAGATTTCCTCGAGAAATGACAAAGCAGATATTCTCAGCAATTACTTTTAAATTCTGATTATCCAGATGTTTTAACATTTTTAAAATTTTAGTTCAAAGTTAACTGATAAATTAAAATTTCCACTTTATTTTTACTAATTCATGTTACAATGCAAAAAATGGGATGTGATTTCAAATATTTTATCTAAATTTATTTCTGTAATTCATTTAATCATATTTGTTAAAATAAACCTTTTGCTGAAGGTTGCCAAGTTAATCTCCCTAATACCAATATCAAGTTATCTTAAACAAAACCTTTCCAAAACCCACATTTTCTTAAGATCAAATCCAAATGTTCCTCTGTGGTAATCAACATTGACTATGTTTTAAGTTGCCCACCAGTTTTAAGTTGCCCAAATTGTATTTCTGTTTTCCTCTCCAGTAGCCTATAATTCTGCTCACTCTCCCCACTACCTTGAAGAAAAACCATTGCTCAGTTCTATCCAAACGTTTTTTTGGTTTACAGTATTTGGTATCTGATCTCCTAACATCCTTGGCTCGTTGACACAAACTACCTCAGGAATCAGGTAGCATGGATTATGCTTAGGGGAAATCTATAAATCTGACCTGAACTATCTCTGCTCAAATATGAGAATTTTTCCTTCTCAGGGGAAGCAGATGCTATTTTATAATGAAAATGTGATATCATAAGCTATTGGCAAAAAATACGTGTCACTTACAAGTAGGTAGGATGAATATGTGCATTGAAATAATAAAAACAAACCATCTTGTAAATCCTTTTTGATGCCTCTTAGCTTAGACTGAACTTGTTTAATTGTTCTTTCTCTCCTCTCTAACAAGTACCCATGTAGGTAGGGGGATAGGTAGATAAAAAGAGATATATGGGGAAAAATGTTCCTAAAAGGGCAAAAAAAAAAAAAAAAAAAAGGAAACATTTATGAGAGTATGTCACAATTGGTCCACTGTTTCTAACAGTGGGAAAATAATAAAAGCCATCAGAATAACTCATCAGCTTGCTGAAGCATAATATCTACTCTATAGGTGAAAGTTGCTCTTAGATATTAGTCTAATTTAGAGTTTTGCTGTTCAAAGTTTGGTCTGTGGACCAACACCCTCAGCATTAACTGGGTACTTGTTAGACATGCAGAATCTTAGATCCCCAATTTTCACTTAGATCCGCAATCTACTGAGTCCATTGACAACATGCCCAGATGATCCATATATACAATGAAATTTGAAAACACTGTTGTAAAGGGCAGGAACAGGACACAGTGCAGGTTTTCTGATCCCATGCAGACCAGATAAAGGAGGAGTCAGAGTCCTCAGTGGTTTTTTGCAGGTCTTTTATTGGGGTTCACCAGGCATATGGCAGGCAGGGGTGCTGGCTGGAGGGCTGGGAGGCTGGCAGGCCTCCCAGCCCCCAGCAAGTCTTTACTCTATCTGGGCTCTCTAGCGTTCGTTCTGCTGCTTCTCGGCTTCGGCTTTCTGCTTGGGCTTCTGCTGCTGCTGCTGGCGTCCCCGTGACACCGCCCTTAAAAGCACAGTCTTAGCTCAGCTGAATCCCATCTACCTATGCCCACACCCTATTCCAGGTGCCCGCCATCAGGCATGCATTCAGGACAAGGATCCATCATCTATCCTGAGGGCAGAAAAGCCTGACATTTTTTCCTTACCCTACAACTGTGTAGCACTAATTCCCACAACCATTTCAAAATTATAAGACATAGGTTATAGTTGGAAAATGAATAGCAATACAGTCCTATTTCCTACAGAAAACAGAAACTTGAGTACTCACACAAAAATGGGATTTATTACTGTAGGGTAAGGTGAAAAGTATCACAGGCTTTTCTGCCCTCCCGCCATCAGGATAGATGACGGAACCCTGTGGTCCTGAATGCATGCCTGATGGCGGGCACCTGGAGAAGGGTGTAGGCATATGTAGATGGGATTCACCTGGGCTGAGACTGGGCTTTTAGAGGTGGCATCGCAGAGACACCAGCAGAAACTGAGAGAAAAGAAGAAAGAATGGAAGAGCAGAGAGCAGAAACCACCAGAGAACGCTGGAGAGCCCAGATGAGTGAAGACTTGCTGGGGGCTGGGAGGCCTGCCAACCTCCCGGCCCCCAGCACTCCTGCCTGCTGTGTACCTGGTAAATCCCAATAAAAGCCTGCAAAAGCCACTGAGGGCTCCAGGATTCTTTCCTCCTTTACTCCGTCTGCATGGGATCATAAAAAACCTGCTCCGTGTCCATTCCTGCCCCCTACAATTACCAGATATTATTTAGGTGGTTAACAAAATAATTGGATAGACAGAGGCAGCTTAGTTTAAACTAAGCTTCCAGGATAACTTCTGGTCCTCCGAATAAAACCACCAATATTTTTAATTTTCTGCCTTTGTAGTATAGGGAATCACATCTTGTGGCCATCAGGGGAGATCAACTGTTTTGTTAGGTGTGTGCAGTGAACTAAGTACAGGAATTGAAAGTACTGAAGCATTTTATAGCAATTTTAAGTTGAGAAATGGGTTGTCCTAATCCTGACCTGGGAAATACAAACGCAAGGAGACCCAGAACATACAGGGAATATTATTTTAACTCATTGGACTAGTTGAGAGGAAACAAATGACATGTTTCTTGAAATTGGTGCGTTTTCATGTGCATCAGTCAGTGGGTAGCTATGTCTGTAGTCCCATCTTTATGCTTACATATAAACAGATTTAACTTTAAAATAAATTCAGTGTTAACAGAGAAATATCATGCCCATATATATTTATTTTTCCTATAAATCTATTGGCCACTTTTTCAATACTAATGAATTGATCAAGAGAATAACCAGCTTTTCCAAGCCACAATTTGTAGCAAAATAGAAAATGATGAATGCTGTTATCACAGTCAAGACACCCAAAGTATTCCTGAATCACCACTCTTAATCTGGCTGACCTAGACAAGGTAGTGAGCACTCTGCCCCACAGATTTTTCATATGGTGAAATGACATTTTGCTAAAAGATCTCTAAGGTCCCTTTCTTTAATAAAATTGAAGACTCTTAGATTTTCATAACTGAGCCTATAAACACTTATTGGTATGTGTTTTCAGACTGAATAAAGAGACTTCCCCACTTACACCTAAGCTGCAGTTCTTTCTTTAACACAAAATTAGATTGCCCATAATTTACCATTTATTTATCAATCTGAATGGACAGCTTACAAATTATCTGAGACAATTTCATTCTCTAAGTGTACCTTTCCCTTCATGGCAAGTTAGAGGTAATAATTCTTATGAAGCAAAATTTACATGCAGTCAAACCACTTTCCTCATAACAGAGGTTTTCCCCCCTTGCTTTGATGTTTGAAAATCTTTTGTTTTACTGCTGGGGAACATTGCCAAACAGTTTCACCTGCCAGCTGGAGTGATCATATGCTCCCTATTAAAGCTGAGGACCACGTTGCTGGTCAGCAGCTGAATGTGAGGATCTCAGCACAGCACGGATTTAGTAATGGGATAAACTGCTATAGCAATGAGGCCTCCCTGGAAGGGCCAGTGCATACATTTTCCATCTTTTCACAAGGTGAACACTTGCATGCAGCTGCTTTCTTATCACCCTTGCTGTTCCAACAGCCAACTACAGTGAAGATTCATGGCACAGTCCCAAAGCCACCCCAAGTGAAAATTCTAGATAGATTTATGAGACAGGGGAATAAACTACCTACCAGACTTCCAAAATGTTGTTACATGACATGATTGATTTTAGCAATCCTTTTCTTCAAAGAAATTATTTGAAGCACTAAGGAAATTTTGTCTGTGTTTTTAAAACTCAAACAAATGAACAAACAAACAAACAAACAAATGCTCTTAGAACACCCAGAAGGACTGCCGGGGACTGCCAGGGCCTACCATAACCATGACTGCAATTGAAATAAGTAGACACGTTTTCTATTTACCTCAAATATGATAGCTTCCAAAAAGAATTCAAAAAGAATTTAACATCTTCCCCTCAGACTGACTTTTGCACACCTTTCCCATTTCTAATTCTTTATTGTCAACTTTCTCTCATGCAATTTAGCAACAAGTTCTCACAGATCCTTACACAGACCATCTTTTCAAATCATGTTTTGATCTCCACTTCATCTTTCACAGTCCTGAACCAAGTATTCTTTGTCTTGTGACAGGATTAGGAGAATAAACTATCTTTTTTCTTTAATCTGCACCTGATCATACTATCTCACAGTGTTCTCTTAGAATAACCTTCAATTACTATATAGAAGTTCCTCAAAAGAATTAAAAATAGAATTATCATATGATCCAGCCATCCCACTTTAGGTATCTATTCAAAGACTATGAAACACTATGTCAATAAGATATACACATCTGTATGTTCACTGCAGTACTATTCACAACTGTTAAGACATGGAAACCTGGGGCCTCCCCTGGTGGCGCAGCAGTTGAGCGCTGGGTTGCAAGGCTGTCCACAGCCTCTGCAGCGCCGGTTCAATCCCTGGCTGCTGGCGAGGGTCCCACATGGCACGCAGACCTCTCCTGCCTCGTGCTGCTCCCCTCAGCAGTGCATTTCGTCAGTCTGCCTGTTCTGTTCCCGGCTCAGGCTCTGGTGAATTCTCTCACCCTCCCGCGCTTCTGACTGTACCCAGTGCTTGTATAAATAAATAAATAAATCTTAAAAAAAAAAGTCATGGAAACCTAAGTACCCAATGATGGATAAATGAGTAAAGACAATGTGGTTTATCACACATAGGGAATATTGATCAGCTCTAAGAAAAGATGAAATCTTGCCAGATTTCACAATGTGGATAGAATTTGAGTTGACTATGCCAGGTGAAAGTAAGTCAGAAAGAGAAAGACAAATACAAGATGACTTCACTTGTGAAAATAAAGTAACAAAGCAAAAAATCAAACAAAATGAAAGAAACTTTCAGACTCTGACAACAAAATTATGGTTACCAGAAAGGGGAAAAGGATGGGATGGTGGGAGAAATGGAACTTTTAAGTATACAGATTTTCATTTTGGAATGGGAGGGTTGGTTATAGTATTTATTTTTATCATGCCAAATACTCTGATGACTTATTAATAAGGCTATTCTTCAGAGTATATAAACTCTAATATTAATGGATAACCATGCATTTAGTCAAGCATTATATTATTTGTGAAAATAATTACTGTACAAAAAAAATGTTTATAGGCTAATAAATATTAATAAATTTCATTAATATTAATTATCATTGAGTATTAATGGTTTGTTAAGAATTAAATCACATTATTTGTTCAAGAAAGCTGGAATGCATAGTGTATTTGTAATCAACTATAATGAACATATAGATTTAATAATATTCTCACAGAATTTACTGGGCTTTAAAATTCTCAAACCAAAGTAGTATCAAAAAAAATTATAGGAGAGGGATAAACTGATAAATTAATCCAGGATGCACTATTCTGAGTGGTTATAAGTACCATCAAAGTATCAATAGGCGCACATGTGTGCACACGTACACACACACTTCTTTTCCTTTGAAAGGAACCCAAGACAATACCCTCAACTGACTCTTTAATTTTATAGAAAAAGTAATTTTGAAGAAAAAGTAAATAATTTAACATTTTTGTGTCACAAACACAAATGTTCTTTTTCAAATGCATAGAATCACTGTTGCTGGCCTTCCAGTTAAACTTCGCCATCTTAGAGTTTAATGAGAAGCATTAAGTTGTTCATGACTTTTCCAAGCACCAAGCTATCATATCCTGAACTGCCTAAAAGAAAACTTCTAGATTCTTACTGCTAGGCTCTGTGGTCCTCCAGGTGGCTCAATGGAACAAAACCAAAGATTATCCCTTGATGTTGTCCCTCCCCACAGCATGGTCTTCATGGCATCTGCAGGAAGCAAACTAAGTTTTTCAGGGCACCACAGTTCTCTGCTGGCACCCCCACTCAAAGCAGTCAATCAGCCCAAATGAACTAGATTTCCAGATCCCAAAAACCAGATCCAGATCCCAGTGAAAGTCTCCTCATTAGGTATATGGTAAAGAGAGTAGCATTTTTTTTTTTTCAAAGAAATCACTTCACAAATCTTTTTTTCATTACCTTGATTAATTTTAATAGTCTTGAGTTGGGTAGAACTCTCTCAAACTGGCATCCTGATGTTCAATTTTGAATCATATATGTGTTTCCTAAAGATATATTGCATATTTGCAAAAATAAACATCTTTAAACAAATATTGCTAAATGTATATATGCAATGTATCTTTAGGAAAATTATCAGAAGTGGCTTCATTGGGTCAAACATTTAATAGTACTTTTGACAGTATTACCAGATCATCCAATACAGTAATTTTAATTTACATTCTGATCAGCAGGATATGAGTTCCAATTCATAAACACCAAAACTTAATATTATAAAATTTTTATATACAGCTTTTATAACTAGAAGGACAGTAGTTATTTCTTGTCTTCTTTATCCTTTCATTATTAATGAGACTGTATAAACCAGCTCACCTTTTGTTTTTCCTCTTTGTTTTCACATGGTCAGGAGAACATAAGTTTCAGTATCTGCATCAAGTCTTTATGCTACAGTTTAGCTAGTAGGAATTCTGCTCACATTGCAATCCCACAGGACATCCACATGAAGGACAGTATGCCAATAAAATCTTAAAATCAGAGAATAGCAAATTCCCCAGACTCTCTGGTAAAACACTTGATTGTTAGAAGTGGGAAACAGATGAATAAAAATTCAAGGTGTTTCCACAATAGTGAGAGTTCTGGGTGCACAACAATATTGCAAAAGGCAAATCGTTGTACCTTGTTTTCCTAATACAAGGACAGAGGCATAATGTTTATAGACTCCTTGGATTATAGTGGAAGCATACACAATATCTAGCTCTTTTGAGATGATTCATTTACTAACTAAACTAAGAGTAAATTGGTGGTATTAACTAAAGCCCAGAGCAAAACAAATCAAGCACTTCCAGTTCATTCAGGCTTCTGTGCCAGCAATTCTGAACTTAGCTGTTATAGCTCAGTGGACCCGACAGCCTTAGAATAATCACAAAAGAGGTCTAAGTTTTTTGTGCTGAGTAATATTTTCAAATTTGTGTCAGAATCCTGTCCTCATAGATATCATTCGGTTTCATTCTCCAGTCACTTTGCACTGCTTTGTGGAAAAGATAGCCAGGCTGGCAAGGAGGAAGATATGCACTTAACTTCACCAAGGCTAACTAGCTGTCACTATTCTGAGTGTCTTTCCTGCCAGCAGAATTGGACAACCCCCAGTCCTGGTATGACATTACATTCTGGGAGAACAATTCTATTATGGGTAGTAGGCAGATTAAGCCTTTAATCTTAGCAGACAGAGGCAATTTGAACTCACTTTTTATATGGATTTGCCTTCCTTTTTTTCCATGCTTCTGCCAGCACCAGCTTATAGTCATGTGAGGCATCTGCTGCTTCTCAACAGGGCACTTACTTAATTTACAACATATGAATGAAGGCATGGAATGACCAGAACAAAATCCACAGGCTTTAACAGTATCTATCAAAAAAAGTAATTGGCCTTATAAAAGACATAATGGTCAAAAGAACGTTCTGTAAGTTGTCATCTGGTTAATAATAGTTGAAGTTGGGATTTTTTCCCCCCAAAGTAACAACAAACATATACTATTTGTGTCAGAGCCAAATATATATTTCTGGGAGTCATAGTGGGGGGATAGGGAGTTACTGTTAATGCTTCACTTGTGAAATTCTGGTTTGCATAAATTTGGACTTCCTAATTTAGAGGTTTCAGTTCCCAAATAATGCATGCTTCCACCAGTAGACAATAATCAAGAGTGATTTAGAAGTTGAATAGTGATTTAGAGTATAGATTCACACCCTTCAGATACATGTCACCACACTACACCCCTCACCAAAGCACCCATAGTCCTCCACCATTGCCCAATATGCCTCCTCCCCATTTTGCTCACCCCCCTTCTTCCTGTTCCCTCCGATAGTCTTAATTTTACAGTCAGAATCCAATACAGCTTGTTATTGGTTAGAATTAAAGCTTTCATTTTTAGCTTGATCTCCTCTTTAGCCAAAGAGTACATATTTTTCTTGTAGCTACCTTTCAGTTGCTAGCTTCCAATTGTAATATGCAATTATAGCAAATGTAGTTTGTATGAAATAAGAAGACAGGCACTGTTTTAATCCAGATTTAGTATGGTCTCACACAGTGTACTTTATCTACCACATTACATAATTTTGACCGCTGTAATTTCCTCCATTATTTTAATTACTTTAATGGAGGAAATTATCCTACAAATTAGATATTTATGTAGCATTCTTCTATTGTCTTCCTTAAATTTTTTTTTAAATCACTAAGATTTATTTTGTTGCACTTATACAGTAAGGTTCTAAATTTATTTTTGAAAACAATTCTCTGTCACTAAATTCTTGTATATTACTAAGATCACAAATATGTCCAAAAATAGTAGAGTAACAAAAAGATCCTTTTCCCTATGGCTCCTCCACTTAATAAATCAATTTTAAGCACCAGAACCAGAAGGTTTTCCTGTACAGAGCTTGCCACTCTTTTTTTTTTTTAATAAACTACACATTTTTTATTTTTATATTCCCCATACAATTGCAACCCCCTGATTTTGACCCCAATCCCTCCCCCAAAGTGTGTCTCTGATTCATAGTTGTTTGTTGATTTTGATTTTGTTCTTTCTTATAGTTATTCTTTTTCCTGGTCTTTTATTTAGGTTTTCTAGATTCCTGCTACGAGAGAGACCATCCGGCATTTTTCTTTTTCTTTCTGGCTTATTTTGCTGAGCATGATCCCTTCCAGCGCCATCCATGTTGCTGCAAATTGCATGTGTTTATCTTTTTTGAATGCTGAGTAATATTCCATTGTGTATATGTACCACATCTTCTTGATCCAGTCATCTATTTTTGGGCATTTGGGTTGTTTCCAAAGCATGACTATTGTAAATTGTGCTGCTATAAACATAGGAGTGCAGGTGCTCTTTGGAATTAATGTTTCTGAGTCCTTTGGATAAATACCTAGGAGTGGACCATTTTCCCATGGTCTGAAATTTAAGTCAGGTAACTGTCTTGTTGCTAAAGTAACTATCGAATAAATTTTCCTTTAGTGATGCTGACTTGTGATACTTCCTTTGTTTTATACTTAATTTTAAAATATATAAAAGCACAATCCCTTAATTTTTATATGTGTTTCTATACAAGTTTAGTTATATATTTTAGTTATATATTTAGTTTAGTTATATATTCTATACAAGTTTAGTTATATTTAGTTACTTTGACACATCTGCTACTCCTTAAAGTTGTCACAGTTTAGTTTTTCTGCTTTTAAGAGGAAAATGCATCATTTAAAAATGCACCTGGAACTGAGTTCAGAATGGCTATCTTGCTTCATTTCTCTTATCACACTAAGTTGGACATACAATAAAATCAAGTCAGGAGGACACATGGGCGCACCAGCAAGGCACATGTCCAGTAATAATAATGTGGCCTGATCATTTTGATCCAAGGCTATCTAGTAAAAATTAATTTTTGGAGGGTAGTGCTGCATCCAAGAATCCCACATATCTGAGAAAAGTCCAGATCTTTTGTTGTTCTAATTGCTTTTTTTGAGTGAACATGTCACTGTACATTGTTTTCTTTTTCTCTTCAAATAAGAAAAGGCAAAGGGAAAAGCATTAAGTAGTAAAAAAAAAAAAAAAAAAAAAAAAAGCCCAGAATGTGGCTGTGAACTCAGATACTTTTCATTCTATCACAATCATTCAATTAAATATTATTCAAGATCTTTATCATGTTATTCTTCAAGAAGATTCAGAAAAACATCACTGGATAAATAACTTAAGCAATATTCTTAAAATCTCATGGTAATGGCTTATTACTGCTTTGCAGAATATCTTGAAGCAGTTTAAACAGTTATTGCTTAGCAAGTCATTCTATACACCCAGGACTTCCATTAGCCAAAAAACCTTTCTACTTGGACCACAGCATTTTGACTCCCATGGAGTTGCTCCACAGAATTATTACATAAACATATGCTCTGATAATCACCAGCAGCTGACAGAGGAAACCATTATACACTCAACATACACGTGCACAAGCATGTGTGTGCAGACACACTGTAAAACAAATCACCTTTATTATTTTTTATTGGCTGCTCAGGTATATCCATCTGACTTTTCTTTTCTATTGCTATAGCCAATCTCCAAATGGGATTTTAAAACTTCATGTAGAATCTTTCTATCCATTCTCTTTCACCAATTGCAAATTATGTGTTTATCATTCATTAGTTCATTTGCTGTATTATTGTAAACCACCCCTGAATCCTAGCTGGTAGTAGACAGATTGTAATTACATCATATGAATGTAATACAGGCTTGTAACAGATAAGTAAATTTCTAACAATTTTATTGTTGGCAAATGCTTCTAGTTCACATTATTCAGCATTTTGTTTTGCACAGATTATCAACAACCACCAATTCCTTGGTTTATTACATTAATTTTACCTTTTGTTGGATGTTAATGTCTGCTCTAATTAGAAAATAAACTAGGATAAAGGAAAATTAACCACAATGCTTTGTTTCAATGTTTATAACTTGCTATTCTTTAAGTAATAGGCTATTTAAGGTGCCTTGAGTTAATTGAAAATTGTCAATTATCAAGAATTTCTCTTCAATTAGCAATCACAGAGGAAGAACACATATCATTATATTTAAAGATCATAGGTCTCACTGCCAGCGTCAGATTCAGTGGGAATGAACAAGACATGAACTGTAAGTACTACCACTCTGCATTTCCTTAAACAGCATTAAATTTGTGTAGATTCTATAACACAGGCAATGCTCTAGACCCTCTTATCTTTAATTATTTTTATAAATTAATCTCATTTTAAAACACAGCATAAATTTGAGGTTTTTTTAATTGTGGAGCTTCTGAAAATAACACTCAAGTACTACATTATATGAAAATGGCTTGATTTTGATCATACTCTTTTCTTGGGCACTAAAAATCAAAAATAATTATTTCAGTGAACACAATACATCTACCAGCAACAAACATTTTTAAATGTAGCTTTATTTTTAAATTGTATTAATTTCTTATTGAGGCAATATTAGTTTACAACATTGATAAGGTTTAGGATTCAACCATTACAGATGTATGTTATCACACCACGCCCAATACCAAAGTGACTCCCTGATCTAGGGTTATGATTCTTGCTTGGGAACAAATTTTTATTGATTGCTGTCATAGTTGAAACTGCTTGGTTCATCTACATGAAATTATGATGCTAGTAGAATAACTGACATGAATATTAGAAAAGATGAGAAAATTATTTTGTTGATGCTAAAAACTCAAGGGTCTGCAGTAATATATTTTTTGGAACAATGTTGAAAAACATGGTTGTTCATCAAAATGTTGAAAAAGAACTGGCTCTAAAATAATTTTTAAATTAAAAAGAGATGGAGGCAAATAGGTCAGTCATATAGTGCAGAGAATCCAGAATTAGATTAGAAGCCATAATCAAAATCCAGAACACATTTGAGATAGACAGTTCAAATATATGAGGAAGATATGACTTTTTTAAATGGTGGCATGACAACTGATATACAGAGGAAAGAAAATAAAAAAATGAAGCCCCATCATACACATATAGAAGATAAAGTCCAGATGGAAAATACATAATCTTAAAATCAACACAACACAGTCTGACAAGAAAAGTGTATAATAGGAGACAAAGTGTATAATTTTTAACTAGGAAATTCATCTTAATCTCAAAGGAAAATACAGAAACTATAAAGAAAATCAGAAATATTTGATATTTTTAATTGGGTTAGTCAGTAGATTAATGATAAGCCTGAAAAAAATAGTACTGCAAAGGTTTAGTTACTACGAAATAACATGAGCTATTATAACTTGATAAGAAAGACTCAAATAGAAGAAAAAATACATCTGCCTTGCTCATTATATACACAGATGCATGGAAGAGGAAACTCAGCACCATATACAAATGATAAAATGCTCAGTTTTCATTACTCAGGGAAACAAATTCAAGTAAAATTGCAGTATCACTCAATATGCATAAAGTTGGCAACAATATTTATATGTAAGCTAGAGGACCCAGGCCAAAGATACATGATGAAGGAATAAGAAACAGACAAAACAGTGGTTTCATTTATTATTGCTGAAATATCCTGGATTTTCAAAGACTTCAGGTATTAATCTCAATGTAATTTTATAATATTGATGACGGCAACAAATACATAACTAATTCAACTGAGATCTCCACTGCCACACTTAGTCATAAACAACTAAGTTTCAAAGATACATTTTGATATGATTTATGAGTTTTATCTAAACCTTTAAATTGGTCAAATGATAAAGAACAGTTTTATTCAAGGTGATTGGGAATATGGAAAAAAGGCACAAAGTAATGTGACTATAAAGTGATCCCAATATAGGGGTGTAGTGGCAGGATGGCCACTGAGCAGGTTCTCTCTGACCCGACCAGACAGGGTAAAGGAGGAGAGAGTTCTGGAGCCCTCGGTGGCTTTTCAGGCTTTTATTGGGATTACCAGGTACACAGCAGGCAGGGGTGCTGGGGGGCCAGGAGGCTGGCAAACCTCCCAGCACCCCCCACCCCCCCAGCAAGTCTTCACGCTTTCTGGGCTCTCTGGTGTTCTCTCGTGCTTCTGCTTCTCTGCTTCTCTTTCTTTGCTCTACTGTTCTGCTCTGCTTCTCTTGGCATCCCCGTGAGGCTGCCCTTATAAGCCCAGCCTTAGCCCAGGTGAATCCCATCTACAGATGCCCACACCCTACTCCAGGTGCCCGCCATCAGGCATGCATTCAGGACCGCAAGGATCTGTCATTATGCCTAATGGCGGGAGGGCAGAAAAGCCTGATACATTTTCACTTACCCTACAGGGGGCCAGTTTAAATATTTATGATTTTCTCTGACTCTGCAATTGACATTTAACTGTTTCTCCTTAGAATAATGAGAAAAATTTTAATTATTCTATTTGTGCATTTCTTACATCATCTTCCACCTTTGGATAAGAGGAAATTGCTGATACATCTTTTTTTTTTTTTTTTTTTATACAAGCATTGGGTACAGTCAGAAGTGCGGGAGGGTGAGGGAATTCACAGAGCCAGAGTGGGGAACAGAAAGACAGACAGACTGATGAAATGCACTGCTGAGGGGAGCAGCGGGCGCGGCAGGAGAGGTCTGCGTGCCATGTGGGACCCTCACTGGAGGCCAGGGATCAAACCGGTGCTGTGAAGGCTGTGGGCAGCTTCACAGCCCAGCGCTCAACCGCTGTGCCACCAGGGGAGGCCCAACTGATACATCTTTCTATCAGGTACGTTCATCTGTAACAGAGGGTCGTCTGGTATGGCTCTTTCTGAATGTCTAGTATTTTTTTCTTTCAGATGCATAAAGTTGATAAAGACAAACCACATGACTAACACCTCTCAGGTGTAGTCCCATAAAATTCCCACCACCCATTCACGCCTGCACCATCACCATAGTCCCTTGTGCTCTCCCATCCTGTTTTGATTTCTCTCCCTCCCAACTCTTATTTTTTTTTTTTAAACCAATGATATAAAAACTACGGAATTGCAGTTACTGTCCTAGAGTAATTTATTAATTTGCATATATAAGTACTATTATGCATTTGTACACTAATGAAATATAAGTGCAATGCTTGTAAGAGAATTATAAATAAAAAGTAGTAACTGAAATTCCAAATTTACAAACTAATGTTGCAACATGGTCACTTCTAACAGAGCTATTAGTGTACTTGCAGAGGCTGCATGACTAGGCGTTAATGGGACCCCATGTCTTTGTTCTCTGACAGCCTTAAACCACTGACTGCTTCCTCAAAGTCCTCTCAGAATCCAGGGATGGGGGACAAGAATCAAGGAAATATTCTGAAGCAGTTCCCAGTCTTGTTGACAAAATACTGCACTTGAATGATATAAAACACATGTTTATTATCAAAGGTAGATTAATCTGGTACAACTGAAACACTTAATATGGCCCAAGAAGACAGAAATAGACCTTTTTCTTTATGACTATTCATTCAATCTGTAACTTACCATTAGTCTTTCTTAGTAAATTTATCTGGCAAACAAAGATCTGACTATAACAACAAAACAGGACAACTGTCCCCTTTATTCTCAGCTTCACTGATTCCTCTAACTCCATGAGCTCCAAAATGTCAACTTCATTGTGAAAGCTGGAGGTAAAATAAAACTATGAAAAAATATGTCACCAGTATATTCTTACCAAAAATTTATACAAATCACTTTAGGAAATATTTACTTTTCAAATGGTTCTATTTCACAACACCCTGCAAGTCTAAATTCAGATGACACTACAGCGCATATGCATCATTCACAATGATTTCACAATGTTCCTA